>NC_084620.1:16119524-16443274 GCF_033978795.1 Nerophis ophidion
CACTTTCATGGTTGTTTGGTGGAGCTCATCCATGTCGTCATGCTACTCAGTCAGTGTATGCTATCACAATGTTAAAGGAAAACTGTCCTTCCATCCATCCATTTTCTACTTCTTATTCCTTTTTGTGTCGTGGGGGGCGCTGGTGCCTATCTCAGCTACAATCGGGCGGAAGGCGTCTTACACCCTGGACAAGTTGCCACCTCATCACAGGGCCAACACAGATAGACAGACAACATTCACACTCACATTCACACACTAGGGCCAATTTAGTGTTGCCAATCAACCTATCCCCAGGTGCATGTCTTTGGAGCTGGGAGGAAGCCGGAGTACCCGGAGGGAACCCACGCATTCACATGGAGGACATGCAAACTCCACACAGAAAGATCCCGAGCCCGGGATGGAACCCTGACTACTCAGGACCTTCGTATTGTGAGGCAGACGCACTAACCCCTCTGCCACCGTTAAGCCCGGAGAACTGTCCTTTTTATTTAAATTGTTATTTATTTTTTTGGCAATCAGCCACACTCCTTGTGTGAGACAGGAACACTCATGTCTTTCCTTCATCTGTGCATTCTAGATAACTCTAACTCGAGGCCGCTAACAATGTAGGAATGGCATTTCAAAAACCGCTAACATCGCTCAATTTACATGCTGTGACCTGCGTACTAGCCACGTTAAAGGGACATTGTTATTTTAACACAGAGGAACTACTTTTTTAGCATCGTGACAGAGCGCCTTGCTCACACTGCCTCACTTACAGCTCGGACTGGGTATCATGGCCAATTTCCCAAATTTTTCCGATCAAATAATCAGAATTCGGTTAAATTTGATCTACATTTCAATTTGAAATGTCTCAAATTTGTTACAATATACTTTTTTTTTTTTTCCTCTTCTCCTTAAAAATAAACGTAGACTGTTTTCAAACTTATTTTTAAGTCTCAAAAGTGCAATTTTGAAATAAGAAGGTAATTGCAAATGAAAGTGTATTTGTATTGCAACATTTAATTTCATGTGTTGCAAAATAATAACAGTAAAAATGTAAGATATTCTTTTGGGAGTCTCCTTTTGTTAGCACCGTCAGACAGGATGTAACGCACAGCAATTTTATTGTGAAGGCCGGAAGTGTATTCTTAGTTTTAATGGCCCACTTGATACGCCTACATGTGGGAGATGAACATGTAAACAAAAGTACCTCGCATTTACGGCTGCCATCCTTTCTACAGCAGTGATCTTACAAGATTATCAGGTACAAATATAATCAATAATGATAACAGTTTCAGTTAGAAGTTCAAGTTGCATGATCATAACGTAGTGTGCTTCACTTCAAGAATAAGCTGCTTAAAGCCGGCCAGTGCGGCCGTAAATCTTTGCCAACAAAAGTTGCAATGTCTTCTCTTCATGGTCTGCGGAGTGCACTCTATGCTGTTGTAGTTTACTGAAGTACACTTGCATGAAGTTGCTATGCGCCCAGGAAAGATGTCCGAGTAATGTTTAAAATGACCAAAATACTATACATTTCATATGCTTTTCTTTATTGTGCCTGTTACTACATGGTTACAGCATGTACAGAAAAAGTTGTTGGATATATTTTTACAGAGATTTATAGGTGGAATAGGTGAATTTCCATTACCTGCATTGTTAGTTGTCTTGTGGTAGCAGTTTTTCACTGTCTAAAAACATAGGCATTGTGGATGATGGGCAAATCCCCCCCCCTCAAAATACAGTTTTCCTTTAAAGAAAGCCATTTGTTTTTGTGTTTTGTCTGCCTCACAATACGAAGGTCCTGCAGTCCTGGGTTCAAATCCAGGCTCGGGATCTTTCTGTGTGGAGTTTGCATGTTCTCCCCGTGAATGCGTGGGTTCCCTCCGGGTACTCCGGCTTCCTCCCACTTCCAAAGACATGCACCTGGGGATAGGTTGATTGGCAACACTAAATTGGCCCTAGTGTGTGAATGTGAGTGTGAATGTTGTCTGTCTATCTGTGTTGGCCCTGCGATGAGGTGGCGACTTGTCCAGGGTGTACCCCGCCTTCCGCCCGATTGTAGCTGAGATAGGCGCCAGCGCCCCCCGCGACCCTAAAAAGGGAATAAGCGGTAGAAAATGGATGGATGGATGTATTTTGTTTTAGTGGTGTATGATTAGAGGTGGAGGAAATAATACATTTTTGGATGTATTACAATTTAGACATGGACAATTACAAAATCGATTAGTAAACGTCAATAATTGATCATCGATTTATTTATTGTAAATAAAGTAAGGCAGACAGTTTTAAAATTTTGCTGACGGCAGCGAGCCACCTCACTGAGAGATCCAACCAGCTCCTTTATATTAGGGCACTTACCGGTATGTTCCAGTTTTGCACACATTTCCATTAATTTAATAAATGTGAGAATGAATGTAACTGTCTCTCATTACAAGTGTACTGTTTTCTAAAGTTGCAAGTGATAAACATCTATTTAATCTAATCGTAGTTCCTGAATTGTAATGGTGATTGAATCGTGAGGTGCCCAGAGATTCCCACTTCTATGTATGATAGCCAAAAATCTCTCTTTAGTTACAAATATTAAAATCCTAATTAGTTCAAATACTGTGTTTGGAGCATGACTTTCAAGTTTGTGGTTAGAGCATTTGTCTGTCAGCTTTCCAGGATGTTACAATTTGGCACATTGGAACGTCACAAAGTTCTGTTTATAGTTGTCAACAAGAATGACTTGGCTACAGTCTTCTTTTATTACAGTTGTCTTATGCATTTGAATTAGAGCTGGGCGATATTGGCCTTTTTTTAATATCAATATTTTTAGGCCATACACGATATATATCTCCATATTTTGCCTTAGCCTTGAATTAACACCTGATACATATAATCACAGCAGTATGATGATTTTATGTGTCTACATTAAAACAATCTTGTTCGTACTGCATTAATATATGCTCATTTTAAACTTTCATGGAGAGAAGGAAATCACAACTAAGTCATTTGAGCCAAACTGTATTTATTAAACAGTTATTAAGCAATGGCACAAACGTTCATGTCGTTTCCAAAACAGAAAGTGCCAGATTGTCAGAGACATTTTTAGTGTCAAATAAAAATGAGCTGCATAATAGGAAATCAAATAGTGTTTGTCCTTTGCTATGTGGTAGGTTGCTACGGACGTTATCAAATTCTGTTGTTGACTATTTTTTTCATACGGTGTTGATCTGAAAATGTTTGCCTCAGCATTTTGATGGTGTGGGCGTGTGGCACCGAACTGAGATGTTGACATGCAGTTTCAAACACTCTTCATTCTCTAGAGGGTGACTTTTCAAATGATGCTACATATTAGCAGTAATGCTAATAACAACAGTTTTTGCCCCACACTTGACAAATTACGGTTGTCTGTTCGACATATTCCCACTTGAAGCCAAACCACCGCCAGACGATGGACCCCCTAATGTTTTTTATTAATTCTTCCTTCGCACTATATTTCTCTCGTATTACCACTCGCACGGCTCTGCCAGCATCACAGCTAACGTTACCCATGCTGCTACCTCTATGCTCTGCGAGGGCATATACGTATTTGACGTAGGAAGTGACAGTATGTGACGTGTGTAAGAAGGAGGGCTTGCTCTCTGTGAGAAGGAGAGACAGGAAAGAACGAGAAGAGCCTGTTGTGTAATGCCCGCAGTTAAAAGCAACTGCGTGAGAACGTATACTCGAATATCACGATATAGTCATTTTCTGTATCATGCAGAGACAACCCCGCGATACATGGTGTATATCGATATATCGCCCAGCCCTAATTTGAATGGAAAGAGAATGAGCTAGGATCCTTAGGTGAGTGGTCTCTGTGAATCCCACTTTTTTCCATTCTGTATAAACAAGGCGGTCAATGTGTAATTGCGAAGACAACTGTAGAAATATCGTTTCTGCATTGCATATAGATTTACTTACGACAGAGAAATCATTGTAACTGCGTTTAATAAAAATAGCTATTTTTTACCTTTTATATTATTTTGTGTTACTGACATACATTGTAGGAGCAGAGAACTAATTTAAGAAGCTGAGGTGGTGCGGTGCGATATTGCCAAAAATGTTTATCCCAGTAATTTTATATACTGGTATATATCTGAAAATAATATTTTTTCTTAAAATTTTATTTTATACACTTGAAATTAAAACCCATACATTTTATATTTTATCTTTATTTACACATATTTAGTGTAAAAAGGACAACACAATTTATCAGCAATAAAAAGTATATAAATATGCACTGTAATGATCTCACTGAATGAAACAACACTGACAAAACTGGATGTTGTCATAACGTACAGTACAGAATAGTACAGGACAACAGGAAGCACACGCTTGTCTGAAATAGGAATGACCACCAAAACTGGGTTCCATAATGTCACAGGTGTAAAAGGAAACGGTAGTCACCAGACTGAAAAAAAAGGAGTAGCTATCGGTGCCTCATTTTGATGCTAAATTAATGCAGACTCAGCCACCTACAGCAAGTGTTGTGCTGTTGTATTGAGCAAAAAACGTTTTGAAAGTAATGGTGCATCCAAACAGAAGCACACAGAGTCTGACACTCTTTTTAAACTTTATTTAAAAAAAATTATACAACCTTAACACTCCAACAGTATACTGTACCTCATAATACTGTTAGCGCCACAGCACTAGGTTAGCCAGTAGCTACAACAGCACAGCACTTCTTAATTATGTTCGGTTTGGAAAGCGGCCGTGCCAGCAACCTGAGCGTTCCTGGTTCGATCCCCGGCTTCCACCACCTGAGTCACATCCGTTGTATCCTTGGGCAAGACACTTCACCCTTGCTCCTGATGGGTCGTGTTTAGGGCCTTGCAGGGCAGCTCCCGCCATATGTGTGTGAATGGGTGAATGTAGAAATAGTGGCAAAGTTCTTTGAGTACCTTGAAGGTCCAAAAGTGCTGTATAAGTATAACTCATTTAAATCTAACCGTGCTGCCCCCACCCCAGCAAACGTAATGTAATGGGGGGTCTTTCAAAATGTTTCATAGATTATTTTTTACAGACCATTTTCAAGCCACTTTGACAGTATCTTCAGGATGTGCCGTTTTGTAGGCAGGTCTTATTCACGTGTCTCCACTTTGACTGTGTCTTCTCCACGCCATCTTAGTTGTAGCTTTTACTACTGGCATATTTGTTTGTAAACTTCTAACTATACACTACTTTGTACTGAAATTGGCAACGGCAGAGGAAGCATGTTGATGCATGACCCAGTCTGGCCCACAACAAGGCGATACAGAAAAAGAAGGTGCTTATGACTACAGCGTGGACTGCAATGGCAGATAATCCGTTGACGTTTTTCCCAACTGGTGACACCACAGGTCGTGCAAATTCCAAATGGCTTGTTTGGTGAAAGTAGGAAGGAAGGGTAGATTTTTTAAATAAATAATTCTGCAATGCCTCCACGGTTTGATTTAAAATTTTCGGGACTTATGCATATCCCAAATACACAATTGCAGGTGCCAATAGGTAAGTACTGTATAGTTGGTTTGACATATTGGGGCCCCTTTAAGTTGATGTATACAGCAGGACAAATAAGTTGTTGCAATTCACTGACGACACACATGCCTTATAGTGTCCGTGGTATATTTCAGTGGTCGATTAGCAAGCTGAAGACCTTGACTTGAATTCTTGCTGCGGTTCGCAGGCTTGCGGAATCATCATTTGCAGCGCAAAAATAAGCGCTTACAAGCATCTTGCTGCAGTATATTTTTACTCTCGGTAAGGCGTCCCCCTGGGTTTGCTCTGGTTCCAGCAGTGAGTCATCAGCTCTGCAGAGAGTGAGAAGTGGGAGAGGGGAGCAGGAAAAGTGTGGTTCATTCAGGGTTCAAGGCCTCTTCGCACCATACGCCCACTTTTCTTTCTTGACAGTTTCCCCTGAGCACATGACCCATTTCAAATTGTAAACCCCAGTTTAAAGCTGTAGAATTTATTTGACCCTCGCATTTGTCAGTGCTCACCCTCCCTCATTCTTTGTGATTCATCCAGTTGTATTCCAAAAATAAAGTACCTTGTTTGGTTTGTTGTACAAATACTAGTTTTACTTGTCAACACTTGACAAACCTTGTAGCAATAATTCAGTACTTGTCCATGCACTAAATTAGTCCAATTTCTCAAATTGTTTGGCTCTAAAAAAGTCTCATACAGCCCATGGAAACACCTTAATGCAATCGTGTTCGATTTTTGAAAAGTCAGACTAACACAGCTTATGTGATTCAAAATCAGGTCTCTTAAGGGGGTGTGTGGGTCCAGAGAGGACCCTTCTAATTGCCCATGCGCCAGTCTCAACGCACGGCATACAACCCGGAAGCAGATACCATTCAATAAAAATGTAGCAACAATTGTAATGAAGAGGAGACTGTTTATTTTCCTCACCAATTAAAAGAACAAAACATTTTGAAGTGTGTTGATGGTAGAAAAAAAGAAACTGAGATTTATTTAAGAAGATAGCTAAGGAAATGTAGAATGCGGGCTTAATTTGGACTCCCGAATGAAATGTGAATGCAATGAAATAGAATGAAGCAGAAATAATAAAGGCCAAAAATAAAGCCTACAAAAACCTCTTCACGCTGTATTTGTGCTAGCCAACTTGACTCACTGTCTGCACAACTGTCAAGATAGTCCAGAACAATAGCAACATTCCTCTGGATATCAGTCGGGGCACGATGAGTCTTTTCCTTCAGATTTAAAACTCTTTCCATAAATCCACAGAGCTTTTTGGATTAACTTTAAGCCATCAGACATTTTTGTTTCCATGATTTTCGTCCGAAAATTCCTTAAAAAAACCCTTTTCCGGCGGTCTTTCATTGCATCCGACGTGCATCTGCCCCGAAACATTCTTGGTAGTCAGCCATGTTTGTAGTGCAATTCAAGAACATTTTTTGATGCTGTCTTTTATTCAACATCAGCGTAGTCACGATATATTATTAATCCATCCATCCATCCATTTTCTACCGCTTATTCCCTTTCGGGGTCGCGGGGGGCGCTGGTGCCTATCTCAGCTACAATCGGGCAGAAGGCGGCGTACACCCTGGACAAGTCGCCACCTCATCGCAGGGCCAACACAGATAGACAGACAACATTCTCACTCACATTCACTCACTAGGGCCTATTAAGTGTTGTCAACCAACCTATCCCCAGGTGCAGTCTTTGGGGTTGGGAAAAAGCCTGAGTACACAGAGGGAACCCACGCAGTCACGGGGAGGACATGCAAACTCCACACAGAAAGATCCCGAGCCCAAGATTGAACCCAGACTACTCAGGACCTTCGTATTGTGAGGCAGACGCACTAACCCCTCTGCCACCGTGCTGCCCTAATATTTGTAATATTTGCCAATATTACTGCAGACATCAGTTAAAACAAGTTGTAAGGATCCGCAAATGGCTGGGGAGACATCATAGGTCACACAAAAAAGGAATTTATATAACTGCGCAAAAAGGAAGTGGCGCCCCCCAGTGTACGGGAGGCACATGCTGTATGACCAGTAGTCACATTAGAGAGAGTGCATGGACACTTGGACTTCACACATAGGTGTTAAAATACAAAAAAAGTAACTATTTAAGAAATCAAACTAATTTAGTGCATGGAAACGTAGTGAGTGACACCCAAACCCTGAGAGAGAATAACAAACCCGAAAACAAGCACGCCCGCAAGCCTTGCCTCTCTCTCTGTAACCTCACATCCTCCGCTCTCAACACCGTGGCCACGCCCCCTGAGCACGGCGGCCCACTTCACCACTCGTCTTGTAAACGCACACTTCATGACATGCTCAAAAATCATCGAGCTGCAACAATGCATTAAGGCTGACTGTTGCAACGCATCGGACATTTTCTAGCATCTTCTCGCGTACGAGGACTTGCATTTTGAGGACGCATTATTAGAAATTAGGGGTGTACGGTACGTGTATTTGTATTTAACCGTTTCGGTACGGGGGTTTCGGTTCGGTTCGGAGGTGTACCGAACGACACGGACATATTAAGTAGCGCACCGCACGTTGTGTAAACAATGCACACCGAGGAACCATGAATTGATTTACGTGGACCCCGATTTAAACAAGTTTAAAAACATAATCGAGTGTTACCATTTAGTGGTCAATTGTACGGAATATGTACTCTACTGTGCAATCTACTAATAAAAGTTTCAATCAATCAAAAAACAACACACAGCATGCTAGCAACGACCGGGCTATGATAGACTGACTATATCTACCTCCTCTTTTCACGGGATATGTCCTCTTTTGCGGAGCTGTCCAGGTGGAGTTTCTTAAATGCCTCGAATGTCCGGCATTTTAAGATAGGGTTGCGTGTATTTTCAATGTACGTTCGGGTTTAGAAGGGGTTAAAAAAAGTATATTTCATTTTTAGGATTTGTTTGTTTGGTATTTAAAAGTTTACATTGAAATTGCAATGTCAGAATATACGAGAAATACAAGTCAGTTAAATCTGAAAGGGTATTCTTCCATTAATATTATGTATTGTCATTACATCAGTGGCTAATTTGGTCTCCAAAAAAAAAAAACGACGGCAGAAATATTGTTTATTGCCAATAATTTGTAGGTCACTATATCGTCTGGCTAAATGGTAAATGGGTTGTACTTTTTAAGAAACTCAAAGCGTTTTGACACTATTTCCACATTCACCCACTAACACATGCACGCATGCACGCACGCACACACACACACACACACACACACACACACACACACACACACTGATGGCGGGAGCTGCCATGCACGGCGCTAACCAGGACCCATCAGGAGCAAGGGTGAAGTGTCTTGCTCAAAGACAAAACAGACCTGACTAGGATGGTAGAAGGTGGGGATTTAACCAGTAACCCTCAGATTGCTGGCACGGCCATTCGCCCAACTTCACCACGCCGTCCCCAAAAATGTGTTATCGTGTCATCCACATGCCTTTGCCTTAAATGCTCCCTCATCACAGACGTACTGCCATGAAAATCAGTGTCCGCTTTGTAAATTTAGCATGTTATCCATGTTTTTGAGGTGTCTAGGTTAAAATGTTCCCATGTTTTCACCCATGATGTTGTTTCCAGTTGCCGCCGTCATTTTTCTGTGACTTGCACATTTTTTTTCTCTCTGGAAAAACACGAGCAATAACGTCACCGACTACTGTCATCAAATGTTAATATTATTTTTGTTGACAATTATGACAAATGGTAAGTAACATAATGGAGAGACAATCAGTCTCGACTACCCGCCCTGGCAGCAACAGCAGCCAAGTTCCTCAGTGCTCCTTGCACCAGTGTTGAGATTGAGAGGCTTTTTAGCACAGCCTCACTCATCATTGATAAAAACAGGAGCAGGCTGATACCTGAGCATCTTGAAGTGCTTGTCTTTGTTCGAAAGAATCTCCCCATTATGCTTGGACTGCAGTCAGGGGGAGGGGGAGGGCAAACAATTGAAGGGAGTGTGTAGATATATATATATTTTTGTCCAATTACACTTGTTCAAGAGCAAGTATTGATGCTCAGTTATACACATTTTATCCCACTCAAGTTGTTTGTGTGTTTTGCTTTATTTAATAATGTTTACAGCATTATTTGCACTTAATACTTTTCACTTTTTTACTGTTCAATGATGCCATTTCGGTTTTTCATGTATAATTTTGTATATTTTGTGTTTATCCTTGAATAAATAGGTCATTTTCTTGTTACCAACCATTGTGTATTATTCAAACTCACCTAATTCAGCTGGCTAGTTGTTATCAAGAGTACTAAAAACATTTTCAACATGAATCTGACAACTAAGTAGGCTAAATAGCTTTAAACTTTAATACATGCTCGGATAGGCCAGGATCGGCCAGTATCTGTATAGAATCGGAAGTGCAAAAACAACATCGGTATTGGATCGGAAGTGCTAAAACCTGGATTGGGACATCCCTAATATATATACATGGTTTCCCCCAGCGCTTTGTTGTTTAGGCGGCCGCCTTAACAACAAAGGGCCAACGCCTAAACTAAAGTCTTACAAAAACAAACAAAAACAGTTTTATTTATTTTTTTGTCCTGTCCAGCTTTTCAGGCAAATCACACAGTTGATGTAGATGCCCATATCGGCTGTTCAGATTTACTGTACAAAAGAGAAGTGTAGGCTACTTCTCTTGTTGCCTTATTTGTATTTGACTTTATGAAATGTATATTATCATTTGGTGTTAAGGTAAAGTCTTAACAAGTTGCTATGCTTCGTACTGCCTCTGTCAGTATGTCTCTGCAGCACCCGGCATTGTCCCACCCACACAACCATCTGATTGGTTACACGCAGAGCAGTAACAACCAATCAGCAGTGTGTATTCAGAGCGCATGGAACAACCAATCAGCAGTGCGTATTCAGAGCACATGGAGGCAGGCAGTTTAGCAGGTTAGCATAATGCAGTGTACTCTCCCCAAATTATAATAAACACCTCCCAGTCAACTACTTGTAACATCTCTATGAGCCCGTTAACATTATGTTGAATGGAGAGTTTATGTCTCTGATAGTTGATATAATAATATAACTGCATCATAAAGCCTACATGAACTCCATGTGGTTCAGGGATGAATAGTCTCTTCTATTGCTATTATACTATTTTTTCAGCTATAGTTTCATTAATCATTAGTAATGTAGCAGCCTAGTTTCCCTGCTATCACATGTTGATAAAAATATAACATTTACATAATAAAAATCAACTACGGGCTTCCCAAATGCTGTAATAAATTAAGCATGATGAGTTGAGCATATGTCAGCATGGGACCCCACTTTTAAGTCTTTTTTTCCAAACGCTTATTTACAGTAAATCATTAATTTGACTTAGTCATTATTTTTTCTTAGTAAGTCAATATTTACTAAGTCAAAATAATGACATAATTAATATCTCAGGTAACTAGGACTGTTTTGTGCTTTGTTTTTACTTTAGGTTCAAAATATCTAGGTATATAGCGTATATCGCCATCTAGCCCCTTGCCCGTAAAGAGGCACCACTTTCCTTAACTAACACATATTCTGGGGGAAACACTGATATATGAATAAATGAATGTATGTATTTACAGTATGTATGTATATGTATGTATATACGTATATACAAACCCCGTTTCCATATGAGTTGGGAAATTGTGTTACATGTAAATATTAACGAAATACAATGATTTGCAAATCCTTTTCAACCCATATTCAATTGAATGCACTACAAAGACAAAATATCTGATGTTCAAACTCATAAACTTCCATCCATCCATTTTCTACCGCTTATTCCCTTTTGAGGTCGTGGGGGGCGCTGGCGCCTATCTCAGCTACAATCGGCCGGACGGCGGGGCGCACCCTGGACAAGTCGCCACTTCATCGCAGGGCCAACACAGATAGACAGACAACATTCACACTCACATTCACACACTAGGGCCAATTTAGTGTTGCCAATCAACCTATCCCCAGGTGCATGTCTTTGGAAGTGGGAGGAAGCCGGAGTACCCGGAGGGAACCCACGCATTCACGGGGAGGACATGCAAACTCCACACAGAAAGATCCCGAGCCTGGATTTGAACCCAGGACTGCAGGACCTTCGTATTGTGAGGCAGACGCACTAACCCCTCTGCCACCGTGAAGGCCCTCATAAACTTACTTTTTTTTTTTTTTTTTTTACAAATAATCATTAACTTAGAATTTCATGGCTGCACCACGTGCCAAAGTAGTTGGGAAAAGGCATGTTCACCACTGTGTTACATCACATTTTCTTTCAACAACACTCAATAAACGTTTGGGAACTGAGGAAAGTAATTGTTAATGCTTTTAAGGTGGAATTCTTTCCCATTCTTGTTTTATGTAGAGCTTCAGTCGTTCAACAGTCCGGGGTCTCCGCTGTCATATTTTACGCTTCATAATGCGCCACACATTTTCGATGGGAGACAGGTCTGGACTGCAGGCAGGCCAGGAAAGTACCCGCACTCTTTTTTTTACGAAGCCACGCTGTTGTAACATGTGCTGAATGTGGCTTGGCATTGTCTTGCTGAAATAAGCAGGGGCGTCCATGAAAAGTCGGCGCTTAGATGGCAGCATATGTTGTTCCAAAAGCTGTATGTACTTTTCAGCATTAATGGTGCCTTCACAGATGTGTAAATTACCCATTCCTTGGGCACTAATGCACCCCCATACCATCACAGATGCTGGCTTTTGAACTTTGCGTCGATAATAGTCTGGATGGTTCGTCGCTTCCCCTTTGGTCCGGATGACACAATGTCGAATGTTTCCAAAAACAATCTGAAATGTGGAATCATCAGACCACAGAACACTTTTCCACTTTGCATCCGTACATCTTAGATGATCTCGGAACCAAAGAAGCCGGTGGCGTTTCTAGATGTATTTCATAAATGGCTTTCGCTTTGCATAGTAGTGCTTTAACTTGCACTTACAGATGTATACCAGAACTGTATTTAGTGACAGTGGTTTTCTGAAGTGTTACTGAGCCCATGTGGGGATATCCTTTAGAGATTGATGTTGGTTTTTGAATCAGTGCCGTCTGAGGTATCGAAGGTCACGGTCATTTAATGTTGGTTTCCGGCAATGCTGCTTACGTGGAGTGATTTCTCCAGATTCTCTGAACCTTTTGATGATATTAATGACTGTAGATGTTGAAATCCCTAAATTTCTTGCAATTGCACTTTGAGAAACGTTGTTCTTAAACTGTTTGACTATTCGCTCACGCAGTTGTGGACAAAGGTGTGTACCTCGCCCCATCCTTTCTTGTGAAAGACTGAGCATTTTTTGGGAAGCTGTTTTTATACCCAATCATGGCACCCACCTGTTCCCAATTAGCCTGCACACCTGTGGGATGATCCAAATAAGTGTTTGATGAGCATTTCTCAACTTTATCAGTATTTATTGCCACCTTTCCCAACTTCTTTGTCACGTGTTGATGGCATCAAATTCTAATGTTAACATCAAATATGTTTTCTTTGTAGCATATTCAACTGAATAGGGGTTGAAAAGGATTTGCGAATCATTGTATTTCGTTTATATTTACATGTAACATAATATCCCAACTCATATGGAAACGGGGTTTGTATATATATATATATGTATATGTATATATACATATATATATATAGTATATATGTATGTGTATATATATGTATGTGTATTTATATATTAGGGGTGTAACGGTACACAAAAATTTCGGTTCAGTATGTATCTCGGTTTGGAGGTCACGGTTCGGTTCATTTTCTGTACAGTAAGAAAACAATAAAATATTAATTTTTTGGTTATTTATTTACCAAATTTGTAAACACACATCCTTTTAACATTGGGAACACTATAATAATCCTGCCCACATTAATCAACATTAAACTGCCTCAAATTGTTACTCAGATTAAATAAAAAGACAAAACTTTTGTATTACATATAAAAAGTGCAATATTTAACAGTTTCAAGTCAACTAATTATGCTTAATTTATCACATTTAGGAAGCCTTTAGTTGATTTTTATTATGTTATATTTTTATCAACATGTGAAAGCAGGGACCCTGCCATTCAAGGCTTGTCTGTCCGTAAAACACACACACACGCACATACACCGCAAAATGAACTAACGTTACGCTAAAAGCTAATTAGCCTTCACCTCAAGCCAGAACTGTGAGCGAGCTGAGTTGCAGTTTAAGTTTCTAGAAGGTCAACGGGCTCATAGTTATGTTAGTAGTAGTTGACTGGGAGGTGTTTATTATCATTTGGGGAGAGTACGCTGCCTAATGCTCACCTGCCTAACACCTATCTGCTCGAAGCTGAAGCATTTACTACATGCGCTCTGAATATGCACTGCTGATTGGCTGTTACCGCTATATATGTAACCAATCAGATGGTTGTGTGGGTGGGACAATGCTGGGTGCTGAGACAGAGGCAGAGGAAGCAAAGCAGCCTGTTAAGCATTTAGCTTAGAAACTCGTTCGGTACACCCCCGTACCGAACCGAAACTCCGGTACCCAAACGGTTCAATACAAATACACGTACGTTACACCCCTAATATATATATACACTGTATGTATATATATATATATATATATATATATATATATATATATATATATATATATATATATATATATATATATATATATATATATATATGTGTGTGTGTGTATATATATATGTATGTATATATATTTATGTATATATATATATATATATATATGTATATTAAGGATGTCACAGTATGAAAATGTATTTCTTATCACGGTTATTGTGACCAAAATTATCATGCTTATCATTATCGCGGTATTTTTAAATGTGCTCAACATTTTCAAAAAATATATATACTGAAATCTTTTAACCAAGTTTTATTTAAAAAAAACCACACATTCAAAATGATTTCCTTTGTAGGACAAACATCATTGCAGATTAAAAACAATGTTTCATGGACCTCAATTAGGCACTGAATGTGCAAATGAAAGCAACAAAAGCATTGTAAACAAAGTAATACGGCAGAAAAAAATAACGCGAATAACTACAATAAATGTGAAAACTGTGCACGATAGCACTTTATGGACATAGGAGATTCAAAAAATAATAATTTGGGGCAAAAGATTATGATGCTTATACATTTTTGATGACGCATTGATCTAATTATTGCGACGCGATCGTTCAGACTGCAGTCGCATCATGTACATTATTGATTTATATCTACATACGAAAGAGGCTTGGGTCGGATTAAAAAAATTCGGAATTCAACTGTTCACATTGACAAGAAAAAAATCTGATACAGGTCACATATGGGCAAAAAAATCAGTGTTGATGGACAGTGTGAACAAGGCCTAATGCAATTGTTTGCCATATGCTGCGTGTCTCTTGCATCCTAGCGGGTGATTGTGGCCATTTCAGCTTTGTGGAAATGTAAGTAGTGGAAGAGAATGCTACATGCTAATAAGATTGAGCTTCTCGCTATCAAGATTCCAGATCTAATTGATTAACTACGACTTTCCACACTTTTTGGTGTTGCTGGTTGTGATGATCATCACAGACATACAAAAAGTGCTATTACGGTGAACTGTCTTGAATATTTACTGTAAATACAAACTATGCAGTTAATTATATTTATGATATATCTATATTTTTTATTGCTGGTTTACATGACAGAGGAATACGGATTTTTTTTTATTTCATTGATATTGATATTGTGATTTAATTGATTTTGTTACAACACCATCCTGTGGTTTTGTCTGATCATAATTGTGATCAAAAATTTAATAATTCAATGATCTTGAAAATCGGCATCAGCATTGCTTTTGCCAAAACTGCCCCTGTAATCACTTAGTATTTGATAGATACCCACATTAGTAGTATTGCCCAAAACTAATATAAAGTGTCCAAATAACAGAACAGTAAGTACTTACTGTAGTTAAACAGAAGTGTAGAATCAGTATAAGAATCGTTTTATTGACCAGGTATGTTTAAGACACAGGGACTCTGCTGTGCTCTATTTGTACAATATGAAAAATAAATATTAAAATTTAACTTAAACATAAACAAGTACTTAAATAACTAATCTGTACAATGCTAATAAGATTATAGTTGATTGGTTGATAGAGCAAACGAATGATGAAGTGAACATGAGGTAGTACATTGACAGATTCACCATGACAGATTAGATCCAGGGTTATTTCACAGCAACAGGTCTGACACTTTGTGAATGGTTAGCGTTGATCAGAGTTTTAGCAAGGGGGAAGAAACTCTTCTTATTGCGGGTTGTTTTGGGGTACAGTGATCTGTAACGCCTGCCATTGATTGATTGATTGATTGATTGAAACTTTTATTAGTAGATTGCACAGTTCAGTACATATTCCGTACAAGTGACCACTAAATGGTAACACCCGAATAAGTTTTTCAACTTGTTTAAGTCGGGGTCCACGTAAATCAATTCATGGTACAAGTATATACTATCAGCATAATATAGTCATCACACAGGTTAATCATCAGAGTATATACATTGAATTATTTACATTATTTACAATCTGGGGGTGGGATGAGGAGGGTTTGGTTGATATCAGCACTTTAGTCATTAACAATTGCATCATCAGAGAAATGGACATTCTAACAGTGTAGGTATGACTTAGTAGGATATGTACAGGAGCAGAGAACATAGGGAGTTCAGATAGCATAGGAACAAGTATATACATTAGAAATAAATTTGATTATTTACATTTGGTTATTTACAATCCGGGGAGAAGGGATGTGAAGGGGGGAGGGTTAAAGTTGCCTGGATGTGTTGTTTTAGACGGTTTTGAAGGAGCATAGAGATGCACTTTTACATCTGTTGAGAGTGCATTCCATATTAATGTGGCATAGAAAGAGAATGAGTTGAGACCTTTGTTAGATTGGAATCTGGGTTTAACATGGTTTGTGGGGCTCCCCCTGGTGTTGCGGTTATGGCGGTCATTTACGTTACGGAAGTAGTTTGACATGTAATTCGGTATCAGGGAGGTGTCGTGGATTTTATAGACGAGGCTCAGTGCAAGTTGTTTTACTCTGTCCTCCACCCTGAGCCAGCCCACTTTGGAGAAGTGGGTAGGCGTGAGGTGTGATCTGGGGTGGAGGTCTAAAAGTAACCTGACTAGCTTGTTCTGGGTTGTTTGGAGTCTCGATTTGAGGGTTTTTGAGGTGCCGGGGTACCAGGAGGTGAAGGAGTTTAAACAATTTGTGACCAGGATTTGAGGGGTCTGCAGTGATACTCCCTACCCCTTTTCTGACCCTGGACCGGTATAAGTCCTGATGGGGGGAAGGTCAACACCCATGGTCTTTGCCACAGTCCTGTTTGTCCGTTGCAGTCTGTGTCTGTCCAGCCTGGTTACTGATCTAAACCAGACAGTGATGGAGGTGCACAGAATGGACTGAATGATGGAAGTGTAAAACATGATCAGCAACCCCTGGGGCAGGTTATACTTATTGAGCTGATGCAGGAAGTACATCCTCTGTACTTATATAAACATGTTACAGCAGAAAGTAACCAGGTATGAACAGTAAATTAGCAAATAGATTAATAATAGTTTTGAGAAAATAATACAAAGCAATAATTTACAGCATATGTTAGCTTTGTCACCCGTTTTAAAGTATTTACAATAGCGATTGTGCAAGTTCTCCCACTTAAAATTATGACAGAGGTCTGTAATTTTCATCATATGTACACTTCAACTGTGAGAGACAGAATGTGAAACAAAAATCCAGGAATTCACATGGTAGGAATTGTAAAGAATTTATTTGTAAATTATGGTGGAAAATAAGTATTTGGTCAACCATTCAAAGCTCTCACTGATGGAATGAGGTTTTGGCTCAAAATCTCACGATACATGGCCCCATTTATTCTTTCCTTAACACGGATCAATCGTCCTGTCCCCTTAGCAGAAAAACAGCCCCAAAGCATGATGTTTCCACCCCGATGCTTCATAGTAGGTATGGTGTTCTTGGGATGCAACTCAGTATTCTTCTACCTCCAAACACGACAAGTTGAGTTTATACCAAAATGGTTACATGGATGATACAGCAGAGGACTGGGAGAATGTCATGGGGTCAGATGAAAGCAAAATAGAACCTTTTTGGTATAAACTCAACTCGTCGTGTTTGGAGGAAGAAGAAAACTGAGTTGCATCCCAAGAACACCAAACCTACTGTGAAGCATGGGGGTGGAAACATCATGCTTTGGGGCTGTTTTTCTGCTAAGGGGACAGGACGATTGATCCGTGTTAAGGAAAGAATGAATGGGGCCATGTATCGTGAGATTTTGAATCAAAACCTCCTTCCATCAGTGAGAGCTTTGAATGGTTGACCAAATACTTATTTTCCACCATAATTTACGAATAAATTCTTTAAAATTCCTACAATGTGAATTCCTGGATTTTTTTCACATTCTGTCTCTCACAGTTGAAGTGTACCTATGATGAAAATCACAGACCTCTGTCATCATTTTAAGTGGGAGAATTTGCACAATCGGTGGCTGACTAAATACTTTTTTGTCCCACGGTATATGCTATATAATAATGGCTGGACCTGGCTAAATTGGGACCCTAAGCAGAATTGTATTTTGAGGGCCCTCCCACCCCATCACAAGTATAGATGTTATATGAAACAATTGTTTTAAATTTTTTTTAGTTAATGGGAAATATATTGGCCCCAGTGTGTGACTGTGAGTGTTAGTATTGTCTGTCTATCTGGGTTGGCCCTGCAAAAAGGTGGTGTGTCCAGGGTGTAGCCTGCCTTCCGCCTGAGTGCAGCTGGGATAGGCCCCAACCCACTGCAACCTCGATAGGGACAAGTGGTAAAAAATGGAGAGATGAAAATTCTTTAATTATTGTTTTCTATGCAAAAAAAAATCAAATTTTACATAATAAAGCATAAATTCCTCCACAAGTGCCCCAAGCCCCTCTTTAACAGAGACATAACCTATTTTATTGATAGTGGTTGTGATTTGTATTCAAGTGCACAGTTTTGCTTAAAAAAAGTATATTTCATTTTTAGGATTTGTTTGTTTGGTATTTAAAAGTTTACATTGAAATTACAATGTCAGAATATACGAGAAATACAAGTCAGTTAAATCTGAAAGGGTATTCTTCCATTAATATTATGTATTGTCATTACATCAGTGGCTAATTTGGTCTCAAAAAAAAAAAACGACGGCAAAAATATTGTTTATTGCCAATAATTTGTAAGTCACAATATCGTCTAGCTAAATGGTAAATGGGTTGTACTTTTTAAGGAACTCAAAGCGCTTTGACACTATTTCCACATTCACCCACTAATGCACGCACGCACACACGCTCACACACACACACACACACACACACACACACACACACACACACACACACACACTGATGGCGGGAGCTACCATGCACGGCGCTAACCAGTACCCATCAGGAGCAGGGGTGAAGTGTCTTGCTCAAGGACAAAACAGACATGACTAGAATGGTAGAAGGTGGGGATTTAACCAGTAACCCTCAGATTGCAGGCACGGCCACTCTCCCAACTTCACCACGCCGTCCCCAAAAATGTGTTATCGTATCATCCACATGCCTTTGCCTTAAATGCTCCCTCATCACAGACGTACTGCCATGAAAAGCAATGTCCGCTTTGTAAATTTAGCATGTTACCCATGTTTTTGAGGTGTCTAGGTTAAAATGTTCCCATGTTTTCACCCATGATGTTGTTTCCAGTTGCCGCCGTCATTTTTCTGTGACTTGCACATTTTTTTTCTAATGACAACGTGGTGGGGGCAATGTTCCCATTAACAGCAAAGCATGTACATTACAAATAAATCCGAACATGCTCATTTCTGAACTGATTTGCATACAGTTTACTTTGTCAAAGTGAAAATATGTCCTATGAATACAGAACATTTGATTTAAAAAAAAAAAGAACCCCTAACTGTTCTTACTTATAAAAGTTTTTTTTCACCAGTTTCCTTGTTTCAACCATGTGGTGTAGGGTGGAACTGTATGCAGAACAATTTTGAGATATCTTTGTTGTAGACTACACCAAAACTAAAACAACAAAGAAATACCCTGACACTTTGCCCCCGGTAGCTAAGTCTCATGGTAGGCGCGCAGCTTGAAGGGAAGTTTAGTGTGGCTAAAGTGCTTCCAGATATTAATACTGTTGTCGTATCATAGAATAAGAATAATTTTATTGCCATTGTCAGTTAGGGTTCACAAAGTAGGATATATTTTTCGGTGCAACGTGAAACATTAACTAGCAAAATTAAGATAACCAAGCTAAAAGTAGAAAACCTAAAAGAAGATAAATAAAATAAGAATATTAATACTGTAAGAGTATTATCTGGTCTCTGCGTGTACACATATTCTTTACATGAGTGAAGTGGACAGTAAGCTGTAGGTCAAAGAGAATTCAGTGCAGGATGCAATTAAGTGTTAGATCAGTTTGTGTGTATGAGCCTGATGGCAGAGGGCAAAAAATTGTTCTTGTGGCTGGAGGTTTCGGTCCAAATGGAACTTAGTCTCCTACCTGAAGGGAGAAGGTCAAATAGTTTGTTTCCAGCTTGAAAAAGATTGGCTACGATTCACCCTGCATGCCCTCAAGTCATACAGGTCTTGGGGAAATGGAAGGGTGCAGAGCTTCTAAGCAGAGCGTCTGTCCCTGGCTTTGGCCCCAGGATACCACACGGATGGAGGTGGTGAGGACGGATAGCCATGTAGAACTGCACCGACATCGTTGTTGGCAGCTAGAGTTTCCTTAGCTGCCACAGGAAGAACATCGTCTGCTGGGCTTTTATTAATGAGGGAGCAGATGTTTCGCTCCCACTTTAGGTCCTTGGTGATGGTGGAGCCCAGGAAGCAAAATGAGTCCACGATGTTGACAGTGAAGTCTGTTAGGGTGAGGAGGCAAGGTGCGGCTGTGGCTTTCCTGAGGTCCACAATCATATCTACTGTTTTCTGGGCGTTAAGTTCCAGGTTGTTGCAGCTACACCAGGAAACAAGACTGTCCACATCCCATCTGTAGACCGACTCATCAGTGTCTGAGGTGTCATCCGCCAACTTGATCGGTCTTATGGACTGGTGATTGGAGGTGCAACAGTTTGTGTACAGGTAGAACAGCAGGCGGAAATTACACAACCTTGTGGGGATCTGTTGCTAATGAACATTGTGTCCCACACAGTCCTACCCAACTGCACATGCTGTTTCCACATGCAATTCCACCTGCATGTGGATTCTTGGACATTTAGCTGAGAGAGCTTGTCCTGTAGAAAAGTTGGAAGGATGCAGTGCTGAAGTCCACAAACAGGATCCTGGCATAGGTTCCCTGGGAGTCCAGATGCTGAAAAACAAAGTGGAGGGACAGGTTTACTGTATCAGCTACAGAACGGTTGACTTTGTAAGCAAACTTCAGCGGGTCCAGGAGGGGGGCGGGGATGGTTTCATGGTGGGATACGACCAGGTGATTAAAGGACTTCAGGACTACGGATGTCAGTGCCACTGGTCTGTGGTTGTTTAGTCCTGTGAACCATGGCTTACTGGGCACAGGAATGATGGTGGAAAATGTGAAAACAAGTGGCACATGGCACAACTCAAGAGAGTTGTTGTTGAAGATGTCCGTGAAGACGGGTCAGCTTGCCCACACAGTGCTTCAGAGTGGATGGGGTTCAACCTTCTGTATTGTATGATAAACAATATATATAGTGATAGACATAATCAATATCAATATAAAATGCTTTCGATAAAATATTCCATATATGTTTACATTTTTTGGTCGGAAGAAACCAGAAATTGTGAAGCATATTTGTTTCATGAAGTCATTCGCGCTTTGGGAACCCAGACAGGAAACAGAAAGTGTCACTGAGTGATGGGAGGGACACGCTAACAGCCAATCACGTAACAAATTGACTACCAAGTTTGGTTGCGCCGTCTTTCGGCCTCGCTGTGGATTCACTGCATGGAGTGGGAAGAGAAAGTGTAATGTCTTGATGTATCAACTCTATATCAGAAACTTGTCTTTAGTTTTGCCGTCTTTAAAGCAGACGGCATAGCAACATCCGGACTCTTTCAATGTGTCGGTTTAATGAGTAGCTTCCCAAACTGAGCTGTGAAGTGTTCAGTAGCTTATACACTACTGCCATGTGTTGTCTCAAATCTGCAACTACCTTCAAATAAGTCTAAGTCTAAGTGTACTGTATTTATTTTATTACCTTTGTCGCGCTCATCCTTCCTGGTTACCAGACATCCTCTCCACCGATAAATAGCATCCTTGGTAAGTTGGAAATTGTTTTTATTTTTAATTATTGATATCGATCAATATGAAGAACGTATATGGTGGTATTATTTTCGGGTCTCCCCATGTCTAGCATTAAAAGATTACAGTTGGTACAAAATGCGGCTGCTAGACTTTTGACAAGAACAAGAAAATTTGATCACATTACGCCTGTACTGGCTCACCTGCACTGGCTTCCTGTGCACTTAAGATGTGACTTTAAGGTTTTACTACTTACGTATAAAATACTACACGGTCTAGCTCCATCCTATCTTGCCGATTGTATTGTACCATATGTCCCGGCAAGAAATCTGCGTTCAAAGAACTCCGGCTTATTAGTGATTCCCAAAGCCCAAAAAAAGTCTGCGGGCTATAGAGCGTTTTCCGTTCGGGCTCCAATACTCTGGAATACCCTCCCGGTAACAGTTCGCGATGCCACCTCAGTAGAAGCATTTAAGTCTCACCTTAAAACTCATTTGTATACTCTAGCCTTTAAATAGACTCCCTTTTTAGACCAGTTGATCTGCCGTTTCTTTTCTTTTTCTTCTATGTCCCACTCTCCCTCGTGGAGGGGGTCCGGTCCGATCCGGTGGCCATGTACTGCTCGCCTGTGTATCGGCTGGGGACATCTCTGCGCTGCTGGTCCGCCTCCGCTTGGGATGGTTTCCTGCTGGCTCCGCTGTGAACGGGACTCTGGCTGCTGTGTTGGATCCGCTTTGGAGTAGATTGAACTTTCACAGTATCATGTTAGACCCGCTCGACATCCATTGCTTTCCTCCTCTCTAAGGTTCTCATAGTCATCATTGTCACCGACGTCCCACTGGGTCATTATTGTCACCGATGTCCCACTGGGTGTGAGTTTTCCTTGCCCTTATGTGGGCCTACCGAGGATGTCGTGGTGGTCTGTGCAGCCCTTTGAGACACTAGTGATTTAGGGCTATATAAGTAAACATTGATTGATTGATTGATATACCATATCGCCCAGCCCTATTTTGTACACATCCTGCTGATGGATTGTAAAGGAGAAGGGGAAGAAAGGGAGGATCTGTGGTGGCAGTTGGTAAAGTTAGCTCTGCAGGTCGGGCAGAACAGGGGCTGCTGGAGCCGTTAAAGTTGTTGTTGGGCTAGGTGGGGCGGGGCTCACAGGAGAGGTGTCGGGGGTTGATGGGCCATCAAAGAGAGCATAGAAGGTTTTCAAGCATTGAGCAAATTTCTGGTCGTTAGCAGCATGAGGGGCTTTTTGGGTTTTAGGTCCGGTTTACACTAAGGTTATCCAGGGTAAATCACCCCTAACCTTATTTGTGTCCACACACAACAATGCTACCATGTAACACCCCCGCCTCCCTCCTTCCGCCGGCGCAACGCGACCTAGTACGCCTGCATTTTACATTTGTTTGTTGTGTTTTGTGTGCAAGTTTTGAAATTAAAATGTATCTTCTTCGAACAATATCCAGTGTTGTGGTATTTCAATTAACTAGAATCCAGTGTGCTGTGGGGCCCTCAGCCATCATATTTTAATCAAATCTTTATTCGACATGAGAAAATAGACAATGGGATAAAAAACATTTTACAACAATTAATATATATATATATATATATATATATAGATATATATATATATATATATATATTTAAATAGATATATTTATATATATATATAGATATATTTATATATATATATGTATATATATATATATATTTATATATATATAGATATATTTATATAAATATATATGTGTGTATATATATATATATATTTATATTTATATATATATGTGTGTATATATATATATATACAGTATATATATATATATATATATATATATATATATACATACATACATACATACATATATATATACTTCACGGTGGGAGAGGAGTTAGTGCGTCTGCCTCACAATACGAAAGTCCTGCAGTCCTGGGTTAAATCCCAGGCTCGGGATCTTTCTGTGTGGAGTTTGCATGTTCTCCCCGTGAATCCGTGGGTTCCCTCCGGGTACTCCTGCTTCCTCCCACTTCCAAAGACATGCACCTGGGGATAGGTTGATTGGCAACACTAAATTGGCCCTAGTGTGTGAATGTGAGTGTGAATGTTGTCTGTCTATCTGTGTTGGCCCTGCGTAGAGGTGGCGACTTGTCCAGGGTGTACACCGCCTTCCGCCCGATTGTAGCTGAGATAGGCACCAGCGCCCCCCGCGACCCCAAAGGGAATAAGCTGTAGAAAATGAATGGATGGATCTATATATATATATATATATATATATATATATATATATATATATATATAAACATTGTTGTGGGTTGGGGTATTCTTTCGTGAGATATAGCATCACCCAAAATGAAAACAGGGACCGGATCTTCATCTTCCAGCAGTTGTTTGGGACACGAGGGGGTGGTTCCATTAGGGGTGTAACGGTACACAAAAATTTCGGTTCGGTACGTACCTCGGTTTAGAGGTCACGGTTCGGTTCATTTTCGTTACAGTAAGAAAACAACAAAATATACATTTTTGGGGTATATATTTACCAAATTTGTAAACAATGGCTTGATCCTTTTAACATTGGGAACACTATAATAATTCCGCCCACGTTAATCCACATTAAACTGCCTCAAGTTGTTGCTTCTTCTACATATAAAAAGTGCAACATTAAACAATTTCAAGTCAACTCATCATGCTTAATTTATTACAGCATTGGGGAAGCCTGTATTTGATTTTTATTATGTAAATGTTATATTTTTATCAACATGTGATAGCATGGACCCTGCCATTCAAAACTAGGCTGCTACATTACTAATGATTAATGTAACTATAGCTGAAAATTCATCCCTGACCACCATGGAGTTTATGTAGGCTTTATGATGCACTTAAATTATTTTATACACTATCAGAGACAGAAACTCTTCATTTAATATAATGTCCTTTTTTGCTACTTCAACACACCTCAATCAACACTGTCCGTAACACAAGCACACACGCGCGCGCACACACACACCACAAAATGAGTTAACGTTTCGCTAAAAGCTAACTAGCCTTCACCTAAAGCCAGGACTGCGTGAGCTGAGCTGCAGTTTTTTTCTAGAAGGTCAACAGGCTCATAGTGATGTTGAGAAAGTAGTTGACTTGGAATATAATTTGGGGAGAGTGCATTGCTCCCCTGCTAAACACATATCTGCTCGACATCGACACTGAAGCCCTGACGACATGCGCTCTGAATACGCATTGCTGATTGGCTTTGTATGTAACCAATCAGATGGTTGTGTGGGCGGGACAATGTTGGGTGCTGTGTACAGACACAGAGGCAGAACGAAGCGGAGCAGGTTGTTAAGACTTTAACATAGGCGGCTACTTCATATGTACGTGTTGAACTCGTTCGGTATTCCTCCGCACCGAACCGAAACCCCCGTACCGAAACGGTTGAATATAAATACACGTACCGTTACACCCCTAGGTTCCATCTTTCAGCTGCGCGCTAATGGCGGAGTTCGCAAAGATACGGGCATCATGCATGCTGTCTGGCCATTTCACAATCACATCCATAAAGCAATATTTGTAGTCACATTGCCTGTATCACATCCACGGGAGGAAGGGAAATAGAATCACAGCTGCGAAAGTTTTCTTGCCGTCTGAGAAGTGGTGTATCTGAAATAGCTGCAATCGCGCGTTTCCTTCACTTATGGAGTGATTTCCACAAGCGTCTGTACATGTAGAAGAAGCAGACACACGGGCATGTCTGGATGACTAGCCTCTATTGTTTTAGCTTCGGTTGTTATGAAGCTGGCTGTGGCGCGTTCTTTCTGGCGTCACTTCCTGTGTGGGCGCGGTTTTTCTGGCGTCCCTTCCTCGCCGAACTCACTTTGTAAACGATCAATGAGTCCATACAAAGCTAAGTGCTGGAGATTCAAGAAATACACAGCTGACTTAACAAATTAAAAATTTGTCCGAGGAGGGGGACCTTAAACGATGGTTTAGTGTGGCTGAAACTGGGCTTAGGTTTAATAATGTTTTTTTTAAGGGGTTAAACAACTTAGTGTAGATATGGCCTTAGTTGGTGTGTTGCCTAAAGGCTTATACATCCGTTTGCGTCACTTAGGTTGCGTTCCCAGTGGCGGTGTTACAGTTCTTTTCTACCTCTTCCGTGGAGGCTGGCGCGTGACTTACAATACTCTTTCAAAGTGAAACTCTTTCAAAACTCTAAGGGGCAGTGTTCTCTTCATGAAAAAGTTTGTGTACTCAACCAGATTGTTTGCTTTGAACACTTCCCAGTCTGTTGTCTTCAAAACATGTGCGCAACTCCTTCACAGCCTCGCTGGTCTATCTCTCAAATGTTCTTGCAACCGGTTTTCCGAGTTTCAGCCTCTGCCTGTAGGCATAAATTAGATGCACCATCACGTTATCTGAGAGGCAAAGAGCTGCACGAGCCCCGGCGTGATAGACAACACTCAGTGTAGTGTAACAGCTATCCAAGATGTTCTCTGCCTTAGTGGAGCATTTGATAAACTGTTTATATTTTGGTAGTTCCTGCCTCAGATTTCCCTTGTTAAAATCTCCAAGAACAATATTCAAGGACTCCAGAAAAGTTTGTTTCATCTGCAAAATCTGTTCCGCACGATTAGGGCGTGCATAATGCACGTCTGCGGGGAGGCACGAGAGCTCCAGCTCACTCTCTTGCGGCGTCTTTCTTTTTTGGTCAAAAGATCGATCAAAACAGCAGCAGATGCCAAGAGATGTGGCAGTGGGTTTGTTGGGCAAGAAGCTCTTGAGTTGATAAACTTATAGGTTGTCAGGGCAACAAGATATGTGATAAATGCACAGAAAAATACAAAGACAAAATAGTATGTATGCGGCGCCATCTTGGTTTGGTAGTAATGATTACATGCACGTCAGATCATAATTGCAAAATTTACATATTTCTTATTTGTTAAAAAGGGCTGATGATGATTTTCCTTTTCTCTGACCTATAACTGTACTGAGCTTTGGCTCTGAACCACTGGTAAAAGAATCACAAGCGTTTCTCATGCCACTACCGCCAGGGCAGTGTCCTCTATTGCCATCTGCAGGGAATCTACTGTTGCTCGCTGCACGGCGAATCATCTTGTAGTCAGAAGCACACAGCCAAGCCCCAGCAGTCACGGGTGGCCAGACAAACGCCGTTAGCAACCAATTGTGAAACAAAACAAACCCTCATTTATCTGAGCCCAGCACCGGCAGCATATTGTCCATGGAATCCACCACTGTGCCATCGGCCAAACCTGGTTCTATTAAAAAAGCTAGGGGAGGGAAATACGTTTATCTGCCCTTTCAGCCTCAGAGAGAAGGTATTGCCTCATCAGAAGCTGCTTGAGGGCGTTGTATTTGCCACTCTGTGGAGGTGCACAGGACACCGCCTATTTCAATTATTGTAGCATCACTACTGCCGAGAATTAACACAGTTAATTTTTTATTGGGATACAAATCCATTTCTAACCTGTTATGTTTTTTGGGGGGGGTGAGAGGTTATTTACAATCCGTCGCTCTCTTTCTATAATGAACCCACCATTGATATTATGGACTTTTCATATCTGTGTAAAAGGACTAATTCGGCAGACGATCAAGAACATATTTTTTCCACTGTATTTCATGTGCTCTTTCTGTAAATGCCGTTCTTCTACCATTTGTTTTGTTAAAATTGTGCTTTGGTTAGGGCCTATATAACGCCACCTGTTTTTTGGCATGTAGTTGATCGGCTGCAATTGTCCTCCATTTAGACAGAGACCTTTTTTATAAGTTGACAGTAATGTAAATACACATTTGTTCCTATTGTGGAGAACCTGAAAGTGTCTGTTTAATTTAGTGCATTGCTGGTTTGGATTTAAGCCCTAGTGGTCAGCTTACTTCAAAAGCAAGTGTGTGTTTTGTTTCATCCACATCCTGAAATCCTTTTTAAGGACTTGAGTGATTTGATTTGGCTTTATTATTATTGTTTGTTCCGGCTACTGTGGCGCAGTGTACTGGTAATGTGTAGACGTGATGACACGCTGACAGTGTGCCAGGCCAAGGGGAGTTTCTCAACAGTTTGTCTCTAGACCATATGGAGAGTGTGGTCAAGAGGAAGAGTAATGGAGGGAAGGAAAGTGTGTTTGTGCATGTGTGTGCGTGTGCGTGCGTGGTGGGGTGAGGGGCTTTTTTTTACTTTTTTTGCCTCTGTCATTAAGGTCTCCCATGTCAAAGCCAGATGGAGCTGGTGCCTTGTGTGTAAGTAGAAGCGCAGACTGTGACCCACCCAGCTACACACACGCACACATACATAAAGTCCGTGCCCTTGATTTTTCCGCCAAAATTGGGGCATCTGAGGCCAGTTTCCCGACCACTGCCATCTGCACTCAGTTAGCTCGTGCAGGTCACACAGCTCATCAACAATCTACCAATGTGTTCAGCTGAGCTCATCTGCTCATGCAACACTTAGCTCCTCATCATAAATTGTCATCTGATGTCATCGTCACCTTTCTCTGCGGCCTTTTCTTTTCACTCTGTTGTACATTCTCACAAGTTTACTCTGTCAAAGTGTCCTTGGTCAATTTATCTTCCTCGCATTGTTTGAATCTTCGTCTTCACCCTCCCACTATGAATAGCTGGCAGAAAAGCAAGATTGCCGAATATTTCCTGGGGTGTTCTGTCTTAATGGCGCTGGGCTGGCTGCAGTTCTGCATGTGTCGGCAGCACGCGCTGGATGGTCGTGCCAAATGCGGCGCCAACTTGGGCACAATTTACCGTCGTCCTGGTCACTCTTTCCAACCTTTGGAATCCTCATCTTTTTTTAAACTAATTTGTAGGCAGTTTATTGCCCAAATTTGGTTGCCCTCGTGGTGACATTTCCCCCTCTCAGTGATTATGTGCCTGAAAAATGTGTTATAATGCTGCGGGCCACACAGCATAGCGCAAGCCTACTCAGGAAGTGAGAGTGCGGGATTCTTAATGCCTGCTTTGTGTTACAAAACTTCTGTGACATCAGTACGCAGGTATTCATCCGTTGGCTGCCAGCGCTAATGTTGCTAACGGGTTTGACTTTCCAAGTTTCACTCACTTAATTCGAAGTTGCCTTTGCATGCTCACTTGCATGGTGAGACATGTTACTTTAATTTTCTCCCTTCTATCATATTACGCCTCCCTGTTCTACACACTGTTGTCAAACACATTTGACAGGTTAGCCTGGGGGGGCAAACCTTTTGGCTTTTACAATGTGTTTTAAAATTTGCCTTTGGGGCTGGCCTAGAAGCAGATGTAGGGAGTGTTTATGTGAACTAAGAGATGCATTTTGTTCCATTTTCAGGGACAACTTCTTTCAAAAGCTGACAATTATTTTGCATTACTGCACACTTTAGGTGAAAATTACATGAAATGTGATAACAGACCAAATCAAAAATGTAAATGAATTCCACAGTTTACAGGTGAAACTGGAAAAAATAGAAGATTGTGTAAAAGTCCATTCATTTCAGCAATTTTACTTAAAATTTGAAATAAATATGTGATATAAACGCATAACGTGCAAAGTGAAACATTTCAAGCTTTTATTTGTCATAATTTTGATGATTATGTTTTCAGTTTTTGAAAAACTTAGAGATTTAAAGGTTTACATTCCAATTAAATGTTAAAATATATGAGAGATACAGGTTTAATGCATTTGAAAGGATATAAATGCATTATTATAATGTATTTTCATGATGAAGTGGTGACTTGTCCAGGGTGTACGCCGCCTTCCGCCAGAATGCAGCTGAGATATGCTTCAGCACCCCTACGACCCCAAAAGGGACAAGCCGTCGGAAATGGATGGATGGATTATCATTACATCAGTGGTTAATTTGGTCTCCAAAAAATAATGGCAATAATACAGGTTATTGCACATCCTTAAATGCTTCCTGTCCAGTGAATAACACAGCCACAACAAACCCAGCAGACACCCCCTCAATCAACACAAACACACACTGCTCCTAAAACCCCTAATTCTGACTCCTACACTGGGATTCATAATCGAATTGAAGGCTAAACGTCCAAATATGTATTATTAGTGTAGGTTTAATTAATTACATACACAGAGCAAAATATAACAGAAGTAGACAAGAAACCATACTAACCATTAAGCCAGCTTGAACGTGAAGTAGTGAAACAACAAAAGAAAAAGTGCTTTGTGCTTTAAACATAAGTCTGAAAGGAACTGTGTTAACGCAGAGAGTAACCAGCTAAGAGTAGGAAATAGCAAGTACATTAATATGTCAGGAGGGAAATTACAAACCCCGTTTCCATATGAGTTGGGAACTTGTGTTATATGTAAATATAAACGAAATACAATGATTTGCAAATCCTTTCAACCCATATTCAATTGAATGCACTACAAAGACAAGATATTTGATGTTCAAACTCATAAACAAATTTTTTTTTGCAAATAATAATTAACTTAGAATTTCATGGCTGCAACACTTGCCAAAGTAGTTAGGAAAGGTCATGTTCACCACTGTGTTACATCACCTTTTCATTTAACAAACCTCAATAAACCTTTGGGAACAGAGGAAACAAAGTGTTGAAGCTTTGAAAGTGGAATTCTTTCCCATTTTTGTTTTATGTAGAGCTTCAGTCCTTCAACAGTCCGGGGTCTCCGCTGTCGTATTTTACGCTTCATAATGCGCCACACATTTTCGATGGGAGACAGGTCTGGACTGCAGGCGGTCCAGGAAAGTACCCGCACTCTTTTACTATGAAACCACGCTGTTGTAACACGTGGCTTGGCATTGTCTTGCTGAAATAAGCAGGGGCGTCCATGATAATGTTGCTTGGATGACAACATATGTTGCTCCAAAACCTGTATGGACCATTCAGCATTAATGGTGCCTTCACAGATGTGTAAGTTACCCATGCCTTGGGCACTAATGCAGCCCCATACCATCACAGATGCTGGCTTTTGAACTTTGCGCCTTTAACAATCCGGAGGGTTCTTTTCCTCTTTGTTCCGGAGGACACCACGTCCACAGTTTCCAAATATAATTTGAAATGTGGACTTGTCAGACCACAGAACACTTTTCCACTTTGCATCAGTCCATCTTGGATGAGCTCGGGCCCAGCGAATCCAGCGGCGTTCCTTGGTGTTGTTGATAAATGGGTTTTGCTTTGCATAGCAGAGTTTTAACTTGCACTGACAGATGTACCGACCAACTGTAGTCACTGACAGTGGTTTTATGAAGTGTTCCTGAGCCCATGTTTTGATATCCTTTACACACTGATGTCGGTTTTTGATGCAGTACCGCCTGAGGGATCAAAGGTCCGTAATATTCCTTACGTGCAGTGATTTCTCCAGATTCTCTTAACCTTTTGATGATTTTACGGACCGTAGATGATAAAATCCCTAAATTCCTTGTAATAGGTCGTTGAGAAATGTTGTTCTAAAACTGTTCGACAATTTCATTACAAATTGGTGACCCTCGCCCCATCCTTGTTTGTGAATTACTTAGCATTTCATTGAAGCTGCTTTTATACCCAATCATGGCACCCACCTGTTCCCAATTAGCCTGCACACCTGTGGGATGTTCCAAATAAGTGTTTGATGAGCATTCCTCAACTTTATCAATATTTATTGCCACCTTTCCCAACTTATTTGTCGCGTATTTGCAAATCATTGTATTCTGTTTATATTTACACCTAACACAATTTTTCAACTCATATGGAAACGGGGTTTATAATATCAACACAGCTTCTTATCTGTCCAGCTGCCATATTCCTTTTTATACCCTTTACAAGAAGTACATCAGAGACAACTCTGTAGCTTGTTAGCTTATATGTGATAGTTTTCTGAGAGCTTTGTTTGCGCAGGCAGGATGGAGCTTTCATTGTGAAGACAGGAACTGTGTGGTTGGTCTTTACACTTTTGACAGCAGGTGTTTGGCAAGAGAGTGGTAAAATAAAATGTTTCCTGCGTTTCTACTGGTCATCTTTTTCTCTTCATAATCGTCATCTCACAAGATTCTTGGGTGTCTTTTACGTCAATCAAGTGAGGTCTGTATTTTCTTTTTTATGGTTGGCTATTGACTGACACCCTCCGCGATCGACAGTTAGCTTGTGATCGACCTAAAAGGCCCCCCTGATTTAGAATAATGGTCATTTAAAAATCGCATTTCATAGTAAATTCTGTTGCCACAGTCAAATAATACCTGTCCGTCAAGGAGTTGTAGATATACAGGTATTTGCTAGTTGTCATAACCCCAATGGGGGATTATTATAATTTTTTTATTTTATTTTCAGCTAGGGTTGGACCATATTTATTGTAATTGCATTAGCCAGTGGCTTTTGGAAGGGCAGTTGAAACTGCGAGCTATCAGCATGTTGATAATGATGTGTGCCTACAAGGATCTATCTACTCTCTGCTATGAGCCCTAAGGCCAGAAAACCACACACCTTCTTAGTCATCCTGTGTGTTCAGGCAGAACCTGCTAAGGCTCTAAAGTGAAATCTGACCTCTCGTGGTTGGTGTCTAAAGTCCTGTTGGTCAACTGTTCATTAATATCCTAAATCGAGGCAAGTGCCTCCTGTGAACTTCACTATCGTAGTGGGGCTAATGCATCTGTTGTGACTCCCCTCATTCAGCCATTTCTGCCTGTTTACTCTCCATTAGACACAGCGTGTCTGATGTACGCAGTACGCTGCTTGCCGAGTGCCCCTAGAAGTCACACCATAGCCGTTGGCCATGAGAGCATAAATAATAGTGTCTATGTGTTGCGTTCTGGTCCACTCAGGAAATTATACGTGTATCCATGTAGACATAACGTAAACCTTTATTTCTTTGTAATGTTTCAGCAAGGGCTGAAACATTTAATCAATTTATTTGATTAGAAAAATTGTTTGAGTGTAACTAATAAAAGTTTATTAAACCCGGACTTTATGGAGTGGCCGGAACTTTAAATGTACAACATTGTTTTTGCACGACCCCTGAAAAAAAACGTGCCTGCGAGCCGTGGTGTGTGGGTGATCAAGGTGGGAATCTAAGGGCACCTCATAATCAGATTACAATTTTGATCCCGGGACTAAAATATATGTATAAAACAGATTTTATACGTCTTTATTATTATTTTATTGTATAGTATACCGGCCAAATGCAGCTGAGAAAGGCTCCAGCACCCCCGCAACCCCGAAAGGGACAAGCTGTAGAAAATGGATGTATGGATTGTAAATGTATTCCAGTAAATTCTTAATAATATTAATATGTTTACGAAGCTTCTGGTGGATGCAGTGTCGTGTCATTTCAGTTTTTTTGATGCTGATATATATATATATATATATATATATATATATATATATATATATATATATATATATATATATATATATATATATATATATATATATAAAGTAATTTATACCAAAAAGTTCTATTTTGGTTTCATCTGACCACATGACATTCTCCCGATCCTCTGCTGTATCATCCATGTATCCATTTTGGTATAAACTCAACTCGTCGTGTTTGGAGAAAGAAGAATACTGAGTTGCATCCCAAGAACACCATACCTACTGTGAAGCATGGGGGTGGAAACATCATGCTTTGGGGCCGTTTTTCTGTTAAGGGGACAGGACAATTGATCCATGTTAAGGAAAGAATGAATGGGGCCATGTATCGTGAGATTTTGAGCCAAAAACTCCTTCCATCAGTGAGAGCTTTGAATGGTTGACCAAATACTTTTTTTCCGCCATAATTTACAAACAAATTCTTTAAAATTCCTACAATGTGAATTCCTGGATTTTTTTTCACATTCTGTCTCTCACAGTTGAAGTGTACCTATGATGAAAATTACAGACCTCTGTCATCATTTTAAGTGGGAGAACTTGCACAATCGGTGGCTGACTAAATACTTTTTTGCCCCACTGTGTATATAAATATATATTCTGATGAAGTTGAGAAATTCTCATCAAACACTTATTTGGAACATCCCACAGGTGTGCAGGCAAATTGGGGACAGGTGGGTGCCATGATTGGGTATAAAAACAGCTTCCATGAATCCATCCATCAATTTCTACCGCTTATTCCCTTTAGGGTCACGGGGGGCTCCGGTGCCTATCTCAAAAGCAGCTTCCATGAATCCATCCATCCATCCATCCATTTACTACCGCTTATTCCCTTTGGGGTCGCGGGGGGCGCTGGTGCCTATCTCAGCTACAATCGGGCGGAAGGCGGAGTACACCCTGGACAAGTCGCCAGTTCATCGCAGGGCCAACACAGATAGACAGACAACATTAACACTCACATCCACACACTAGGGCCAATTTAGTGTTGCCAAAGGCTAAGTAATTCACAGAGAAGAAATATATATATATATATATATACACACAATGTTACTTTTCAAATGCTGTGTAATTTTATAGTGGCCATAAGTATTAAGAAAAATTGTAAAATAAAAACTCTGCCTTGTTTTTAATGAATACTTAGGCCTACTACGCTATTGTATTTTAATGTTGCCCATTAAGGGGGTACTTGGAGAAACACGTGGTGGTGACTTTGAGAACCACTGTTCTACAGCATTTATATATATATATATATTCATATACACATATATATATGGAGAGAAAGACAGAGAGAGAGCAAGAGAGAGAGAGAGATATATATATATGGATAGAAAGAGAGAGAGAGAATGTGTGTGTGTGTGTATATATATATATATATATATATATATATATATATATATATATATGTATATATATATAATACATTTTATTTAGTATAGCACTTTTCTGAGCACTCAAAGACGCTTTACAGGATAAACATTTTTTTTTAAATATAAAACAGTTTAAAGTATAATAATAATAATATATGTGTATATATATGTATATATACGTGTGTGTATATATTTATGTATGTGTATATACATGTTAATTACAGTGACGTGCAGTCAGGGGAGGCAGGTGAGGCGGGGCCTCACGTGCCATCATGGAAAGAAAAAAATGTAAAAAGAAAAAAAATTAATTAAATCGTCATGAAAAAAACTGAGTTTTTTTGGGTTGGTGCACTAATTGTAAGTGTATCTTGTGTTTTTTATGTTGATTTGATAAAAAAATCTAAACAACAATGTTTTTAAATGTTCTACGGCCCGATACCGGGCCGCGGCACGGTGGTTGGAGACCATTCTGTTATGCCATTGTTTACAAATTTGGTAAATAAATAACCCAAAAATTTATATTTTGTTGTTTTCTTACTGTACCGAAAATGAACCAAACCGTGACCTCTAAACCGAGGTACGTACCGAACCGAAGTTTTTGCATACGTTACATCCCTAATATATATATATATATATATATATATATATATATATATATATATATATATATATATATATATATATATAATATGTATGTACATCTATATGATATATATGTATGTGTGTGTATATATATATATATATATATGTGTATGTATGTATGCAGCTAAGATACAGCTAAATTTGTTGGTTTTCAACCCTAATTTTAGCCTGATTTAGCCATTCCTTGACCATTTTTGACATGTTTGGGGTCATTGTCCTGTTGGAACACCCAACTGCGCCCAAGAGACTATCTCCGGGCTGATGATTTTAGGTTGTCCTGAAGAATTTGGAGGTAATCCTCCTTTTTCATGGTCCCATTTAAAACACCAGTTACATTGGCTCATCTGTAAGTCATAAGCCTTGCACAACCTGAAATCCATCATATTTATTTAATAAGTGCCTGTTTCCTATTCATGTGAGATGGCGCAATAAAGACACCACAAATTATTTTGTGCAGCCTGATGTGTCATCAATTGTCGCTTTGAAATTATACGCTGCAATAGTATTAATTGGATAGTTCCTTAATTGTACAAATCAGCAAAAGGTGTTGGCACAAACGTAATGCAGTTTTATATTTTATATTTTGTTATCTTACCGTACTCAAAATAATAACCAACAGTGACCTCAAAACAGAGGTGCCCACCCATCTGTGTTCATGGTGAAGTGTTACACCACTACTCACCATCTATCCAACTGACATATGAAAGTCCTCATGCAAGTTGGTGTTTAATAATGGCAGCCTTATTGCTTTGCTGGTGTTCCAATTTATTTGTCATCACTCTGTGTATTCTAAAGTAGCCAAGAAGCCCACAGGTTTTTCCCATTGGACCATTTATGGGTTTTTTTAGGCTCCACTAAACTGCCTATAATTAATACGTATGATATTTGAGTGTGTAACCAGCGTTTATGGTCCCTTTTATTTTTCAGCAGAAGAATGATTTGGAACAACAGAACTTCCCATCTGGCATTGTTTTCATGGTTTAACTTATATTGTCGGTGGATCTCCTGCATGAATTGACTCATTGTCGTATTTAGAGGCAAAAAGACCTACAAACAAACTCAAACACATGGATCTTTTAATGTGTATTATATGCTGTAGAACAGTGGTTGTCAAACTCATCACCTCAGAAAAAACGTGGCTCTCCAAGTACCCCCATGATCAACATTAAAATACAGTAGCGTAGTAGGCCTAAGTATTCATTAAAAGCAAGGCAGAGTTTTTATTTAACAAGTATATTTTTTACTTCTGGCCCCTATAACATTACACAGCATTTGAAAATTGACTTTTTTTAGAAATTGGAAAATAAAACCCTGTATTTTCATAAAGGGGTTGTTTGGCGTACCACAAGATGGAGCCCGTGTGCCACAGTTTGAGAATCATTGCTGTAGAATATTTTTGGAGGTCAAATCAGGCTGAGGTTTATACCTAGAAAAACTGCAGATGCAACTCTGTTTTGCCTTCGCAGGTCTGCCCGTTGTGGTTTCCTGTATTGACTGAGTGCATATGTGAGTTTATAGTCAATAGGAAGTATTGCTTTTGTTTCTTAAGGTGCAAACCCACGGCTGTATCACTTCAACACATTTCATCACCCTTCACACTGCATAGTACATACACACATTAGGAGAAGCCCTTGTGGATGCTTAAAAAGGTTTCTTGCTTCTTCGCTCCTTGGAATCTCTCCTTCCACTTTCACCGCAATATCCCTTTCCTCCCCCCCTCCAGAATGCATTAGCTAGCTGAGGCATCTGTGTTTCACTGTGGGAACCTTATTGATCGCCCTCCTTTTTACAGAGTTATTCCATGTCTTATCCCTTAGAGCCAATCATCTTTCTTGGGATTCTTCTTCTCATCTTACAAAATCCGTTCCCAGCAAAGGGGACACTCTTTGCTTGTTGATGACTTGTACTGACTCTCCTATGTCTGATCACAAATAAGAGAGGATTTGTATTTACTGTAGGAAGAAAAAGGTGTTTTTGCCCCATCATTTTGGTGCAGTGTATTGAAAATTGCTACTTTCGGTTTCACTGTAAAGGCAGTATGTTACTTCTGGTTTTAGATCTAAATATTATTTCACAATAAAAGTTTGGTAAGTTAATCGGTTGATAGTTAATAGTTAAGGAAATTGCCTGTAAAAACAAAATTAATGTGATTATCTTTAAAATGTATACATTTGATTCTGCTTAAGTGAAGGCAAGGCACACATATTGAAATGGCAATGTATATTTTGCATTAGAAATAGAAGAGTGGTTGAAAACTACTTAAAAAGTGGACGTGAGGCGTGACAAAAAAGTCATCCTGACCTGCTTCGTATTTGTTGTTGTTGACAGAAACCCCCCAGTGCTGCACAAAACAAATTAAGTAAAGTGAATTATATTTATATAGTGTTTTTCTCTAGAGACTCAAAGCGCTTTACATACTGAAAGCCATTATCTACATCTTTAAGCTAGATTTAAACCAAAGCGGGTGGCACTGGGAGCAGGTGGGTGAAGTTTATTTTCCCAAGGACACAAAGGCAGTGACTAGGATGGTGCAAGCGGGGATCAAACCTGGAACCCTTAAGTTGCTGGAACAGTCGCTCTACCAACCGAGCCATGTGTTGCACTTTGATAAATTCAACAAAAATAGTTTTTTTTCCTATTATTAGATTGATCAAATACATTTTTAGAATAATTTCCAAATTCAAACGTATTCCATAGTTGCAGCCCTATTGGAGTTTATCTATTGCTTTCGATTATGGATGTTTGTGAAATGTGAATGTCAAGGAGCAACCACATTTCAGGTGGCTGCGCTGCATACATTTGTTGATGTTCTCACCCCAAAGCTATAAATGTAGGAGTAGCACCACATACTAATATTGATGTATCTGAATGCTTTGTCACCTTACAGACATAGATGGAAAAATGTCATCAGTATTCATTAAACTAGCAAATTAGCATTTACACTAATAGGACTGTTTCTGTATTTATTTTATTTCATTCATTCAAGGTCAAACAAAAAACTTTTAATATAACATTAAAATAAATTGATTAAAAAGGAGCAGAAAGAAATAAAAGCTTTTATCTGCCTAACGTGCTTTATCTGCTAATTGAACAAGAGTAATGGTGATCCCCACCATGCTTCCCTCCTGTTTAATTGACTTTAATATATATTTATGTATCATGTATTGCATTGTGTTGTTTACTTTTACATTTAGCTCACTCATTTGTGTTTTTCTCTTCGCCCTTCAGGAAGTTTGGGGAGCGCCCTCAGCCACAGCGCCTAACCAGGTAAACACACTCTTGCTCTTGCCACATGTGTGTTGGTCAATGCATTCTTTGGTTGATATTGAACGAGCTTGCAAAAAGTCAGTCTTAACGCATATGGATATTATTAGATGCTGTTTTATATCTCTGCATTTGAGTTTTGGACAATACACTTGCTAGTGCTTTTTATTAGGGCTGGGCGATTAATTGAAACTGACATTTAAAGCTTCTCTGCGATAAGGTGGCGACTTTTCCAGTGTGTACCCCGCCTTCCCCCCGATTGTAGCTGAGATAGGCACCAGCGCCCACCGAGACCCCAAAGGGAATAAGCGGTAGAAATGGATGGATGGATTTAAAGCTTCTAACTAACATAAAACTGCCGTGTCAGTTATATAGTTATTTAACCCCTTTTATGTTTATCGCTCTACTAATACATCGTCCCCTCAAAATTAACTCCTGGTTGTGTAGACACAGGGAGCCATGTGTTGCAACGCATACATACTGTCACAAAACCAGCCGAAAAAGTAGCCATGTGACACCATCCAGTTTGCTACACCGAAGCATCGTGTAAGTAAACTCAGAGCTGGCAGTACAACGCGGGCAGCTTGTACCCAAAAGGGATTCCCAGTCAGTTTTTTGAACACACTTTGGCTACGATAAGGATGAAGTTGACCAAAAAGTAAAATAGCAGTTGAGAGTGGCATGATTGCGCATTAACCGAAATCGAGGTAGAAGGTTCAATTAGTTGTAGGGCTGTAAAATTATTTTTTTAATCAAGATTAATCACACTCTTGGATTGTGATTAATCATGGTTAATCACAGGTTATTTTTTGCTGGTGACTAAGTATTATAAGAATTAAGTGCACAGTTTGAAAGTATTTTCAATATTATAGCAAACAACGTACATATGCACACTAAGGAATCATTTAGTAAACACACACATAAACAACTTAATAGTGCACCATTTAAATCTGCCTTTACTTGTCTTTAGTTTAACCAGTTGTTTCAAAAAACAAGCTCATTTAGCTTTTCAGATGACAGAGCTGATCTTTTTTTTTTTGTACATTGTGACCCCAGCTTGTTGTGATCACTTACAGGTGTCCAATTTTCTACAGTAATCAAAATACCATCACATTTATCCAGTAGTTGCAACTTGATGCTCCTGGTTGTGTAGTACAATCGGTCTACCCTTGTTGTAATTGTGCCTCTACAATAGGGCTGCGCGATTATGGCCAAAATAAAAATCCTGATTATTTTCATCAATATTGAAATCATGGTTATTAATTAAGATTATTTACTATTAATTGAAACATATAATAGGGACGGCGTGGCGCGGTGGGAAAAGTGGCCGTGCGCAACCCAAGGGTCCCTGGTTCAATCCCCACCTAGTACTAACCTCGTCGCGTCCGTTGTGTCCTGAGCAAGACACTTCACCCTTGCTCCTGATGGGTGCTGGTTAGCGCCTTGCATGGCAGCTCCCTCCATCAGTGTGTGAATGTGTGTGTGAATGGGTAAATGTGGAAGTAGTGTCAAAGCGCTTTGAGTACCTTAGAGGTGAAAAGCGTGCGTGCGTGCGTGCGTGCGTGCGTGCGTGCGTGCGTGCGTGCGTGCGTGCAGGCTCATTTGCAGTGCAAGTGTGGCATGCATTGTATTTCCAGTCGAGTAGACGTCCTGACAGGGCTTCCCCTAAAAAGCCCCCGCTGGACAGTTCTTTACCCACTTGCGTTGCCGCCTGACTGAAAATGATGGTGCTATAAGTGTGGGAAAGTAGGTCGACTGCAAAGACATGAATACATCATATGACACTTGCGACAAAAAAATGCACTTGTCTAGTTTTTGCACACATTCGAGCTTGCAAACTACTTTTTAATGTCGGTCTGAACGAGGCACATCAGATACAATCTTGGTTTGTATTTACCTGCATTTATATCCGACTGTGTTTGTAGCGGTCCATCTGTACGCCGTGACAATGCTTGGCTTGTGTAAAGCACAGCCTGCCATATTTAATATCAATGTAAATCTGTCTTTGCCCATATAATTTGATTAGAATGCTGCGGTATGGCCAACATTTGGCAGCTTGTAAAAGATTACAGAGCCACCGTCGAACCGATTCGGTCCATCTGATGACAGCATGTTTGGTTTCCTTTCATTGTTGCGGCATGTGAGGCTTTAAATCCATTCAAATATTTTACTGTGTGCACTGAGGTGGATGTCAGCACTAAAAATGGCATCACAGACGACGGTGGTATATAAAAACCTCCTGTGAGTCAAAGCGCAATTGTGTAATAGAGAGGCCACGGTTGTGATCCGGAGTGGGGCAGCAATACTGGTCTGGAATGACTGCCCATGGCTGGTACTTACTTAATATTGAATTATGTCGGTGAAATGAAGCTGGTCTACATTCTTGTTGTACTGTTTGCTCATTACTGGGATGAAGTATAGTGTATCACTTTACTCTACATGCTGGATTTGCAGTGCAGCTATGACCGTTTTGGTTTGTGCAGCAATCTAATTATCTATTGATGGAGGAATAGTTTGCTGACATTGCTCAATGGCTCCCTCTACATTTGGCCGGTACTAATACAATAGAACCTGTCAACGCCCTTCAGACCGACTGACTCATGTCAACATAAGTGGTTGCTGACATAACCAAAACTAGCCAACTTGTGACTTTGTCCAGAGACTAAAGGAGAATGTGATAAGACATGATTTATTTGTTTTGTTTTTTCACAAATTTGTGCTCATTTGTATTTTAAGTTTTGTGTTTTCATATATTTAATTTTCTTATTTAACAGCTGTTTGCTGTATGTCTTGATCACAATAACGATAAGACAAAACGCTCCGGAAGCGTAGCCTTCTGCCAAGCCTTATCTCCAAGCCTGGCAAAAATTGATTCCCGCCGTGGTGGCGCGCACACTTGTTAAAGATTTAATGCAAACTTTGTTTGTCTAAAGAATTATTACTACATGAAAGACAAACACATAATATTTGTGGTTATCATAAGGACAAGTGTTTAAAATTATTTAGACCTTTATCGTGTCCAAAAAATTCAAGAGTTGGCCATTTCTATGGTCTTAGTTGTCGAGGACAGTTGTAGATCCAGTGTTGATGTGCTAAAATCTTTTTTTTTTAATTTTAGAAATATTAACTGTTATTTAAGTACATAATAAATATTGATAACGGGTTTAGATGTATTCATTAAATCAATGTATTCTTGATTGCCAAAAAGTAATGCAAAGTAATATTTTGATATTGACACGTCTCATCGGTGCATACTGTGTATTACGTAAATACCCTTATGAGGTGTACAGGTGACGTGTCAATATCAAAATATTATTTTTAATCACTAAGATGTCGTTTGGGGTGGATTTTAGCTTTTTAAATTGTACTTTAATCGTAAACAGTACCATATTGTAGGTACTTTATCATTATATATGTAACTCGGGCGGTTTAGCTCGGTTGGTAGAGCAGCCGTGCCAGCAACTTGAGGGTTGCAGGTTCGATTCCCGCATCCGCCATCCTAATCACTGCCTTTGTGTCCTTGGGCAAGACACTTTACCCACCTGCTCCCAGTGCCACCCACACTGGTTTGAATGTAACTTAGATATTGGGTTTCACTATGTAAAGCGCTTTGAGTCACTAGAGAAAAAGCGCTATATAAATATAATTCACTTCACTTCTTTTATGGGTATAAATCACGTAAACAGAACAGTATTACTTTATAATCAAATATGTAGCTCTCTAGAATGAATACATCCAAACACTTTGATCAATGTGTTTGGTACAGTGTGCTCTGTATCGCAGATGTCGTTGTGGCTTGTGCAGCCCTTTGAGACACTTATGATTTATGGCTATAAAAAAACATTTATTTATAGATTGATTGATTAATATTTTTCATGTGCATGAATAGTTATTTATTGAGCATGATCAGTTTTTTTTTCCTATGTCGCTTCTACACAAGAACAAGGTTTTAAGACATTAACATTGGATCATTTTGGGGGGATTCTAAAGATTATAAAAAAAACACTTGCAAAATGTGGCTAATGGGAGTCACTGTTGTAGCCTTCAAAGCCCTCTAAAACAACTTTGAAATTCCTCTATCATTTTTATATATACACACTGCAAGTATATATTTAATGTAGTAACAGTCACATTCACAACAATATGTAATATGTTCAATATTTACCGTATTTTGGTCTTTTTATGTGGTACCGGAACTTCTTTCCTGAGCGCAATTTTATCCGTTTTCATAGCAGCGCACTTCCGACTTCTGGCAACAGATGTGTGTTTCCACTTCCGGAAACAAACGCGAGTGTGTTGAATTCATGACAGACTGTAATGGAAAATGAACACTGAGGAACTGTCTATTTAGCGTTGTAACGCATTTTCTTGGGACGGCATACTACGGCGTTATCTTCCCGATTGTGTAGTAATGAATGTAAACTTGTCGTACATAATGGCCATTTTAATTCAGAAAAGTTTTAAAAAAAATTTTATTGATAAAAGGTGAATTGAGTGTTCACTTTGCATCACGTCTGGTTTATGTGACGTCACACAAATTCACTTTCAGTTGTACACAGCTTTGTCTTTGTTAAAAAAGTTGTAAAAAAAATTAAAAAAAATGTTTTCAAATATAGTATAAGTAGATCACTCTTTGCTAAGACAGCACAGCCTCTGGGTTCAATGTGCACAATTGAACAGTTTAGTTGCTCAGACAGCAATGGGTTTTTAAAAGATTAGCTGTGGTATGTCATTTCTTAATGTGGAAAGACGTTATTGTGTTTCGTATTCATGTTAGCAGTTAAGATAGCTAGCCTGCCTGAGTTCATTAAAGTGTGGCTATCAATAATGTTTTTTCCATAATTTTAATTTAATGGAAAATATAGAATTTGCTGTTTCAACAAGGCCTCCAAGTGCTGTTTGTGGCCCTCCACTTTAAATATACCCAGCGTACTCAGTTTGCCTTGAAAATCAGTTACATCTTGTATTTTTTGCTGTCGTAAATGGAAGAGGGGCAACAAAGCAGTTTGCCAGAACACAGAAGACTGCACGTGAGGCTGTAGAATCACTGCAGTGTAACGTATTGTGCCGTAAAGCTGTCTCATGCATGCGTTTGCATCACTTGATGTAAAAAAATATATATATATGTGAACACACATCCGTTGTCCGTGCGCTCTTGGATAAAACACGAGGGCCAGCACTTTGATGAATAAGTTGAGAAACACTATTGAATAAATTAATTAATCTAGCTAAGTGTGCATTGCCATCAATAATCTTTATTAAAGGTAAAAGTGGTAAATGTTCATTTATATATTTCATGTGTCATTTATATGTATTTTGCATCATTTTCTGTGTGTACAATTATAATTCTTCTGTATAAAATGTGTTTTGGCCTCAAGTTTTTGGGTGTCTTGAACAAATTAATTGGAATCATATTTTCCAATGCGAAACAATTTTCGATTAGATTTTCATCTGACCGTTTCAAATTCATTGATAACTAAACTCTTTGTTTCTTTAAAGGAAAGATTTATGATTGCAGTCTAATGAGTGGCTATGGAAGAGTACACTGATACTTATAAAAAATAAAACAAATAAGCTTTTTGATGGGTTTCAGGGGTGTCCGGGATCACTTCAGTGGCCTCAAATATTTGGAATTCTTGGGTTCTATCGCTATCATTTTCCTTGAAACTTGCTGGCAACAAGCCATAATGAGTCAAAAAAGCAGCGCGAGAGCGCCTGTCCCTTTGAACAAGAATATATTCCCCCTAATTTCCCCAATCCATTATGAGCTATACCAAACTGCCTTAGCCTTCATCCTCTTCAGCCCACTGCCCTCACTCCCTCCCTCTCACACACAGTCCCTCTCAACGGTCTCTTGTTTACCATGACAAAGGCCCGGTTTAACCTGAGTGTGCAGATTGGTGTTGCGAGGCAGAGTGAGGTGCGCTAGTGTGTCATGTGTCAGTGACATCAACAGTGTACCCGAAACATTTTTTTTACCATCTGAGTGCCTTCAGCATTGCACAAGTGGTCAGAGAGAAGGAACTATGCTTCCCCTTTCCCCTCGTTTGACCTCCTCCCCTCAGTCCCCCCGGAGATAGATGACAGACTCCCCTCTCTCTTAACTGCTTACCACACCACCACCTCCCCACTGCCTGAGTCGGTCATTAACGGTCCAGCCCAGCCCGCCCTTTTCCCTCCTCGATTGGATCCAGCCGGAGGGAGCGAAGCAAGCTTTTTTTTGGCCGTGGAGGCGTTAAAGGGGGTCAATGCGAGGGTACAGTATGCACATGTTGTTGTGTATTGTCATTTTTCTCACCTAAAGTCTGTCAACACCTATCTAGTGCCCCCACCCCCAACAACACTGCCCAAAAACCAACCAAGCCCAGAGGCTCCTTCTGCTCCAACACGCTCATCTGCCAGATTATGAATGGCCTGTTGATGATCCTCTACCCCCCTACCCCTTGCGCTTTCAGAGAAGCCATGAGGAACTACCTAAAGGAGCGAGGGGACCAAACTGTTATGATCCTGCATGCAAAAGTTGCACAGAAATCCTATGGCAATGAGAAAAGGTAAGTGACTGTGACAGGTTTCTTTTTATATTGAAATAACGATAAAATAATATAATATAAAGTTCCACTTACACCATATGCGCGTGTCTTGTATTGTTCTGTGTTCAAAGTATGTGAAGTATTTAAAGTAGCAGACAGGATGAGTCTTGAAATGAATATAATCACACAGATGGTCAAATTCAGTAGTTTTCTTTGCATTCGTGTTTGATTTAGCCAGGTGATAGTCTGCCCTCTGCTGGTGAACATTTGAAGTGTATGTCAGTGGAGTGCTGAAAACATCTCTCAGAAAGACTGCTAGTTTTTTCATTGGCCCTTAGCAAATCATAAAAACATGATGTATACTTAAATATAACATATTAATAATAAGGTTATTAGATGGATGTTTCACAAATTAGTTTTGTCTCCTAACACCAAGTTAAGGGGGGGCATGGATCAGATGGTAAAGCGGTGAACCATGAATACCATGAATTGATTAACGTGGACCCCGACTTAAACAAGTTGAAAAACTTATTCGGGTGTTACCATTTAGTGGTCAATTTTACGGAATATGTTCTGTACTGAGCAATCTACTAATAAAAGTTTCAATCAATCAACTAAAGCGGTCTTCCAGAAACTTGAGTGTCCATCCGTCCATTTTTTTTTACCGCTTGTCCCTCTCGGGGTCGCAGGGGGTGCTGCATTCCAGCGGAAGAGTTCTTGGTACGAATCCAGCTTCCGCCATCCTAGTCACTGCCGTTTTGTGTTTGGGCAATAAATGTCACCCACCTTGCTGCCAGTGCCACCCACACTGGTATGGGGGACTACAGATGGAATTGAGCACCTATGGTATTATGTAGCTCATTTACAGTCCGTACAGCAGACTGTTCACTAATCTGAAGGCATTTGTTTTTAATATTTCAAAAATAGTATTATTTAAAAAAATGTTTACAGTCCTCTTCATCTTGCTGCTCAGATTTTTTAATTAATAGACTAAGACGACCGAATGATTGCTCCACAATACCTCGCCACGACGCAACTTCAAATGAGATGGTCACAGAGTCAAGTGACCACTAAGTTTAGTGTGTCATCAGAAGGTTTCAACTGAAAGACTGGAAGCGCATATAGTTTGCCTTTCTGGGAAAATTTAAAAACTGTTGGACATGTACATTCAAAAGTTTACATTAGGTCAAATAGCTATATAGATCAAATTTAATTGAACTGATGTAGATTGACCAACATTGGATTGATTTTAGCATATTTAGAGCCTGCTTTACTAAAGGTTTGCATGTACTAAAACATGTGCAAACTTGATAACACATGCAAAGCTGATCTTCTAATAGCAAAGTGGATTGGCTATCAAGTGAGCAGAATAAGGCGTACAATCCATTTTGCGTTTCTGTCTTCATTAATATGCAGATCCTCAAAACGGCCACAATACATTGTGGAGAAAATGCAAATATATTCTACAGCATGCACAAAGTGATTTATCAAGACTCATCGCTGTTTTGGGAGGACCAAAAATATTTCCACACCATATAGACAAATTTTCTATTCAGAAACATCCTTTTATAATTCCATAACCGCTAGATGATTTAACTGATTAAATCAAATGCAATTGATGCGTTTTGGTTTCATTTAGTATTTTTTTACGGAGGTTATTTTATTTACATAAAATATATATTACTAACATATATCCTATATGAAAAAAAACTTATTGAAGTATGCATTTTTTCATATTAAGCACAGTCGTGCAGCCTCGCTACCATGCACCTTCAGCGGTAAAACAAAATAGATAAATAAAAATGTAGATGCACTGCACGTCTGCTTCTAAAATTACCTTTAAAAGTGGAACATGTCACTTGCTATTGTTAAAACATAGCAAAACGCCACAGGTATGGAGCATGATAACATGAATGTGCAGTAAATGAGACTGCCTCTGATGCCCCGTATAGTACAGGCAAAATCCTCATTTAAATAAGGCGGTCTGCACCACTTTACAATTGCGCACAAGGTGTTGGTAAATCGCACGCCACAAGCCCCCTAATAGTACACACTATTTAATAGATTGCAAATGCTGTTTAGCACGTGGTATTTGGATCTTAGTCAATCAGGCCCTTATTGTATGGCATGAACACATACTTCAAGTTTGCTATATGTGGCCCTGGCTAAAATAAGTTTGGAAACTCCAGCAGTTGGCAGTGACAGAAGTTACTCGGGGCTTTTAAAGTGACATGTTTATGCATGTTTGTGTCCAGGTTTTTCTGCCCTCCCCCTTGTGTGTACCTGATGGGCAGCGGTTGGAAGAAAAAGAAGGAACAGATGGAGCGTGACGGCTGTTCCGAGCAAGAATCGCAGCCTTGTGCCTTCATCGGCATCGGCAACAGTGACCAGGAAATGCAGCAACTTAACTTAGAGGGAAAGGTACAAGACCCTCACGCTGTGATTGAAGTCATTTGTGAACACATCAATCTCCTCTGAACGCTCTCTCCCATCCCAGAACTATTGCACAGCCAAAACCTTGTACATATCCGACTCCGACAAGAGAAAGCACTTCATGTTGTCTGTCAAAATGTTCTACGGCAACAGCACCGACATCGGTGTCTTCCTCAGCAAGAGGATCAAGGTCATCTCCAAGCCCTCCAAAAAGAAACAGTCCCTTAAGAACGCCGACTGTAAGTTGCACTTTCTGGAATTTGTTGTTGTTGTCTTCATCCAAAGGGTAATACAAGTGGTCCTTCGTTTACGACGTTTCATGCTTACAAACGCGCTCTGTAATTTTTATCCATAAATATGAGACAAGTTTGAGAACTCATCACAACATGCATGCACCACAGATAAAGACACTGGCTGTGTCCAAATCTGGGGGTTTACTGATAGGCTGTCCAAATCCGCGAAAGAGAGTCCTTAAAATGTGGCCGACAAAGGTCTCCTACTTCGCCATTGAATATGATTGTACATCCAGACCAACCTTGGTGGTACCACATCTCCCAAAATGCTTTGCGCAATTCTATCCAGCTTTGGAAATAAATATCAGCATTTGTGAAAGCTTGGATGAGCCTAAGTATTTATTTTATATTTTATGTACGGAGACTCAGGAAGTAAAGCTTTAATTATTTTACTGTGAATTATTAAATGTGGCGAGGTTTATAGATAGATAGTACTTTACTGATTCCTTCAGGAGAGTTCCCTCAGGATTATGAAAATTCATAACCATTTATAATGTGAACATAAATGGAACAAGATTAAGTATTTTTAGTGGTCATGTTTTACAAAACTTTTATGAATGTTTGCATGTTGTTACTTGTTTCTTTCTTTAGAACAATTTTGGAGGAAATGGCCTCACAAGCACAAACAAAAATAGTATGTTTGGGTTTGGATGATTATTTGTAAAAAAAAAAAATTATGTTTTCAACATGTAAATCATTAAATATTGTAACTACCACTGTTGATGCGTTTCTTCATCTGCTGCCTTCATTGAAAAGATTCAGGAATATTGAGAATATTCTGCATTACAATTGATTTATTCCACTTAATATTTAAATTGAAAACGTATTACATAGATTAACGAGACTTAAATTTAATATATCAGGTTTACTTCCAAAGTGGGGATACATCTCCCAACGAGAGCCTCTCTCATATCTCTCCTGTAAAACCTATATGAAAAATATACCTTTGGCTCTATAGTTTTCCTTTTGTTTGTTCACTTCTGTTTTCTTTTCGCTCTTTGACAGTCCTGATGGCAGATATCTTCCCATTCTGACATCAAGATAAAGATGAGATTGTGATACAAGCATGACCTGTGTAGTATAAGCACAATGAATGTAGTATTAGAACCAGCCCGCAGGCCAGAGCCGCCTGCTGCTGTTTTGCACGCACCAATACTCCATCAGTGTTGGTGCTAGGAATTTTCAAAATGGGGTACCAGGGACCCCATTAAGTCATAAAAATGGGGTACTATTTTTTTGTACCCTTTTTGAAAACAAACCCCAAAAGGGACAAGACATAGAAAATGGATGGATGGATGGATGATAAATGTATGCATTATCCTGTTGTATCTCACATTCTATGTTGTGTTTTGGGAAAAGGTTGTCATAGACGTTACTTAATTCATAAAAAAAAATGATAAAAAAGAAAACAAATGTTTATGTATTTGTAAATGTATTCAGTTATAAACATTCATTCACTTTCTTCTTTCCTTCATGGATCTAAACTTTACCACTGCCAGTATTTTTTTTTTCTATCTTTTTACTGTAATATTTTCAAAATGTGTTTGTTCTATTTTTGGCTAAAATAAGACAAAGAAAACAATCTAAAGTTTTTTTTATTTTTTTATTTTTAATGCGTGTGCACAGATTTTTCTCCATGCGGCCCCTGAGCTAGAATGAGTTTGACACCATCTTTTCTTACCTGTTTGTACCTATTTTTGTCAATTTAGTATCCCCTAAAAATGTTGATTTAAATAATTTTGAAAATTTGACATCAAACAATGGAGGCATGGCGGAGATATTTAAAAAAAAAAAAAAAAAAAAAAAACTATCTTTCCTGATTCCAATCTTGTTCCAAATGAGCCGTTTGGAATTTAGGACTTTAGTGACATATAGTGCATCGAAAAGTACCGGTAGTCAAAGCACTTTACTTTTTCCACATTTGTTATGTTACAGCCTTATTCCTAAGTGGAATGCATTCATTTTAGTCTTCAAAATTCTACACACAAAACCCCATAATGACAATCTGAAAAAAATATTTCAAAGCTTTGTGCAAATGTATTGAAATAAAAAACAAATACGTCTTAAGTATTTACACAGCCTTTGCTCAATACTTTGTTGATCCACATTTGGCAGCAATTACAGCCTCAAGTCTTTTTGACTATGATGCCACAAGCTTGGCACACCTATCTTAGGGTGGTTTCACCCATTCTTCTTTGCAGCCCCTCTCAAGCTCCATCAGGTTGGCTGGGAAGGGTCGGTGCACAGCCATTTTCAGATTCCTCATAACTATCCAGTCTCTGAAGTCTACGAACAAGTCCTTCGACTTCATTCTTGGTTTGTGCTCAGCCATGCACAGTCATGTGTGGGACTTTACAGGTGTGTGCCTTTCTAAATCATGTCCAACCAACTGAATTTAGCACGGATGGACTCTAATTAAGCTGTAGGAACATCTGAAGGATGATCAGTTGAAACAGGATGCACCTTAGCTCACTTTTGAGATTCATGGCAAAGGCTCTGAATACATTTGATAAGTGAGTATTTTATTTTCAATAAATTTGCAAAAGTATATATATTAAAAAAAAAATGTTTTCGCATTGTCATTGTGGTGTTGTGTGTAGAATTTTGAGGACGCAAATTAATTTATATAATTATTACAGTAATACTGTAACCGGGGCAGGAATTTCACAGTGACTGTGACCCTTACTGACCCTCTGTTTGGCCGTGTCCCCCTGGAAAAATTATATGCTCCTTGGTCACATTGGCCGTGATGCTCTGACGGAGGAACACGTTTATTTTCCTCTGCGCAATTTTCATGTCATTCCGGCTTCTTAGACCAGTGGTGGTTTTATATTGTAACACTGTGCTATACAACACAAAGCATCACCAAGCCAAGCCAGTTAAATCCAACGCACGCAGCAGCCTCATTGATTTCCACTGAATGTGCAACGGCATTTTTTGCGTTTTTATTCAAGTCAATGTGTCAGTTAAACTGCCTGCAGAACGTCACCAATGTGCTGTTGACCAGCTCCAAATATATGCAGACATCACAACAAATGTGTTCACTTACATAAAATCTGCTTTTGTTGGACAGGAAGTCACGCACAAACACAAAATAATTTTTTTGTAAAATACTCAATGTTCAAGGGTGATTGTATTTTACCCTTTGAAACGTCATAATGGGTAGGGACGGACATGAAATCAACTTGTGAAAGGATTTTAGACATAATTTCATCTTGTTGACACAAATGGATGAGGACAAGCTGATTCTGGAGGTCCAAAATTAAATAATAATATACAGGTATATACCGAGCAGCAATATGAGGATATTTTGTCAAATACCAGCTGATACAGGGACCAGGTGTGGTGACACGCTCGCCAGGGATGATGTTACTGTTGTGTCGTTGCTTGTTGCAAAAATTAAAGTTGTTTATCAAGACAAACTGTCGTTGGTGTTGCTGTTCTGCACTTGGTATTAATGGCAGGACAGTGTTTATTTGCTTTTGCTCTTATGGAATGACAGAATATACTGTATGTGGCTTGCTTTATTACAACTTCCCTTATCACATGTTTACGTGCGGATTCGCAAGATCTTTTAAGTGTCCGTGCTGTTTTGTTGCAAGACGGAGCCGCAAAAGAACGGCGGTGTTGATCACTGGACTGGAAATCCAGTGATCAGAAGAACGTGACCGACATGCACTTGAAAAAATGACGGGTTGTACAGCAGGTGACACAGACTTGAAACTGGATGATCCTCTCTTGTGAAAGGCACAGGTACATGCGCTCCGTGTCCTTAAGGTAGAAGGCACACTTGTGAAGTTGGGAGACGGGGTCGTCCGCGTCGTCCAGTCCAGATGTGCGAACATCTCCGACTCCTCAAAGACTTAGATTTAGACTTAGAAAAACTTTAATGATCCACAAGGGAAATTGTTCAACACAGGAGCTCAGTCACAATGATGGAAAGTGTAAGGATGGAAAGGACAATGCAGGTATAAATAGACTAGATATAGCAATTTAAAATATCACATACCTGCGAATATATACAATATATACTTAATATGTGTACAGTATATTATATATACAGATATAATATGTCTATAACATATATACACAGCCCAGTGAACTCAATGAAAAAGTTGAATGAGCTAAGCTAAAGTAAGAGAGTTTGGTACATTTGTGAAAGCATAACTCAACAATAAACTCGACATATAAGTGTGGCCCGCGATACATCACACGTTTGACAAAAAGATTGGCCTGCGGTGTGTTTGTGCCTAAAGTTAATTTCCCTGTGGTTTGACTTGGAGAAATATCGCTGCACTCTTGTGGGTAATGATAGAATCGATGACCCAATCCAAACAACTTTCCCAACTCATGGTGTAAATTAAATCGAACCAAGAAAGTCAACACTCGGTCACACTTAACACACCTCCTACTCATTGAACTTTGTGGACAATATAACACACGTACAGTGTGTGTATATATACATATTACACATAAATAAATTCATTACAATGCATGAAGGGTCCATCCATCCATCCATCATCTTCTGCTTATCCGAGGTCGGGTCGCGGGGGCAGCAGCCTAAGCAGGGAAGCCCAGACTTCCCTATCTCCAGCCACTTCGTCTAGCTCTTCCCGGGGGATCCCGAGGCGTTCCCAGGCCAGCCGGGAGACATAGTCTTCCCAACGTGTCCTGGGTCTTCCCCGTGGCCTCCTACCAGCTGGACGTGGTTCTCGCCCGGAAAAGGGTGGAGTGCCATCTCCGGGTTGGGGAGGAGACCCTGCCCCAAGTGGAGGAGTTCAAGTACCTAGGAGTCTTGTTCACGAGTGGGGGAAGAGTGGATCGTGAGATCGACAGGCGGATCGGTGCGGCGTCTTCAGTAATGCGGACGTTGTATCGATCCGTTGTGGTGAAGAAGGAGCTGAGCCGGAAGGCAAAGCTCTCAATTTACCGGTCGATCTACGTTCCCATCCTCACCTATGGTCATGAGCTTTGGGTCATGACCGAAAGGATAAGATCACGGGTACAAGCGGCCGAAATGAGTTTCCTCCGCCGGGTGGCGGGTCTCTCCCTTAGAGATAGGGTGAGAAGCTCTGCCATCCGGGAGGAGCTCAAAGTAAAGCCGCTGCTCCTCCACATCGAGAGGAGCCAGATGAAGTGGTTCGGGCATCTGGTCAGGATGCCACCCGAACGCCTCCCTAGGGATGCATGAAGGGTGATATATGCAAAACACTCTCTCGGCACTTATCCATGTTTGGTGCATTGTAGTTGCTTAATATTTGTGATTGTTTGCAAAACTTTAAGGAGGTTGTCAGGGAAGTGAACAAGGTAGAAATCAAACTTTCACATACTCTTAATATTAAATTTTTTATTGTTTATACTTCATGCTGCGTTGTCGTTAGGATTTGGCACGGGAAGTGGTTAAGTTATGTGTTGTTCAGTCTGTTATGGCTTGCTTTAATCAATGCAAATCGAAGTGTTGTTTTTTGGTACAAAAAGAGTGTTACGTCACAATCAACGCTGTGCTGTGCGGAAAAAAAGGGTTGCAATTTGTGTATTCATGTGCAAGTGAGTGTGTGTGCGTATTGGCGATTACCCTAAAAAATATGGCTTTACCTCAGTTTGTACTATATTTTTACGTTTGGCAAAACTCCCTCCTCAATTTGATATGTGTAAAAACGTGTGTAAACGTGATCACAGATAACTCCGAGACTGCACACACAGTTGTAATAAATACTGTAATAAAAAAATGAAATTAGTGCAGGGATTTCAATATGAAATTATTTAGATGGTTATTTAATGACTTTACACATATATTTAATATCTATATAAATAGATTTACCATATTTTTAGGAGTTTAAGTCGCTTTGATTGATTGATACTTTTATTAGTAGATTGCACAGTTCAGTACATATTCCGTACAATTGACCACTAAATGGTAACACCCGAATAAGTTTTTCAACTTGTTTAAGTCGGGGTCCACGTTAATCAATTCATGGACTTATACGCTCCGGAGTATAAGTCGCACCTACCGAAAATGCATAATGAAGAAGGGTAAAAACATATACAAATCGCACTGGAGTATAAGTCGCATTTTTGGGGAAAATGTATTTGATAAAATCCAACACCAAGAATAGACATTTGAAAGGCAATTAAGAAAAAAAAATAGTGAACAACAGGCTAAATAAGTGTACGTTATGTGACGCATAAATAACCAACTGAGAACGTGCCCGGTATGTTGACGTAACATATTATGGTAAGAGTCATTCAAATAACTATAACATAGAAAATGCTATAAGTTTACCAAACAATCTGTCACTCCTAATCGCTAAATCCCATGAAATCTTATACGTCTAGTCTCTTACATGAATGAGCTAAATAATATTATTTAATATTTTACGGTAATGTGTCAATTTCACACATAAGTTGCTCCTGAGTATAGGTGGCACCCCTGGCCAAACTAGGAAAAAAACTGCAATTTATAGCCCGAAAAATACGGTACTTCAGAACTGTATCAATATATATGTCATGATGTAACTAAAATGTGTCACTCCTTCTTTACAGTGTGCATTGCATCAGGCACCAAGGTGGCGCTGTTCAACCGGCTGCGGTCCCAAACGGTCAGCACACGCTATCTCCACGTCGAGGGGGGCAATTTCCACGCCAGCTCCCAACAGTGGGGGGCCTTCTACATCCACCTGTGTAAGTCAGTCAGGTGTTTGCTTTATGGTCTGTAGGTGAGATGTTCTTTATATGTGCAATACAGCTAAACAGAGCATATTTACCTGTCTAATTATTTATTCATTAGTGAGTAATTAGTGGCTTTGAGTCTCACTGTGTGGTGGGTTGTAGTGGATGATGAAGAATCTGAGGGGGAGGAGTTCACTGTGAGAGACGGTTACATCCACTACGGACAGACGGTCAAGCTGGTTTGTTCAGTCACCGGCATGGCGCTGCCCAGACTGGTAAGAAAAAAAGCCACCACGCCTTTCCGGTCCCCCTTTCAGCGCTTTAACTGCCTCGTGTTTGCCTCTGCCAGGTCATCCGTAAGGTGGACAAACAGACAGCCCTGCTGGACGCGGACGACCCCGTCTCCCAACTCCACAAGTGTGCCTTCTACCTGAAGGACACGGAGCGCATGTACCTGTGCCTTTCACAAGAGAGGATCATCCAGTTTCAAGTCTGTGTCTCCTGCCGTACAACCCGTCATTTTTTCAAGTGCATGTCAGTCACGTTCTTCTGCTTCCTGTCTGCCTCCAGGCCACTCCATGCCCAAAGGAACCAAACAAGGAAATGATCAACGACGGCGCTTCCTGGACAATCATCAGCACGGACAAGGCCGAGTACACCTTCTACGAGGGCATGGGCCCCGTCCAATCGCCTGTCACTCCTGTGCCTGTAGTGGAGAGCTTACAGGTTCAAACACACCTTTTTTGTTTCTGTAAATTCTGTAAACATTGGCATACAAACGTGGGTCTGCGTGTGTGCGTGTGCGTGTGTGTGTGTGTGTGTGTGTGTGTGTGTGTGTGTGTGTGTGTGTGTGTGTGTGTGTGTGTGTGTGTGTGTGTGTGTGTGTGTGTGTGTGTGTGTGTGTGTGTGTGTGCGTGCGTGCGTGCGTGCGTGCGTGCGTGCGTGCGTGCGTGCGTGCGTATGTGTTTGCTTGTGTGTGTGTGTGTGTGAGGGGCTTGTGTAAAATTTTTATATATTTTTTCTGTCTATTCAAATATGTAAGCTATAAAAAAGACATCTTAAATATGTTAAACTTTTTATAGCCGTAAAAGTTAGATAATAAGGTTGCTTGAACTAAATCAAATATGTTTAAGTAACTGTATAAATTATTAACACATTACCATGAATTGTTTAATAATATTATTTATCTCATTCGCGGAAGAGACGAAGAAAATGTCAGCAATCGTCACACACACGTCAACCAATAAGAATTTAGCGGGGGAAGGGTCATGGCAGAAGTGCATTGTGGGTAATGGGATGCTAACTGCTATATGCTATATGCCATTGCTAAAAACTGAGAAGGGCTGAACAAAAATTGCACCGAAAAGGAAATCATGTACTGCAGATTACAAGCTGGACGTAGTGAAATATGCAGCAGAAAACGACAAGAGGAAGCGGCACATAACTTTGGAGTTGGCAGAGTTGTTTAGAAGCTACATCGAGGAAGAAGATTTCATCGAATTTATCGATTAGGAGTGACAGATTGTTTGGTAAACGTATAGCATGTTCTATATGTTATAGTTATTTGAATGAGTCTTACCATAACATGTTACGTTAACATACCAGGCACCTTCTCAGGTGGTTATTTATGCGTCATATAACGTACACTTATTCAGCCTGTTCTTCACTATTCTTTATTTATTTTACATTGCCTTTCAAATGTCTATTCTTGGTGTTGGACTTTATCAAATCAATTTCCCCCAAAAATGCGACTTATATTCCAGTGCGACGTATACATGTTTTTTTCCTTCTTTATTATGCATTTTCAGCCGGGGCGACTTATAATCCTAGAAATACAGTATATGTTCTCACGCAGTTGCTTTTAGTTGCGGGCATTACACTGCAAGCGTTTTCCACTCTTTCAAGTCTGTCCTTCTCACGGAGACATAAAAACATGCGCACCTTCTTACATATGTCACGTGTGCGACGTCACACGCCTTCCATGAGAAGAGAGGTAGCGACATGGGTAACATTAGCTGTGAGGCTAGCAGAGTGGCACGGGTGGTAATATGAGCAAAAGAAGGTGCCAATCTGTTAACAAATAAAGAAAAAATTAATTCCGAAGAAAAACAGCATGGGGTCCAACGTCTGGCGGTGGTTTGGTTTGGTTTCAAGTCGAAAAAATTATGCGGCAAAAGCATTGCTACAAAAAGTAGCAGCATTGCTATTTGATTACCTATTATGCAGCTCATTTTTATTTGACAAGTATTGAAATATATTGTGTGACATCATGCACTTTATTTGTTTTTAACTATTGTAGTGGCGTTCTGTACAAAAAGTGTTTAGTGTTGTATTGATGTGTCATCTTAGTCATGCACATCATGCACAAAAGTGCACTCATAGCTTGTTTTAAAACGTCTCTGACAATCTTGCACTTTCTATTTTGAAATGACATGAATGTTTTTGCCACTGCTTAATACCTGTTTTGATCAATTGACTTAGTTGTGATTTCCCTCTCTGCATGAAAGTTTAAAATGAGCATATATTAATGTTTTAATGTAGACACATAGAATCATCTTACTGCTGTGATTATATGCATCAAGTGTTCATTCAAGGCTAAGGCAAAATATCGCAATACATATCGTGTATTGTGATATGGCCCAAAAATATTGAGATATTAATAAATGGCCATATCGCCCAGCCCCACACACACATACACACACACACACATTCTAATGTTGCTCAACAGTTCATATTCATGTTTGTGTGAGAAATTAATTGAATAAAACCTTTCTTGTAGTAAAATGCTTAGGGAAACCTTAAACAAATCTGTCTTATACCGCTGCTGCTCACTGCTCCCCTCACCTCTCAGGGGGTGATCAAGGGTGATGGGTCAAATGCAGGGAATAATTTCGCCACACCTAGTGTGTGTGTGACAATCATTGGTACTTTATCTTTACCATGTTGATGTGTGCAGCTCAACGGCGGCGGGGACGTCGCCATGCTGGAGCTGACGGGACAGAACTTCACTCCAAATTTGCGGGTCTGGTTCGGCGACGTCGAGGCGGAGACCATGTATAGGTGTGCTCAGCTGCCGTCTTGTGACCACGTGATTGTTTCCCTCATAAAAGGCCGCCCTGACTATTGTGTGTCCTCAGGTGCGCAGAGAGTATGCTCTGCGTGGTGCCCGACATCTCCGCCTTCTGCGAGGGCTGGCGCTGGGTGCGGCAGCCTGTCCAGGTGCCCGTCACGCTGGTGAGGAACGACGGCATCATCTACTCCACCACACTGACCTTTACCTACACGCCGGAGCCCGGGCCGCGGCCACACTGCAGCGCGGCCGGCGCCATCCTGAGGGCCGGCAACTCCAGCCTGCTGAGGGACGGCGGCGGCCAGGAGACGGGCGCCGCCGTCTACGCCGCCTCCGGCGCAGGAGTCACGTCCTCGTCCGCCGCCGCAGCCGTGGTTTCCTAACGCCCTATTCCGTCTGCCTTGAGAGCAAATATACCGGCGGTTGTGGAACAAATTTGGGGAACAATCAAACTGCTGCGTTTCAATTTTGAATGGAAAAATAACAAAGAAAGAAGCGCCGGGGGGTCTGAAGGAGGAGTGACATCACCAAGCGGGACAAGCTCCCCCCTTCCCTGCGGTCACTTTGGGGACCTGCCAGGATCCAGTCATGGTGCTCCGGAATATTCCCGCAGAGCACCGGCACCTTTCCACAGTTGCCACAACGAATCCACCACAACAATACATCCAACGCCGCCCCAAAGAGTGCTGAAGTGGAATGAATATTTTTGCACTGCCCTCCTTCCATGCTTCCTGGTGATGGATGTATTGTTGTCCGAGGATGCAGAGGGACACAAAACGCGACGGTGACATCGTTTTTATGGACCAAGGAACTTGTATAAGCTTTAGTAAAGGTACATTTTTCTCCATACCTTTTTTTGTATTAAACATATAGTCCACTTTTGTTACCAAATAGTTTGTATTCCTCCTCTGAGCTTGGGCTCCGCCCCCCCTCCCCTGCCCTTAAAAGTCTGCGAAGGTTTTTGTTTTGTGTAGTTGGGACAGGGCGAGGGGGGACCTCGGAGGGCCTATTTTTTATTATCATTGGTTTTTATGAAGTCTTTAAAAGAAAGAAAAGCTTTAAGCAACGCCTCTGCCTTGCCTTTGCCAATACGTGCGCCACGACTCCGTCGGAATTGTCCAAGTCACGGAGCGTACAAGCGGTCTTGTTGGACGGCCTTAGCCTCACGTCATATCACGCGTTAGTGTCTTCCAGCGGCGTCATTAGCGACTCAATGTGGCCTTACCTTCAGTTACACACACAAAAAAACGGTCGTTTTGAGCGAGAGCTTCTCCTCGCCTTCCTCCGACTTCCACTGCTGGTACTTTCTCCCGAGCGCCTTCCTTTTTCTAACGCGACCTACAAAAAAAGACACGCGTCCACGCCGACAGAGTGCAGAAAGACCTTCTTTCGTGTATTATGGAACATTTAAGAGCAGCAATATTGTACAGCTCAACACTTTGTCCACCTGAGCACTACAAATTCACCAGCCAGTGTGCATGTGTGTGTGTGCGTGTGTGTGTATGTGAGTGTGTGTCATTGTAATGGATCATTGAGTTTGACTCACTCCATTAGCGTCCAGATACTACAAAAGGCTGAGGGGAAAAAAATAACTTGACAATTAAAGGCAATACTTAGCAGCTTACAGTCCAACTGTAACTTGAATGTGTTAACTTTTGTCTTTTTCACAACAACACACACAAAACAGGATTCACTCGATCCCCTCCGATGGAAAAAAAAAAAAAACAATTTAAGTTGATATGTTTTACTGTATATTGTAATATTTTAAATTATTGGTACAAAGTTTCCCCTTGTCTGATGTCAAAAAAGTGCATTATTGCCTGCGCTGCCTTGGGTTGGCCTGGGTTTTGTTTTTTTTCGGGTTTTTTAACAAAAAAAAAAGGCAAACTCCTGTTTGGTGTAGCAGCAACAAATCTTTACAAACCCTTTACTGGCCAGGTCAGAGGTCGCGCAATCTTAAAAATGTTGATTTTATTTAACCGCAAGTCTTGTCTCTGTTTTTTAACTCTCTGTTTGGCGCTAGTATCGCCCGTCTTCTCTGGAATGTTTTTGGGTTGTTTACATGTTGACCCCTCCCTCGTCATCATCATCATCATCATCATCACAGAGTTCAAGGGCACTTTGATCTTGACAACCTGAGCTGGTTTACACTTCTTTAAAGGGACGTGAGTGTCGCGGGGTGTTGGAAATGTTACACGCCTACTCTGGAATTGTTTTGGAAAATGTTTTTTATGTACTCTTCTGGAAGCAGCTGTCATCGTTTTCTTAAAGGAGCTCTGAACAATATTTGTGTCGCGGAGGAATGCCAAATGTCTGAACATGTAGGTGTCGTGCACTGCACAGCGAGAGGCAGCTTTAAACCTTTTTTCCTCCCTCTGTCGCTCTCAGCCTTACTTCTCTTTCAGACTATTTGGGCTGTTTGCACTACAGAGCGCTAACACACTGTCACTGTATGTGTATGTTTTTTTTCGTACTGGTCATTGTGGTAGTATACTTCTTTCTCAACCGCTAGTTTGTAACATTTAGCAATAACATCACAACAAGGGGACTTTTGTTTTTTTTTTGTTTTTTAATAGCAGTTTTTGTACATATTCCAGCTCCGGGTCATGCTCCAGTCTGTCATTAAAACACAAAAAATGTCATAAAAATGAGAATAAAAAGTGTTATAAAGTCTTACTTTTTTATGTATTTAATGACTACTCACACATAACAACATGGGCATTATTTGACATTCAATTATCTATAAGATAACATGGTTGTGTTGTCAAAATAGGCACGCAGAAGTGATATTTACACTGCAAGGTATGACCTCATTCTTTCTCCACTGGACAGTACCAGGAATCAAACCTTTTGATGGTGCAGGTGCACCGCGTCCCACCACGGGAATAGAAAACAAAAGATAAGGCTAATGTTCAACAGTACAGTACAGTAGCTGACTGAACAGATTGTAGACGAATCTGGTAAGACCCCAATTAGTAGTGACGTGTAAATGATGCCTCAGTGAGTGTATGGCACACTCGTTAGCTGTATTGGCGCTGCACTGATATTGTGTTGGTGTTTCATAATTATAATCCACGAAATCGGTATATTTGACCAGCAAGTAAACGTAATAGTTTGCAAATATAATTTTTATTTGTATATTATGAATAAATAGTTGCACAGAAAATAATATGAAATGCACAACTGTGGTCAATGAGCCAAATAATAAAGTTAAAGTAACAATTATCGTCACACACTCTAGGTGTGGTGACATTCGACTTATCCCCTTAATTACCCCCTGGGAGGTGAGGAGAGCAGTGAGCAGCAGCGGTGGCCGCGCCCGGGAATCGTTTTGGTGATTTAACCCCCAATTCCAACCCTTGATGCTGAGTGCCAAGCAGGGAGGTACTTGGACCTATTTGTATAGTCTTTGCTATGACCGGGATTTGAACTCATGACCTACCGATCGCAGGGCGGACACTCTAACCACAAGTCCACCGAGCAGGTCGCAGGTCTGCTCTCTTACAAATCATTTTAGTACAAACTGTCACTTGTTGATCAACACAGTTTGGTACTTGGCAGTCAAGTGACTCAGCAGCTGTATCCGGCATGTTTGATTTTCTTCAAATAAAACCCACACTTTGAGGTTTCAAGTGACACAGTGTAACTCTTTGTGTTTCACAAGGCATTGATGCCTCCCACAAGAAAGGCTAAGGTTGAAATGTATAGTACTTAAAGGCCTACTGAAATTAGATTTTCTTATTTAAACGGGAATAGCAGGTCCTTTCTATGTCATACTTGATCATTTCGCGATATTGCCATATTTTTGCTGAACGGATTTAGTAGAGAACATCCACGATAAAGTTAGAAACTTTTGGTACTAACAGAAAAGCCCTGCCTCTACCGGAAATCGCAGGCGATGACGTCACATGTTGATGGCTCCTCACATCCTCACATTGTTTTTAATGGGAGCCTCCAACAAAAAGAGCTATTCGGACCGAGAAAACGACAATTTCCCCATTAATTTGAGCGAGGATGAAAGATTCGTGTTTGAGGATATTGATAGCGACGGACTAGAAACATTTTTTTTAAATCAAGTTAAAATATAAAAAACGCGATTGCATTGGGACGGATTCAGATGTTTTTAGACACATTTACTAGGATAATTCTGGGAAATCCCTTATCTTTCTATTGTGTTGTTAGTGTTTTAGTGAGTTTAATAGTACCTGGTAGTCGGAAGGGTGTGTCCACAGGTGTCTTGAGGCCGGTGTCTGATGGAAGTGGACGGCAGCTTTATGGACGGCACAAGCTCAGCTGATCTCCGGTAAGTGGCGACTTTTTACCACAATTTTATCACCGAAAACTGCCGGTTGACATTTGGTCGAGATCCATGTTGGCTTGACCGCTCTCATCCATAGGAAAGTTTCACCTCCGGGAATTTTAAACAAGGAATCACCGTGTGTTTGTGTGGCTAAAAGCTTAAGCTTCCCAACTCCATCTTTCTACTTTGACTTCTCCATTATTAATTGAACACATTGCAAAGGATTCAGCAACACAGATGTCCTAAATACTGTGTAATTATGCGGTTAAAGCAGACGACTTTTAGCTGTGTGTGTGTGCAGCGCTAATATTACCTAACAGTCCGTGACGTCAAGCGTACATGTCATCATTCTGCGACGTTTTCAACAAGAAACTCCTGGGAAATTTAAAATTGCAATTTAGTAAACTAAAAAGGCCGTATTGGCATGTGTTGCAATGTTAATATTTCATCATTGATATATAAACTATCAGACTGCGTGGTGGGTAGTAGTAGGTTTCAGTAGGCCTTTAAATGTATTTATTATATAAAAATATAATATATCAGAATATATTGTATGCAAATATCACATGTATGTTATATTTTATATTGCTTCTATGATAAATTTTAGTCTACTTTATACCTGCATTATCCTTTCCATCCTTTGCAACTGAGATACTGTGTGGACAATTTCCCCTGTGGATCAACAAAGTTTGTCTAAGTCTAAGATACAACAAGACCTTCGCTACATAAATCACATTTAAAAAGTGACAATGTACTCACTGATGTAATCTAGAGGCAGCCATTGTACCTTCGAACACTTGGAGCACTGAAAGTGAGTGTCGTTGCTCTTCTGGAGTTTTCAATGTTTTTGTTGCAGATTTGAACACGTTGCCAAAGGAGCAGCTTGGAGGTCGACCAGTGACTCCTACCACACTCCTGTTTTCCATACCAGTCCAAATCCCGTACGAGTGTTGAGCTGCGTCACGCTTCCACGAGTCCAGTGACAGCACAACGTAGCTTCTTCCTGTCGCTCTGAGTCTCGTAACGCCTTTCAGACCAGTTCAGGCGGCAGCAGCGAGGGAACGCTGTTGATGCTCATGCAGGAGGTCATGTTGCTCAGCACGCCTTGACTCTTCTGCTCGCTGCTGTGCTCAGGGCTCAGCCCCATGTTCTCAACAAACAGCTTGACGGACAGCTCCAGGCCGTCTGGGTCATGGCACGCGTCAGGAGTCACTTGGATGTTTGACTTCATGATGTCCATCTGCTCAACCCGCTGCTCCAAGTTTTGCTTGGCCTCTCCTTGGAATCTCTGCTCTCGTCTTTTCTGCCGTCTCTGCTCCCGGGTCTGACGGACCTCTCCCTGGTAAACTTTGGCACCTGTCATCCTGCCCCATATGTCAACGGCGTGCTCCTTGAGGATGCGTAATGAGTAAAATGTGGCTATCATGGCGTGGCGGAAGTGCTTGTTCATGAAGCAGTAGATGACGGGGTTGATGCAAGTGGAGGTGTACGACAGCAGGTGGATGAAGGAAATAGGCGCGCCTGTGAGACGGTAGGCCGAGCCCTGGTCGAAAGCCTGCCAGGTGTTGACCACAAAGACGGGCGTCCAGCACAGGAAAAATAAGAATACGATGACCAGCAGCATGCGGATCACTCGCTTCTTGCTCAGCAGGTTAGCCTTGTTGCCGCGTTGGCTCACACGGACCGGAGCGTAGGCGCCGCCGAGGCTGCCTCTTTGAGTAGATCCTCTTTTCAAGTGCACGTAGCAGCCGTCGCCATCGCTCCCTCGAGTTCTCAAGCTCACTGGTTTGTCTGCCGGGAGGGAGAAGACGACAGAGCGTCACAAAAAGTATGTGAGGCCTGGCAGATTTTTACACAAGGACCCTAACAGGTTTGTTGCCTTGAGGTTAGAAGATGACTGGTAGGACTCTTACCAGTGTGCTGCCATGAAGGGTAGAAGACTTGGTGGTAGGACCTAGGCTTAACTAGTCTGCTGTCTTAAAGAGTAGCAGACTATAGCTGTAAGACCCCAACTAATCTGCCGCATTGAAGAGTAGCGAATGATAGTGGTAGGATCTTAACTACTCTGCTGCCTTAAAGAGTTGCAGACAATAATTGTAGGAACCTACCCGTTCTGCTGCCTTAAGGGGTAGCAGACAATCGTGGTGCCACCCAACTAGTCTGCAGCACTTAAGAGTAGCAGACAATAGTAATGGGCCCCTAACTACTTTGCAGCCTTAAAGGCCTACTGAAATGAGATTTTCTTATTTAAACGTGGATAGCAGGTCCATTCTATGTGTCATACTTGATCATTTCGCGATATTGCCATATTTTTGCTGAAAGGATTTAGTAGAGAACATCGACGATAAAGTTCGCAACTTTTGGTCGCTAATAAAAAAAAGCCTTGCCTGTACCGGAAGTAGCAGACGATGTGCGCGTGACGTCACCGGTGTGAGGGCTCCTCACATCCGCACATTTATTACAATCATGGACACCAGCAGTGCGAGCGGTTCTGACCCAGAAAGTGACAATTTCCCCATTAATTGGAGCAAGGATGAAAGATTCGTGGATGAGGATAGTGAGAGTGAAGGACTAGAGAAAAAAAAAAAAGCGAGGGGCAGTGGGAGCGATTCAGATGTTATTAGACACATTTACTAGGATAATTCTGGAAAATCCCTTATCTGCTTATTGTGTTACTAGTGTTTTAGTGAGATTATATGGTACCTGAAAGTCGGAGGGGTCTGGCCACGGGTGTGGTGACCGCCAGTGTCTCCGGTGAGAGGAGGTAAGAGAGTGAAGTGAAGTGAATTGTATTTATATTGCGCTTTTCTCAGGTGACTCAAAGCGCTTTACATTGTGGAACCCAATATCTAAGTTAATTTTATTTATTTTTTTTTTTATACCAGTGTGGGTGGCACTGGGAGCAGGCGGGTAAAGTGTCTTGCCCAAGGACACAACGGCATTGACTAGGATGGCGGAAGCGGGTATCGAACCTGCAACCCTTAAGTTGCTGGCACAGCCGCTCTACCAACCGAGCTGTACCACCCCAAGTCCGCAGCTGCAGGAGGACGCAAGCTCCGCTCATGTCTACGGTAAGAGCCGACTAATTACCACAATTTTCACATCGAAACCTGCCAGTTGACATGTAGTCGGGAACCATGTTCGCTTGACCACTCTTTTCCATAGTAAAGCTTCATCTACGGGAATTTTAAACAAGGAAACACCGGCTGTGTTTGTGTGGCTAAAGGCAGCTGCAATACACCGCTTCCCACCTCCATCTTTCTTCTTTGACTTCTCCATTATTAATTGAACAAATTGCAAAAGATTCAGCAACACAGATGTCCAAAATACTGTGTAATTATGCGATTAAAGCAGACGACTTTTAGCCGTGATAGGTGCTGGAAGAACATGTCCGCTACCACCGGTGATGTCACGCGCACGCGTCATCATTCCGTGACGTTTTCAACAGGATACTTCGCGGTAAATTTAAAATTGTAATTTAGTAAACTAAACGGGCCGTATTGACATGTGTTGCAATGTTAATATTTCATCATTGATATATAAACTATCAGACTGCGTGGTCGGTAGTAGTGGGTTTCAGTAGGCCTTTAAAGAGTTGCAGGCTATGGTGTTAAAACCCTAATTAGTCTGCCGCTTTAAAAGGTAGCAGACAATAGTGGTAGTGGTTGGACTAATATGCCACATTCGAGGGGAGCAGACAATAGTGGTGGGACCCAAACTATTCTGCCACATTCAAGGGTAGCAGACTAGCAGACAATATAGGCAGGAAGATAGTAGACGATAGATCCTAAGATCCTAACCACTCTGCCGCTTTCAAGGGTGGCAGATGATAGTGGTAGTGGTGGGTTACAAACTAGTCTGCAGTTTTAAAGAGTAGTAGACGGTAGTAGTAGGACTCTGACTTAGGGGCGGCATGGCGTGGTGGGTAGAGCGGCCGTGCCAGAAACCTGAGGGTTGCAGGTTCGCTCCCTGCCTGTTGACATCCAAATCGCTGCCGTTGTGTCCTTGGGCAGGACACTTCACCCTTTGCCCCCGGTGACGCTCACACTGGTGAATGAATGATGAATGAATGATAGGTGGTGGTCGGAGGGGCCGTAGGCGCAAACTGGCAGCCACGCTTCCGTCAGTCTACCCCAGGGCAGCTGTGGCTACAGCTGTAGCTTACCACCACCAGGTGTGAATGAATGATGGGTTCCCACTGCAATGTGAGCGCTTTGAGTATCTAATAATAGAAAAGCACAATATATATCTAATCCATTATTATTATTATTGTCTGCTGCATTTAAGGGTAGCAGACGATATTGGTACAACCAGGCTGCTTCCTTGAGGGGTAGCAGACAATCGGGTTAGTGGTGGGACCCAAACTAGTCTGCTACGTTCAAAGTTAGCAGATGGTAGTGATAAGACCCTAACTAGTCTACTGCATTCAAGTGTAGCAGACGATAGAGGTAAGGCCCTAACTAGTTTGCCGCATTCAAGGATAGCAGACTCCAGTATTAGAGCCCTAACTTGCCTACCGCAGTAAAGGGGAGCAGACGATAGTGGTAGGACCCTAACTAACAGATGACAGTGAAAGGTAGGACCCTAACCAGTGGGCTGCATTAAAGGGTAGCAGATGATAGTGATAAGTCCCTTACCAAGTAGCTACCTCTCCCGTCCAAAGGCAAAACCCAGTAAGTCAATTTTGGTCAAAACTGAGCTGATAATAATTTTGGAGTTCCTAGGTGATATGCTTTACATTAGTGAATGCGATATTGTAATTTGTTCCGTAAGTAAGCTGTTACGCACATGGCAGGACCTAGCAACTACCACATAACCGCGTAGATACAACAGAAAAACCTAGTATCTCAAGGGACCAATCAGAGCTTCTTTGTCAGTCGCCTTATTGTCTTTAATGAGACATTTGCACGAATGGGGGCCGACGGTCAACCTGATTATGTGATATCATGGCACGAGGGGATATTTGGAAGATTGGCCCAGGACGTTGCAAGCACCTTCATTAAATGTATTGTTCTTGATTCTTCCCCTTGCATACTCTTTTGGGCAGATAACTGTGGAGGTCAAAATAAAAACTGGACGCTGTACACAGCTCTTGCCCAATGTGCAAATGCAGAATGGGGCCCACCCGAGATTGTGATCAAATATCTGGAGAAAGGGTACACGTTCATGAGAGCAGATTCAATCCATGGCTCAATCGGCAAGAAAATGAAAGCTCAAGAAAACATCTATACGTTTGATGACTTTGTAGATCTTTATAAGACAGCATCAAGATAGATTGGTTTTCCTTTGTTTTCTCAAAATCAGCTAGAAGTGAGTTAGTAGGTTTTGCCTTTGGACGGGAGACCTTAAGGGATAGCAGGTGACAGCGGTAGGACTCTCCCCAGTCTGCTGCTATAGAGTAGCAGACAATAGCTGTAGGACCCCAACTAATATGCCGTGTTAAAGAGTAGCTGATGATAGTGATACGATCTTAACTACTCTTCTGCCTTAAAGAGTAGCAGACAATAATTGTAGGACCCTAACCAGTCTGCTGCCTTAAGGGGTACAACACAATCGTGGTAGTGGTGGCACGCAATCGTCAGAACTCAAGGGTTACAGACGATAGTGATAGGACCCTAACTACTCTGCTTCCTTAAAGAGTATCAAACTATGGTGGTAAGACCCTAATTAGTCTGCCGCATTGAATGGTAACAGACATTAGTGGTAGTGCTTGGACTAATATGCCACATTCAAGGGTAGCAGACGATAGCGATGGGACCCAAACTAGTGTACTATGTTCAATATTAGCAGATGGTAGTGATAGGACCCTAACTAGTCTAATGCATTCAAGTGTAGTAGACGATAGTGGTAGGGCCCTAGCTAGACTGTCGTAGTAAAGGGTAACAGATAATAGTGAGTGGTAGGACCCTAAGCAGTCTTCTACATCAGTGTTTTTCAACCACTGTGCCGCAGCACACTAGTGTGCCGTGAGATACAGTCTGGTGTGCCGTGGGAGATTGTCTAATTTCACCTATTTGGGTTAAAAATATTTTTTGCAAACCAGTAATTATAGTCTGCAAATGATGTGTTGTTGTTGAGTGTCGGTGCTGTCTAGAGCTCTTCCATATCAGTAGGTGGCAGCCGGTAGCTAATTGCTTTGTAGATGTCGAAAACAGCGGGAGGCAGCATGCAGGTAAAAAGGTGTCTAGTGCTTAAACCAAAAATAAACAAAAGGTGGGTGCCCCTATGAAAGGCATTGAAGCTTAGGGAAGGCTATGCAGAACCAAACTAAAACTGAACGGGCTACAAAAGTAAACAAATACAGAATGCTGGACGACAGCAAAGACTTACTGTGGAGCAAAGACGGCGTCCACAGTGTACAACCGAACATGACATGACGATCAACAATGTCTCCACAAAGAAGGATGAAAACAACTGAAATATTCTTGATTGCTAAAACAAAGTAGACGCGGGAAATATCGCTTAAAGGAAGACATGAAACTGCTACAGTGAAATACCAACAAAAAAAGAGAAAAATCCACCAAAATAGGAGCGCAGGACAAGAACTAAAACACTACACACAGGAAAACAGCAAAAAAGTGAAAAAAATTCATGATGTGATGTGACAGGTGGTGACAGTACACCTACTTTGAGACAAGACCTTTAGTGATGCATGCTTGCTTATCCAACATTTGCGACAACCACATTTTACTGTTAAGTGAGTTTCAATTTTAATTAATTTCTGGTGGTGGTGTGCCTCCGCATTTTTTCAACGCAAAAAATGTGTCTTGGCTCAAAAAAGGTTGAAAAACATTGTTGTACATTATAGTGTAGCAGACGATAGTGGTAGGACCTTAACTAGTCTGCCATAGTAAAGGGAAACAGATGATAGTGAATGGTAGGACCTTAACCAGTCTGCTGCAAAAAAGGGTAGCAGACGATAGTGGTAGGTCCCTAACCAAGTAGCTGCCGTAAGGGGTAGCAGGTGACAGTGGCAGGACTCTCACCAGTCTGCTCCCACAAAGGCTAACAGACGATAGTGGTAGATTTGGGACCCTAACCAGTCAGGAAGTTGAAGCGTGAGCGCGAAAATGTCTTCTTTGATTACCATAAGTACATTTCCAGAAGAGTCACAAAGAGGTCCAAGGACAACAAAGTCATTATTTAAGGGTGTTCATTACAAAGGCATGATCTTAATCCCAAAGAAGTCTGTGGGCAGATTCCAAAAGGTGTGTGTGTGTGTGTGTGTGTGTGTGTGTGTGTGTGTGTGTGTGTGTGTGTGTGTGTGTGTGTGTGTGTGTAAGGCAGCCATGAAACTTGACTCAGCTCCACCGGTTTTGTCAGGAAGAATATGCCAGATAACCAAAAAGCTGTGCCGAGGTTATACATTTGATGTATAACCAAATACAGAGAAATGACTTTAAAGAAAGTGATACAACCTTGAGTTGATGATGACGATGATTTCCTGTCAGAGAGCTCAAAGCGGACCCCTCTGTAGAGCTCCAGAGAGATGAGTCCATAGGCCACCATCATAATGATCCCCGGCAGTAAGAAGAGCAACACCAACAAGGACACATACCTGCAAGACATGCATGGATTATCGGTCCTGCTAGACACCGACCTCTATTTAATAATACAACTTTAACATTTGACAACCAAACAAATAAACAAGGCGACTCTGTAAAGAATCTGGGTATTATCTTCGACCCAACTCTCTCGTTTGAGTCACACATTAAAAGCGTTACTAAAACGGCCTTCTTTCATCTCCGTAATATCGCTAAAATTCGCTGCATTTTGTCCACTAAAGACGCTGAGATCATTATCCATGCGTTTGTTACGTCTCGCCTCGACTACTGTAACGTATTATTTTCGGGTCTCCCCATGTCTAGCATTAAAAGATTACAGTTGGTACAAAATGCGGCTGCTAGACTTTTGACAAGAAGAAGAAAGTTTGATCACATTACACCTGTACTGGCTCACCTGCACTGGCTTCCTGTGCACTTAAGATGAGACTTTAAGGTTTTACTACTTACGTATAAAATACTACACGATCTAGCTCCAGCCTATCTTGCCGATTGTATTGTACCATATGTCCCGGCAAGAAATCTACGTTCAAAGGACTCCGGCTTATTAGTGATTCCCAGAGCCCAAAAAAAGTCTGCGGGCTATAGAGCGTTTTCCGTTCGGGCTCCAGTACTCTGGAATGCCCTCCCGGTAACAGTTCGAGATGCTACCTCAGTAGATGCATTTAAGTCTCATCTTATAGCTTATTTGTATACTCTAGCCTTCAAATAGACTCCCTTTTTAGACCAGTTGATCTGCAGTTTCTTTTCTTTTTCTCTTAAGTCCCCCCATCCCTTGTGGAGGGGGTCCGGTCCGGTGGCCATGGATAAAGTACTGGCTGTCCAGAGTCGGGACCCAGGATGGACCACTCGTCCAAAGTCAGGACCCAAGATGAACCGCTGGCCTATGCATCGGTTGGGGAAATCTCAGATTCCTGCTGATCCTCCTCCGCTTGGGATGGTTTCCTGTTGGCTCCACTATGGATGGGACTCTCGCTACTATATTGGATCCACTTTGGACTTGATTCTCACGGTTACGTTAGATCCACTATGGATTGGGCTTTCACAATATCATGTTAGATCCGTTCGACATCCATTGCTTTCGGTCCCCTGGGGGGGATGCCCACATATCTGGTCCTCTCCAAGGTTTTTCATAGTCATCATGGTCGACGTCCCACTGGGGTGAGTTTTTCCTTGCCCTTATGTGGGCCCTACCAAGGATGTCGTGGTTTGTGCAGCCCTTTGAGGCACTTGTGATTCAGGGCTATATAAATAAACATTGATTGATTGATTGATTACATCTACAACCAACAACCTGCTTCTTTTGTTCGGTCTCACCAGGACTTGAGGATGGCGTCGTTGTGCCACACCACACGGCACATGTAACCCGTAGTGTTGTTGCGGCGCGTGAAGGGCTTCAGAGTGCTGGAAAATGGATAAGGCAGCATCAGCAGGATGGCCGAAATCCAGGTGGCACCGATCACTTTCACGGCGTGGGATTTGGTCTGCCACGTCCTGGAGGTGAGCGGCTTGCAGATGGCGCTGTAGCGTTCCAAGGAGATGGCCACCAGGGTGAAGGCGGAGACGCACACGGAGATACCTTAGCAGAAGGAAAATGAAATGTTCAGTTCCAGAGCGGGGATACGACACGACAAAGTTTTGATAAAACTGTTCTCCGGCCACTAGAGGTCGTTATATCCCAGGGACACTTGTTGGGAAGGACACCAGACTGGCTCTTGAGTTCAATTAAAAAAAACTTGTGCGAAAATAAAATGTTTGAAGCAGATTTTCAAAAACGTAACTGATCTTTGACTAGCTTTTAAAAACAGCCGAGCCATTTTACAATCTTAAAGAAAAAAAGAATAGCATCTCACTTGCCAGAATATTATTGAAAAATGACAGCGGTAGCTGTTTTCATTTACGGTAATGCATTATAAAAACGACTGTAGATTTACAACAACTGGCAACCCAGTGGCCAGAATTTTATCGTAAAAAGGATAGTGGTAGCTTTTCTTTCTCCATATACAGTAATGCACTCTAAAAACGACCATATATTTCACGATGTAAAACTGGCAGCTCAGCCAAATCCAAAAAGCTGTGAGAGAGTAACATTCATGTGGCAGATTTTCAAAAACACTACAGCGCTGTCTTGTAGAGCAGTGGTTCTCAAATGGGGGTACGCATACCCCTTGGGGTACTTGAAGGTATGCCAAGGGGTACGTGAGATTTTTTTTTTAATATTCTAAAAACAGCAACAAATCAAAAAAAAATTAGAAATATATTTATTGAATAATACTTCAACAAAATATGAACGTAAGTTCATAAACTGTGAAAAGAAATGCAATAATGCAATATTCAGTGTGACAGCTAGATTTTTTTTGTGGACATGTTCCATAAATATTGATGTTAAAGATTTCTTTTTTTATGAAGAAATGTTTAGAATGAAGTTCATGAATCCAGATGGATCTCTATTACAATCCCCAAAGAGGGCACTTTAAGTTGATGATTACTTCTATGTGTAAAAATCTTTATTTATAATCGAATCACTTGTTTATTTTTCAACATGTTTTTAGTTATTTTTATATCTTTTTTTCCGAATAGTTCAAGAAAGAACACTACAAATGAGCAATATTTTGCACTGTTATACATTTCAATAAATCGGAAACTGATGACAGTTTCCAACCAAAAATGCTTTGGTCTGATTAGGGGGTACTTGAATTAAAAAAAATGTTCACAGGGGGTACATCACTGAAAAAAGGTTGAGAACCACTGTTGTAGATGATCTTTGACTGTAGCTTTTTTTGCAGAAGGTCATTAAAAACACCAGAGCGATTTTTGCAATTTTTCGGTGCCAAAAATTGGCGGTTTAGTCCCCAGAATTGAATTGCAAATATAACAGCGTTACCGTGATTCCACCCTAATGCCGTGTAGAAACAACAACCATAGATTTGACAATAAAAAACTGGCACCTCAGTCACCTGAATGTTATCATGAAATGGCAGAGGTACCGTTTTATAACATTGACAGTAATGCTGTTTAAAAAAACAACAACTTAGATTTTACAATTTTAAAAATGGCATAATAGTCACCAGAATTTTATCGTGGATATGACAGTGGTCCTTTTTTCATGAAAAGAAATGCGCTGTAAATGTTGTGAACTCGCATGGCTACAGTATTTGTGACCCCAAGATGCAGGAACCAGGAGAGCGAAGTGCAGGTAAGAGGATTTTAATACTTTCTAACAGAAGGAAGCAGTCGTGCATGTAAGCTTCTCAAACAATAATCAATCCTCGAGCAGTGAGGAACAGGCGAGGCATGTTTAAATAGCAGCCTGATTGGCAACTGCAATTAGGTGTACTGGGCTGCCAATCAGGGACATGTGAGAGAAATAAGGAGAAATAGAAAACAAATATGAGTGCAGACTGGAAATAAACACAACACAAGGAAACACAAACAGAAGTGAAGTGACAGATTGTCACAGTAAAAACAACAACCGTATATTTTACGATTAAAACATTTCCAACTCAGTCACCATAATTTTATGGTAAAACTAAGAGTGGATTTGTGTTTTTTTTTACTACATTTGCTTTTTAAAAACATTCAATATTTTTTTGTAAAATTCTGGCATATGAGATGCCAGTATTTGTTGGATGTAAATGCTATGGTTGTTGTTTTTACAGTGCATTACTGTAAATACAATTAAAAAACCTCTTTTTTTTATGATAAAATACTGGAGTCTGAGGTGCCAGTTTTATCGTAAAATCTGCAGTGGTTTTTACAGTAAATGGTTTACAGCATACAGTAAATGAAAAAAAAAATGGACCACAATGATTTTTACACTAAATATTCTGCCGACTGAGAATATAATACAACATATTTTATAGAGGGCTTCACGGTGGGAGAGGGGTTAGTGCCTCTGCCTCACAATATGAAGGTCCTGAGTAATTGTGGATTCAATCCCAGGCTCGGGATCTTTCTGTGTGGAGTTTGCATGTTCTCCCCGTGAATGCGTGGGTTCCCTCCGGGTACTCCAGCTTCCTCCCACTTCCAAAGACATGCACTTGGGGATAGGTTGATTAGTAACACTAAATTGGCCCTAGTGTGTGAATGTGAGTGTGAATGTTGTCTGTCTATCTGTGTTGGCCCTACGATGAGGTGGCGACTTGTCCAGGGTGTACCCAGCCTTCCGCCCGATTGTAGCTGAGATAGGCACCAGTGCCCCCCGCAAACCCAAAGGGAAAAAGAGGCAGAATATGCATGGATGGATGGATATTTTATAAAGCATTACTTTTACTGAAAAAAAGCACCATTGTCATTTTTACAGTAAAATTCTAATGGCTGAGCTGCCAATTTTTCACTGTGAAATCTACAGTCTTTTTTAACTGTGCATTACTGTAAGTGGAAAATGGTACCACTGCCTTTTTTTATGCTAAAATCTACAGAATTTTTTTTTTTTTACACACTGTAGAGAAGCCCATTTTTTAAATACGTCTGACAAAATAAATAGCCTTTTTGGAAAAGTGCCCCACAAAATTATTAGGTTGAATTATTAGTACACCTTCTACTCTTCATACCCATAAAGTACATGACCATCTTGCAGGTGCCGCTCCCAAAGACAAAGTTCTTCATGATGTTGGGGATGAGGGTGAAGGGGATGCACACCAGGGCGACCATCATGTCGCTGACGGCCAGGGACAGCAGGAACATGTTGGTGATGGTCCACATGCGTTTGTTCCGAGACAGAACCGCAATGATGATCCCGTTGCCCGTTACACCGACCAGGAAGATGGCGAGGTAGAGGAAGATGCGCAACCCGTTGTTGATGTCTGAAATGGTAAAGAGCACGACTGTCAACATTCTTTTTAGCTCATCAACACATGGGTGACGAAACTCAATGTGGTGATACAGAGGGTGGTATCACTTTTGGAGCCATACTAGTCAGATTAAATCAATATTTTCATTTTATTAAAAAAAAAAAAAACTCTTGTGTTTTTGTTGTGCTGTATATGTTGTCACGGTTGATGTCATTAGGTTTATATTACAGCTGTCAAAGTTATTGTGTTATTGCAATGATTTTCTAACTTTGGTACATGTACCGGCTTCACGGTGGAAGAGGGGTTAGTGCGTCTGCCTCACAATACGAAGGTCCTGCAGTCCTGGGTTCAAATCCAGGCTCGGGATCTTTCTGTGTGTAGTTTGCATGTTCTCCCCGTGAATGCGTGGGTTCCCTCCGGGTACTCCGGCTTCCTCCCACTTCCAAAGACATGCACATGGGGATAGGTTGATTGGCAACACTAAATTGGCCCTAGTGTGTGAATGTGAGTGTGAATGTTGTCTGTCTATCTGTGTTGGCCCTGTGATGAGGTAGCGACTTGTCCAGGGTGTACCCCGCCTTCCACCCGATTGTAGCTGAGATAGGCGCCAGCGCCTCCACGACCCCAAAAGGGAATAAGCGGTAGAAAATGGATGGAGGGATGGATGGGTACGTGTACCACTAGAGGGACGCCAAAGAACCACTTGATGAAAGTACAGTGTTGTATTTCCTATGATCAACCACAGTGTTACTAATCAAACTGTGTGTAATGCCACAGTGGCCAGCTTCTTAAATAAAACCTCTGCCGTGTTTTTATTGAATACGCCACTGCATTTTAATGTGGGTCATTATGACGGTGTTTGGAGAGTCAAGTTTTTTCTGAGTTTGAGAACCACTGTGTAATTGCGTGCAATTTTTCACATTTGTTTTGCATTAATCATGTAAAAAAACAGATTAACCGCAGAATTTAATACGCATTATGCATTTGTGTCAAATTTTTCTTTTTTTTTTCCAAATGTATTTAGGTTATCAAAGCATGTAAATAACTGATGCACCACAGTCCTCACAATTTAACAGTAGAATTAATCTGATTTAAAAAAAAGTAGTTAACAGCACTAATTTGACACTAATATAAAATGCATTAGTCTTTATAATATTGTTACATTAAAAAATATTGCTATTAGGATCAATAATGGCAATACTTGACCTGTATTTACTTGGTTTTGAATCGATACAATACTATCTTGGCCCAGGAATTCAAAAGCTGACATATCATTTTGATCATTGAATGGTTGTGTGATGTAGTCTTTGCTTTGTTGATCATGATTAGGATCAGAATAAGACCTAAGACAAAGATTTTGGACAAACATGTATTTTTTTGTAATCTCACATATTAACAATACATTGTAATAATATCAACACAACAATGCTGTTATTACCTTTTATGGGAATTATCACGATATACTATATCATCATCATAAAGTCAATAATAAGTAAGCACATTTTAGTAATAATAACTTCAAAATAAGCATGTAGCATGTTGCAAGAACAGAAACAATGCAAATAAAATAAAAAAATATGAAAATAAAAATAATTAATATATAAAATAAAGAACACTTATTGGCAATTTTACCAGAATGCACACTTAAACAAACATCTTTTAACTGCCTTAGTAACCTCCAATAGTAATAGTGTGTAAACGGTATACTGACCGTCAACAATGTTATAACATCAACGACACGACCAAAAATTATTTGTGAAAACGGAAGAGAAATCCTGATCCTGAACGCATCACACGCGCAATGCGTAATGACGCACACAACACGACCGCTAGCGAGGGGCTCTCATTGAAAAAGATGCAATTTGAAGTCGAAGTGAGACATCAATAAATGCTTTTGTAATTTATCATAAAAAGACGGTATATCCCACACCTGATTGCTCTTCCTGCTGCTGCAAATTTGTTCTCTGACTCGCGCAATTGGAGATATTCTTGATGCCCAAGTTGCATAGAAGGCTTTCCAGTTCAGTCGTGTTGAGCAGCAGGTCGTGCATAGTGATGGCGTCCATGATCTTCACCTCCCTGCCGCACAACACACGACACAAGAGGTGTGCAAACCAAAACTAAAAAGTCTATACCTCTCTCTCTCTCTCTCTCTGACTCTGTCTCTCTCTCTCTCTCTCTCTCTCTCTCTCTCTCTCTCTCTCTTTTTTTTTGCGTTGTTTAACCCTCAGAGGACAACGACTGACTTTTATCTCATTTCAGTATTTTTTTCTGTATTTTAGCCATAATTTATGTTGTCTTACTCCATAAAAATGGGACTCATTATACGTCCCTGCTTGGCACTCAGCATCAAGGGTTGGAATTGGAGTTAACTCACCAAAATGATTCCCGAGCGCAGCCACCGCTGCTGCTCACTGCTCCCCTCACCTCCCAGGAGGTGGATCAAGGGGATAGGTTAAACGCAGAGGGTAATTTCACCTCACCTAGTGTGTGTGTGTGTGTGTGACTATTAGTGGTACTTTAACTTAAAATTATACTTATTATTCCCCATGTTAAATATTGTAAAATCATTTCACAGGTGACTGTCGAATATACCCCAAAGTTAACAAGACTTTCATCCATCCATTTTCTACCGCTTGTCGAAAGAAACAACATTTTAGATTAATATTGTTATACTAGTTTTGCTCATATCGCTCAATCAACGTACCGTATTCCTTTGAATTGCCGCAGTATGCGCCTGCCTTGAATTACTGCCTGGTCAAACGAGTGACACTTTCCCTGTCATCATTTTCAAAATAGAGGAAGCTGATTTCAATACCGATAATTTGAAATCGCATAAAGGGAAGAAGATTAAGAGCTATTCAGTAGGATTTAAGGTCCAAGTTTACATCACACGCACATTTTTACCGCATGCCTTTGGTAAGCGCAGGAGTGAGAAGAGATTTTAAATTAATTAGCGCCCCGGCGGCAATTCAAGGAAATACGGTAAGTCCTAAACAAAAAATACCAAATGTGTAACATCTCTTTTTCAATGTTAACCCTTTGAATGCCTTTTGATCAAATGATATCACAGTTTGCATAAGAGGGGGTATTTTAATCATTTGAACATGTGACATTATCTGATCAAAAAGCCTTTGAAATGGTAAAAGTAAAATAAAAATTACATGTTTGAGATTTTTGTTTAGGACAGAAGATTGTTGAAAAATCTGAGCAAAAAACGTAAAAATGAATAGGGATCCAGAGGTTAAATGTATAAGCTGTTTGCAAACTAAAAGCGCTAAATAATTTGTCTGAGAGCCAATTGTAGTTTTTGCACTGTTATTTTTCTCAAACAATTGAATGAAATTAAAATACAGGTTGTTTTTTTTTAGATTGTTACAAAATCCTATTGTTGTGTTTATATGTTGTCAAATTGTTCCCGAACAAATGGTGTTAATGTTTTGATTTATTTTAACCATAAATCTTAATCTGATTATAATCACGATGAACAATTTAAAGGCAAAAAATGTTTTCTAAATTATTTATTTTCATTAAAACCCATCCATCCATTTTCTACCGCTTATTCCCTTTCGGGGTCACGGGGGGGGCGCTGGCGCCTATCTCAGCTACAATCGGGCGGAAGGCGGGGTACACCCTGGACAAGTCGCCACCTCATCGCAGGGCCAACACAGATAGACAGACAACATTCACACTCACATTCACACAGTAGGGCCAATTTAGTGTCGCCAACCAACCTATCCCCAGGTGCATGTCTTTGGAAGTGGGAGGAAGCCGGAGTACCCGGAGGGAACCCACGCATTCACGGGGAGAACATGCAAACTCCACACAGAAAGATCCCGAGCCTGGATTTGAACCCATAAAACATTGGTATCTCAATCAGTACTTCGCTGTAACAATAAAAAAAAAAAAAGAACAACAAAAAAAACAACATTCATCCATCCATCCATTTTCTAATTCAGCTCGTGTGGTATAATAATAATTACATTTAATTATTCTATCCATCCATCAATTATCTACCGCTTGTCCCTTTTCGGGTCACGGGGAGTGCTTGAGCCTATCCCAGCTGCATTAGGGCGGAAGGCAGCGTACACCCTGGACAAGTCGCCACCACATCGAAGACATTGAATTATTATTTGATGTATTTATGTACATGTTTGTATTGAATTGTTGACATGCAGGAAATTATGAAAAGGGCGGAACAAAATACACGCAGCTCTTGTTTCCCCTCAAGAGCGCCCGCCTCTTTTTAATGCGACGCTGAATTGCGTTGCTAAACGCTGACGTTTTCCTGCTGTAAAAGCACACCGCCAGGTGTTAGAATGATGGAGGAAGACGCCGAGGTGTCAGTGATGATATCTCTGCTGGTCCAGAGGCTGAAGGGAAGCCACTTGCACTCCGAAATAGAGCAACGAGCTAAAGTGAGGATGTTAGCCTGAATGATTAACATCCGGCCCACAGGCGCTGACAAGACAAAACCACTCACTTTTACTTTCACTTTTCTCTCCTAAACGTCCTGTAGGAGTGTCTTCACCAACCGGAGATTAAACTGGAGTGTCTGAAAGAAGACGTGCGTCATTTCCTCAAATCATCAGGTGCGACATTTTAACATGAACATTTTTTAAAGCAGGTGTGTTGAAAGTGCAGCCCGGGCGTCATGTTTATCAGTGTATTATTCCTAGTTTGTCCTCTGTAACACAAAGCTAAGATGTTTTATTTAGATATTTTAGCATGTATTGGTCGATAATGCTTTGGTGTGTGGCCTTTAAAAAGATGCAGTCAACGAAAATATTAACACTTTTTTTTTTTTGCTCCGCACCTGGGGATAGGTTGACTACATACTTGCCAACTCTCCCGGATTTTCCGGGAGACTCACGAAATTCAGCACCTCCCGGGACAAATTTTCTCCCAAAAATCTCTCGAAATTCAGGCGGAGCTGGAGGCCACGCCCCCTCCAGCTCCAAGCGCACCTGAGTGACGTGTCGACAGTCTGTTTTCACGTCCGCTTTCCCACAGTATAAAGAGCGAGCCTACCCAATGACGTTATAACTGTAGACTGATCGAGGGCGAGATCTTAATTTCATATGTGGGTTTATCGTAAGGCAGTTTCATTAAAGTCCTCCCAGCCCGGTAATAACACAGAACAACAGCAGTCACATTTTCGTCTACCGTAAAGCCATAACAGCAGTGTTTTGACACTCTTAAACAGGACAATACTGCCATCTACTGTACATAGAATAGAATATAATGTACTTTATTTAATTCAGCACCACGGTTCGCTTACAATAAACAATGATAATAATAAATTATATCCATCCATCCATTTTCTACCGCTTATTCCCTTTTGGGGTTGCGGGGGCGCTGGCGCCTATCTCAGCTACAATTGGGCGGAAGGCGGGGTACCCCTGGACAAGTCGCCACCTCATCGCAGGGCCAACACAGATAGACAGACAACATTCACACTCACATTCACACACTAGGGCCAATTTAGTGTTGCCAATCAACCTATTCCCAGGTGCATGTCTTTGGAAGCGGGAGGAAGCCGGAGTACCCGGAGGGAACCCACGCATTCACGGGGTGAACATACAAACTCCACACAGAAAGATCCCGAGCCTGGGATTGAACCCAGGACTGCATGTAATATATTCTACATTTAAGTGCAGTCAAGGAACAGATGCATTATATACAGTCTGATGGCTGTCGGTATGAAGGACCTCCTGTGTTGTTCCGTGTTACATTTTGGGAGTCTGAGCCTTCCACTGAACGTGCTCATTCTCTCCGCAAGATCTGAGTGTAGTCAGTGGGGGGTGTTGTCCATAACGGCTAGGAGTTTTGCTTGACTTCTTCTCTGCCAGAGAGTCTAGCTGTGCTTGCATATGGTTAGAAAAATAGTGACAGAGAATAGAACAAAGATGGACATTTCAACCCTTAACTCAACAATTAGTAGATGAGTGTTATGTACTCCGGCTTCCTCCCACCTCCAAAGACATGCACCTGGGGATAGGTTGATTGGCAACACTAAATGGTCCCTAGTGTGGGAATGTGAGTGAGAATGTTGTCTGTCTATCTGTGTTGGTCCTGTAATGAGGTGGCGACTTGTCCGGGGTGTACGCCGCCTTCCACCCGAATGCAGCTGAGATAGGCACCCTCCCGCGACCTCGAAAGGGACAAGCGGTAGAAAAAAGGATGGTTGGATGGATGGTGTTTGTTCCCGCCTGTCCTGAGCTGAACTCAAATACATACACTATGTCCATGCCACAGGTTTCGAACTCAAGCTCTCGCCCTTCACATTATGTCATGTGACTCCCAAAATGTGTTCATTCTTTCCACAGAAAAAAAGCGATTCAATGCATGAAATTGTATATCTTTTGAACTGTATTATCATCTGACCATGCAACACATATTGTTTTTTACCGTATACTTTTTTTTATTTTTTATTTATAATATATATAACTTTTTGCGGGTCTAAATTGGATGCCAAAGTTGAACAATTTGTAGCATTATCAATTAACAATATATTATTGTTGTGTTCATATTAGGGGTGCAACGGTACGTGTATTTGTATTGAACCGTTTTGGTTCGGTTCGGGGGTATACCTAACGACAGGGACATATTAAGTAGCGTACCGCACGTTGTGTAAACAATGCACACCGAGGCACCATGAATTGATTTACGCGAACCCCGACTTAAACAAGTTTAAAAACTTATTCGGGTGTTACCATTTAGTGGTCAATTATACGGAATATGTACTGTACTGTGCAATCTACTAATAAAAGTTTCTATCAATCAAAAAAATAACAACACACGGCATGCTAGCAACGACTGGGCTATGATAGACTGACCACACCTCTTTTCACTTGATATGTCCTTTTTGTGGAGCTGTCCAGGTGTAGTTTCTTAAATGGCTCGAATGTCTGGCATTTTAAGTTAGGGTTGCGTGTATTTTCAATGTACGTTCAGGGTTAAGAAGGGGCTAAAAACAAAAAAAAAAGTGGTGCACGCAGCGTTAACATTCGTGAGGGTGGGGCAGAGACAGAGAGCGAGAGAGTTATGACAAATGTGCATGCGTCGCCAGGCTCTGCTTTTTATCCATTGATTAATCAGATTTTATTTTTTATTATCTATAGAAGGGGTGTCAAAAGTGTGCCCCGGAGGCCATTTGCGGCCCACAGCTAATGTTTTAAAGGCCCACGGCACATTCTAAAAATACTATTAAAATGAACAAAAACATAAACAGAAGTGAAATAAAAAGCTTAAAGGTTAAATGTTATTTAGAAAAAGTTGCAAAGTTGACTAATAAAACAAAACTGTTTTTTTTCTTTCAAACTGTCATTGCTCAAAACACAATATTGAATCAAAATCAATGTTATTATGAATTATTGACCTATCCTATTACTTCACAACAAATACTCCACTAAGAAAAATATTTTTGGTGGAAGATTTAGCAAATTTGTTAAATAAATAATCGAAAAATTTATATTTTGTTTTTTTCTTACTGTAACGAAAATGAACCGAACCGTGACATCTGAACCGAGTTACGTACCGAACTGACATTTTTATGTACCTTTACACCCCTAGTTTATATGTTGTCAAATTGTTCTCGAACAAATTTGTTGATGTTTTAATCTATTTTAACCATACATCTTAATTGAGCAGCACGATCACAGAGGGGTTAGTGCTACTGCCTCACAATACGAAGGTCCTGAGTAGTCCTGGGTTCAATCCCGGGCTCGGGGTCTTTCTTTGTGGAGTTTGCATGTTCTCCCCGTGACTGCGTGGGTTCCCTCCGGGTAGTCCGGCTTCCTCCCACTTCCAAAGACATGCACCTGGGGATAGTTTGATTGGCAACACTAAATGGTCCCTTGTGTGTGAATGTGAGTGTGAATGTTGTCTGTCTATCTGTGTTGGCCCTGCGATGAGGTGGCGGCTTGTCCAGGGTGTACACCACCTTCCGCACAAATGCAACTGAGATAGGCTCCAGCACCCCGGCGACCCCAAAGGGAATAAGCAGTAGAAAATGGATGGATGGATAAATCTTAATCTGATTATAATCACGATAAACAACATAAAGCCCAAAAAATCTCTAAATCATTACTTTGATTTAAAATATTGGTATCTCAATCTGTACTTCCCTGCAACAATCATCAAAATAACAAAAAAAGAACAACAAAAACAACAAAAGTGATTTAACACTAAATGATTCAGCTCGTGTGAATAAAAATAATTACATTGAATTATTCCATCCATCAATCCATTTTGTATTCGCTTGTCCATTTTGGGTTCCCGGGGGGCGCTGGAACCTATCTCAGCTGCATTCGGGCGGAAGGCGGAGTACACCCTGGACAAGTCGCCACCTTCATCACAGGGCCAACACAGATAGACAGACAACATTCACACTCACATTTACACACTAGGGCCAATTTAGTGTTGCCAATCAACCTATGTCCTCATCCTTCTACCATCTAGGTCTGGGGTCAGCAACCCGCGGCTCTCAAGCCACATACGGCGCGTTAGTGCCGCCCTAGAAACATTAAAAATGGAAAAAGATGGCGGGGAATATTTTTTTTTGTTTTAGTATGTGTTTTGTTTGAGGACAAACATGACACAAACCTTCCCAATTGTTAGAAAGCCCACTGTTTAATGTGTTTGTGTGCATGCTTCACTGATGAGAGTATTTGGTGAACATCATTTTGTCCTTCTAATTTAATTGGTTCTTGAACTCAAAATAGTGTGGACTGTGACGCAGTGGTTTCTTTACATGTAAAGTCTTCCACTCCTTTGTGTCATTTTGTCCACCAAACATTTGATACTGTGCGTGAATGCACAAAAGTGCACTTTGTTGATGTTATTTACTTGTTGGAGTGCTAATCAGGCATATTTGGTCAGTACATTACTGCAAGCTAATCCATGCTAACATGCTATTTAGGCTAGCTGTACTGTATGTACATATTGTATCATTAGGCCTCGTTTGTAGGTATAGTTGAGCTCATTTAACTAATTGTCCTCTGTGTATTTAATTTATATTTGACACATTATCTGCATGTAATAATGGCTGCATTTCTGATTGTTTTTTTGTGTGCCATGTTTTTCTTAACTACAGCAAACATTACCTAGCTTGCAAAGATTGTAATAAATCTATTAGAAGAAGACAGCCTGCCGTTTCCTTTTAAGTTGGACACACACATCTATACATTTGGCCATTAAAAGCCAGTCATTTCCAGATGTTATCTCACCTTCTGAGTAGCTTCTGATTTACTAATGGTTTCTAATGTTGTACAAATGTGCAGAATAAATATTAAATTTAAACATTTCTGTCAACGAAGATCTGCTTCAGCCTGCGACACTAAGTCATTTCTATAGTAGGCCATTATAGCTAATATAGACACTTACGTCATGTGTTGCCGTCACTATAAGACTTATATACGGCTTTTAATTTTTTGCGGCTCCAGACAGATTTGTTTTTTGTATTTTTGGTCCGATATGGCTCTTTCAACGTTTTGGGTTGTCGACCTCTGATCTAGGTGAAAGACATAATTTATGATCAAGAATAAACTCTCACGAGCTCTAAGACGAGAAAAGATGGCAGCAAAAACTAAACTATTGCATTCATATTTTTTTTGAGTATATATCATTTGCAGACTATTTGAACCTATTTTTGTCTTCAACAGGTTGGGAAAAAAAGCTCCAAAATGCAGTGTATAGAGAGCTGCACATGTAAGTAAACTGTTTACGCAACAGTGGAACCTCCTGTCCACCATCTGATACTAAATAAATACAGGGGCAGTGCCAGCAACTTCAGGGTTCCAGATTCGATCCCCGCTTCTGCCAACCTAGTCACTGCCGTTGTGTCCTTGGGCAAGACACTTTAACCCCCCTGCTCCCATTGCCACTCACACTAGTTTAAAAATGTAACTTAGATATTGGGTTTCACTATGTAAAGCGCTTTGAGTCACTAGAGAAAAGTGCTATATAAATATAATTCACTTCACTAGAGGGCCAGAATATTTGTGAAATAAACATACCACGAGAACTAATTTATCACTTTATCGCAGGGATCTTCAATGTTTTCCGATCCTATGCATTTAAATTATGATTATATTTTACATTAAACTAGTCCTCAAGATACCTCGTTGTTGTGCAATAGCTAGCTGACAACTAGGGCGTGAATCGCTTGCTGAAAACTACAGCGCTAATTGTTAGCTGGCAACTAGCACGCTAATCAGTAGCTGACAACTAACGCACGCACTAGTTGCGAGCTGGCAACTAGCACGCCAATCGCTAGCTGGCAATTAGCGTGCCATTAGCTAGCTGACAACTAGGGCATGAATCGCTACCTGAAAACTAGAGTGCTAATTGTTAGCTGGAAACTAGAGCGCTAATTTCTAGCTATCTTAAATGCTAATATGAATATAATATAGCTATTTATTCATGTTATATGTTATTTATTGACATTGAACTACATGACAATGTAATTGAATGTTGATTTGAGAACTGATCTTGGTAATTAACATTATCGCTAAGCAACTTAAAGGCCTACTGAAATGAGATTTTCTTATTCAAACGGGAGTAGCAGGTCCATTCTATGTGTCATACTTGATCATTTCGCGATATTGCCATATTTTTGCTGAAAGAATTTAGTAGAGAACATCGACGATAATGTTCGCAACTTTTGGTCGCTAATAAAAAAGCCCTGCCTTCACCGGAAGTATGTGCGCGTCATGTCACGAGTTGCAGGGCTCCACACATATTCACATTGTTTTTAATGGGAGCCACCAGCAGTAAGAGCAATTCGGACCGAGAAAGCGACAATTTCCCCATTAATTTGAGCGAGGATGAAAGATTTGTGAATTAAGATAGTGATAGTGAAGGACTAGAAGAAGATAGAAAAAAAAAAAAGCGACGGCTCCGGGCGGCGGCAGTTTGAGCGTTTCAGATGTAATTAAACACATTTACTAGGATCATTCTGGAAGATCCCTTATCTGCTTATTGTTTTTATAGTGTTTTAGTGAGATTGTAAAGACATACCTCGAGGTCGGATGGCTGCGGTGAACACCTAGTGTCTCAGAGAGAAACCGAGGAGCCAAGCTCACAGCTGCCTTTTTTGACAGCTGCTGCAGGATGACGAATAATCCAATGATGTCTCCGGTAAGATATATATATATCACAATTTTCCCATCCAAAAACATGCTGGTTGACGTAGAGAAAACATGTTTGCTTGACCGCTCTGCTTCACAACAAACAAACACCGGCTGTGTCTCGGTGCTAAAGACAGCTGCAATCCACCGCTTTCCACCAACAGCATTGTTGGTGGAAGCTTCACCTTCGGAAATGTAAACAAGGACACACCGGCTGTGTTTGTGTTGCTAGAGGCAGCTGCAATACACCGCTTCCCACCTCCATTTTTCTTCTTTGACTTCTCCATTATTTAAGAACAAATTGCAAAAGATTCAGCAACACAGATGTCCAGAATACTGTGTAATTCTGCGATTAAAGCAGACGACTTTTAGCCGCTGGTGGTGCAGCGCTAATATTTCCTGACAGTCCGTGACGTCACGAGCACGCGTCATCATTCCGCGACGTTTTTAACAAGAAACTCACGGGAAAATTAAAATTGCAATTTAGTAAACTAAAAAGGCCGTATTGGCATGTGTTGCAATGTCAATATTTCATCATTGATATATAAACTATCAGACTGCGTGGTCGGTAGTAGTGGGTTTCAGTAGGCCTTTAATAACTGCTGTCGAGTTACACACGAATATAACGCGTGCACAGTGACTCCGTTTTAAGTGAAACGTCAGATTCAAAGTAAAAGCATATTGGAGTGAACCTGAATTTGACCTAATGCAACAACTTTGACGCTCTATTGCTCTGAGACATACAACAAAATTACCGCAGCAGCTCCAAGCTATGAGTCTGTTATAAAATGGATCAAATCTATTTATCTCAGCAAGTAAGAGTTCTGTCACATTATGAAAAATTTGAATAATTTGCACATTGTTTATACAGTTCTGGTAAAGTTAACATCTGGCACTGAGGACCCAAGTTTAAAAAAACAAAAACAAGTCCTTCTCTTGCAAGACCAAAACATGGTCCTCCCCGTCTCCATGCATGTGGTTCATGAGATGTTTACACAACTTTGAATGCTGTTTAGCACACACAGGCTTCCAATCATTCATTATACTTTGATGAGCACCAACCTGTTGGGAAGAACGCTTCTTTTACTCTTGTCTTGGTTGTTATACCAGCCAGTTGCCTCCGAGCCACCCAGCGGCTCCTGCAGAGCACCTCAAAGAGCCCTTGGCCTACATGCGCAAAGCCCAGGTCAGTCAGCCTCTTATTTACGACTTTTGGCCTTTCTTCATTTTAACCACGTATTTCTTATCTGCTATAACTCTCTGCATGTGTTTGTTTTTGTGTGTGCGTGCGTGCTTGGTTCACCCACAGGCCAGCTGGGAGAGGCGTGTACTGAAAAGCCTGAATAGCATGAGCACCGAGCTGGGAGTGCCTCTGGCGCGTATGGTAACATACACACATTTTTAAAACACTCTGGCTGCGTCTCAAATGGAATATTTGGGTTGAGTGGGATTCTAGTTGATTGTGTCTTCTCAGTGCACGAAGAACGCTAAATGTAAGTGTGGAAGTGTGTCAAATGATTGCTGCAATCACAGCTGCTCGAACACATTTCCTCATGGTGTCACCCTGCGGGGTTCATTTACTCAACAGCAGAGAGTAGCAGGTGTCTGTGGAGCAGCATATATTAGGCTTTATTTATACAAATGCAATTATACTCTCAGGGTTTCCCCTAGATTGCCAAAATATCTGTGGCGGTGGAGGAATGGCTCGGGGTGTGGTAAATATGACGTCATATTATTTGCTATTATGCAAATATTTTCATTAAAAAGGCAAAGACATTTAAACTTACCTTATATAACCGTTATTAATTCTAGTAACATATATTTTTTTAATACATATCGTTAAGGGGATCTGCACTTTTTGGGGGAATGTTTTCTATCATTCACAATAATAATATAAGACGAGCACATATGTTTTTCTTTTTTTTAATGTATTCTAAATAGTAAATAAATGCAATCAAAAGTCTGCTTACAATGAAGCCAATGCGACTCGCTCTATTTGGCCTTTAAAGCGTTCTAAAAACATTCAAACGTCTCGATCAAGTTTTTATATACACACTGTAATAAAATATGCAACGTAGTAATGTGCTTATTTTAGGAATTGAGTAACGTATTGATTAATTAGTTTAACTTATCAAGTCATCGAATAAATCACACCTTATATTATCAATGCGTCTTCGAGGGTAAATAAAGTAAACAAGGATTTTTCTGTGGATGTTTTTTATTTTTTTCTTATAAATTAACATTGAAATTGCACTTTTATCATGAGAGCATCACTATGTATGACTTATTATTTTTGGACAAACAACTCACCACAAATAATCATTAACATACAAACTGTAGATGCTAACATGCCTCATGTGTTTGAATAAATCATTAGTTATGCAAGTCAAACATATAAGATGGTGTTAGCTGCCAAAATAGACTTTTACCTCGTTTCTGCTTGTTTGTTGCTCTTAAATATGCAGGAAGCTTTGTGGTAATGTGCTGCATCATCGATGGAACACTAGTGTAATTCCAGCTTCGTTTGACAGTACAAACATTTAACCACAATGTATGTCTTCTTTAGTTTGAAATGATCGCAAAATCTCTCATCGTCTTCCTTGGGCCCTTTGCTCTCTATTTCCCTCTTCTATGAGCCATCTCTCAGCACTTCACTGTCCACACACACTGGTGATAGGCCACATCACCCACAGCATGAACTACATCACAATAGGTGAAACACTCTATTGGTGCAATTTTTCTGACTTTTTATATAATTGGAACAACAAAATATAAATCAATTATTTTTTATGTAGACATTAATAAATTGAATCAATTAATCGTTGAAGCCATACACTAGACAATGAACCGTGCCATTAATTGAGAGAGGACATCTGATTGAAGAAATGTTTAAATTGATATTTTTTGCACGTTAGTTGTTTGATGATGTTTTGTTTTGCCACAGAGATCGGCCACTGAGCAACAGGAGCTGGCCAACAAGTGGAACGAGATGGGCACTGATGAGCCAGGTATCGAACATTTCCCTGCACTTGTGAGCTGTCTCAATTGCCACACTTCCTTACTTGCACAGTCTTTTACGTGTGTTCACGCTGATGAGAAGTACAGCAAAATACTGTCACTACCCAGATGTTGCACTGAAAACGGTCAAAATGGTGGTGTCTCAGATTACTTCCATCAGTACATGACAATAAGTTGTACTGAACTTAGTTCCTCAGTGTGTAAATAAGCACACTTACTGCAAATAATAATCTCAATTATCACTCATTTATATTTATACTACTACTTTTATTTTATTTTTTTGTCAATTGCAACGACTTGAATTATTCCCCTTCCCTTTCGCTTTGCAACCAAGATGTTGACCATTGAAAGTGGTTAGGTGTCCAGAACTGTACACTCACTATCCATCCATCCATCCATTTCCTACCGCTTATTCCCTTTGGGGTCGCGGGGGGCGCTGGTGCCTATCTCAGCTACAATCGGGCGGAAGGCCTCGTACACCCTTGACAAGTCGCCACCTCATCACAGGGCCAACACAGATAGACAGACAACATTCACACTCACATTCACACACTAGGGCCAATTTAGTGTTGCCAATCAACCTATCCCCAGGTGCATGTCTTTGGAAGTGGGAGGAAGCCGGAGTACCCGGAGGGAACCCACGCATTCACGGGGAGGAGACGCAAACTCCACACAGAAAGATCCTGAGCCCGGGATCGAACCCTGACTACTCAGGACCTTCGTATTGTGAGGCAGACGCACTAACCCCTCTACCACCGTGAAGCCCTGCACACTCACTATTTTGAAAATAAATTAAAAAAACAGTGCGCTGCACTATGCCGTACTCCAGTGTGAACACACTTATTAAGTTAAGTTAAAGTACCAATGATTGTCACGCACACACTAGGTGTGGTGAAATGTGTCCTCTGCATGTGACCCATCTCCTTGTTCACCCCCTGGGAGTTGAGGAGAGCAGTGGGCAGCAACGGTGGCCGCGCCCGGGAATCATTTTTGGTGATGCACTCAAAACTACTCGTTTGGAACTGTGTGATATTGAGACAAAACCAATAATCAATCCATCACATTTTATCTATATAGCCCTTAATCACAAGTGCCTCAAATGGTGTCACAATCTCACAACTGCATCCCCGGATCTGAACCCATATCCGGGCAAGGAAAAACTAAAAAAACCCAGATGGGGGAAAAAGAAGAAACCTTGAGAAGGGATCGCAGGTGACCCTTCCAGGGTGACTGGCTTTAATGAATGTCGAGTGGGTACAGTTTTAGAATTGTTAATTTTATTACTTGATAAAATTCACAGACAAAGTGGGAGTCAAATCCATCGTGAGCTCAGTAAGTGTCCACCATCAGTAGTCGTCATCTTGGCTCTGTAACAGAAGAAAGACTGCCACACAAAAAAAGGACAGAATGATCTCCGTCTCAATTGAAGCATGGGTACATGCAAGTACAAAAAAAGTCAGAAAAAAATAATTTTGAATTTCTGTTCTGATGGGAAGCAGGGGTGAAAAAGTAGATAGATGTATATTTATTTTTTCAAGCAATCAAAATGTTGATTTGCTGCAATTTGTTCATGAAAAGGAGAAATGAAAAAAGAGCATCCATTTTCTACCCCGTATCGCGAGGGTGCTGGAGCCTATCCCAGTACCATTTGGGGGGGAAGGGAGGTTACACCCTGGACAAGTTGACACCTCATTGCAGAAGAAGCAGCTGTATATTGCCAATTGTCATTTATGGTAATAATGGATGTAGTGCAGCACTGCGCACGCAGTGTACAATCACAGTATACTTATTGAGGTGTACTACTGACAGAAGTTTTTTATTTGAAACACAGCATTGATATATTTCTAAATGCTAGCATGAGCGTCAGACTAGCTCTGATACTTGGAGCGAATCCCATGCATGAAGCACACGATGACCTTGTATCCTAACATTGCAGTGCCAGCACAGTCTTGTATAATAACATTTAGGACTGGGCGATGTCCCTCGGCTGTAAACAGCACACGTTGTAGATATTGAAGCTGTCCAGAGCACCCCCAACCCCGCTGACCTTACTTTTGTTCCAAACTGTCACATTAATGTGCTGCCTCACCATCCCCAATTTAGCTTCCCAGTCGTCTTGGGTCTTTTAGCTCTTTTTTCTTTCAGTTATACCAGTGCATGGATCATAATGCAATGTTGATGCAATTATGCACACAACGTAGAATACTGATTTGATGGGTCAGTATTGTTAAGTGAATGTTGTCTGGCTATCTGTGTTAGCCCTGCGATGTGGTGGTGATTTGTCCAGGGTGTACACCGCCTTCCGCCCGTGTGCAGCTGAGATATGCTCCAACACGCCTCGCGACCTCGTAAGGGACAAGCGGTAGAAAATGGATGGATGGATAAAAGTATTGTTAACTATTTGTGTCTTCTTTGACTTGGGTAAAATATACTTCATTAATATCTTTTATGTCACATGCATGTAAAAAGAAAAACAATTTCCAACATTTTCTACCGATTCACAATCTATTTCTGGCGGCGTGGGAATGACCAAGGGTGTGGCCGGTGTCAATATGACATAATTTACATAATTAGTTACGACACATGAAAAAAAAAAGGCTAAAAATGTATACATTTAAAGAAAAATCTATGTTATTAGTTATTAGTTTAAACATATGTATGTATTATGACATTATACTGTTTTGCTGTGTTTTTCAATTATTGCTGCCTAATTTATTACTACAATGTCACAGGCTATACTTTTTACAGCCCTGGTTTATTTACATATATTATTTTGCTCTTCCTGATTGGTTGAATTTAATTGGGCAGATGTGTAAACAGTCATTTGAATTTGATGAAAAACTTCCAATTTGAGGTTATTTATTGATACACAATGAAGTTACAGTACATCTAAGCACACAAAGACAAGTACATAATTACACACATGAAGTGAACATTATGTACATGTAGTATTCATGTATCAACAATACAGTTTGGTAGAACTTGAAAAAAAGTAATACCATACAGAATAATAGTTTTCTCTTATATTGCTAACTTACAATGGACAATCCCATTGACAGGTTAGCGATAAATAGCATAGCGATTGTTTAAAACGTGTGTGTGTGCGTTAGTAGCGTGTGCTGTCAGCTAAAGAAGACTGTTGCTCGAATCTCAATTTTTTTAAAACATTATGTACTCAATGTTTTTTGGAACATGATTCACATACTGTATATCCCCTGGAAGGTAAACCTTTTTTAAAAAGTATTCTTCTGTTTTTTATTTTTTTTACTTGTGGCGGCCATAAATGTATTTGTGGCCCGCAAAAAGGGAATTTATGTATGGCAAACATTGATATCTGGTGGGATACATGGCAGTCATCATGAATGTGTGTCTCCTTGCAGACTTAAGCCGCTTCAGGCCCGTCTATGCGCCAAAAGACTTCCTGGAGGTGAGAGCATGTTCTGGCATCTTGTTTGCGTTGGTTTTTTCATCGTAACATTTTTGCCTTCAGGTGGTGGTTAGCTTGCGGAACCCCAACCACGACAGCAGCGAGGAAGTCTGCGCCAAGAGCCACTGGGGCCTCATCCAGGTCCCCCTGCATGTTAAGGACATTCCACAGCTGGTAGCATTATTGTAAACCTCTTGTGTTTTTTTTTCTTTAATGATGAAAACTACTAATGCTTCCCCCCCTCTTTAAATGTTAAGAGGCAAGCCTACTCGGATCTTAGCCTCGCAGCTGGACAGTTGGGGATCGACGACAACGCACATATCCATCCAGGCAATGACACATTATTTAATCTTGAGTCACAAGGAAAACCTTTCAGTAGTTTAAGTTGGTCCCGTTTAGGTCGACAACCCATATAAAGATATGCACAAATTATGTCAACAAACATAAGTTAAAAAATCCTCTTATCGCCTACACTCATTTTTACTCTGGCCAAAATAAATGTGCAAGCAATGTTTAGTTTGGGTTTGGATTTTCGTTATGTTGACATCATATGTATGTGAGTCAGGCAGCCCAACGTGTTTTGACATAAGTTTCCATTGTAGCGCCTGACTTGACTAATGCAAACCTCTGCTTTCTGCTTCTCTACAGACTTATTTGAAAACGACTATGTTGACATCGGAAACAAAGGTAAAATATATGCATCGGCATTTGTATACAAGTTAATCAGAATTATTGTGTCTATGAAATAAAAAGCTGTAAATGAATGTTACTCATTTTGTGACATAATGCCTTCTATCGCTGTGCTCTGCCCTCATTTTCTTATCGCGGGCACAGTCTGTTAAAACATTAGGTGTGTGATTTTGGCCCTGGTTTGTGCAGCTGTTATATAATGATGGTCATGTTAGGATTATAAGTGTGACACACAAAGCGATCAAAATAAATACTTTAGCCAACATTTACACTTGCCACAGTTGTCCAAACATTCCAGTCGCTCAGCGAGAGCTCAATGTGTTTGCTTCATTCTTTTAAACATCACTAACGTGGAAAAATAGTGGCAGTAGCTAGCAACCACCTCATTTTATCTACTTTCTCATTTGTCTTGCTAATTCTAGGAATCACAGCAATTAGAAAGACATTTACCTTTCCCCAATAGCGCGCTAGGGACTTGACATGTTTTTTGTACAAATACTGTTGGGAAAATACTATAGCATTAGGGTTTGCATTGTTTGGCTCATACTCAGCATTTCTCTGACTCCAGTCCAATTTACTGTTCATAGCTGGTTACTCTCTGTTGCTTATTGCTTCAATCTATACTTCATTTTAAGTGTAATAAGCACTTTTTCTTCTGTTAGTTTTGGGTGATAACAATACTGAGTAGTTACAGGGGCAGTCTTAACCATACCAATGTACACATTTATGATTCACTTTTTGATTAAAAAAAAAAAACGCATAGAAATATTTAAATTATTGCCTTTTATTACATACACAATGTTTAATAAAGAAAAATAATTAAGCAAAAGCTACTAATGACCCCTATTTTTTTTATTTACAGTATATACACCAACACAAAGCGATTTTGTGATAATAAAAAATGTTGACACATACTATACTTGGTATCCTAACTGTCATTGTATATATCGCCCCGCCCCTGTTTACACTCACATTAAAGGCCTACTGAAATGAGATTTTCTTATTTAAACGGGGATAGCAGGTCCATTCTATGTGTCATACTTAATCATTTCGCGATATTGCCATATGTTTCCTGAAAGGATTTAGAAGAGAACATCGACGATAAAGTTCGCAACTTTTGGTCGTTAATAAAAAAGCCTTGCATGTACCGGAAGTAGCAGACGATGTGCGTGTGACGTCACTGGTTGTAGAGCTCCTCACATCCTCACATTGTTTACAATCTTAGCCACCAGCAGCTAGAGCGATTCGGACTGAGAAAGCGACGATTTCCCCATTAATTTGAGCGAGGATGAAAGATTCGTGGATGAGGATAATGAGAGTGAAAGACTAGAAACTTTTTTTTTTTTTTTAAAAGTAAAAAAAAAAAAAAAAAGGCGAGGGCAGTGAGAGCGATTCAGATGTTATTAAACACATTTACTAGGATAATTCTGGAAAATCCCTTATCTGCTTATTGTGTTACTAGTGTTTTAGTGAGATAATATGGTACCTGAAAGTCAGAGAGGTGTGGCCACGGGTGTGGTGACCGCCACTGTCTCTGAGGGAAGCCACGCAGCTGCAGCGGGACGCAAGCTCTGCTGATGTCTACGGTAAGAGCCGACTTATTACCACAATTATCTCACCGAAACCTGCTGGTTGACATGTGGTTGGGATCCATGTTCGCTTGACCGCTCTGTTCCATAGTAAAGCTTCACCTTCGGGAATTTTAAACAAGGAAACACCGGCTGTGTTTGTGTTGCTAAAGGCAGCCACAATACACCGCTTCCCACCTTCATTTTTCTGCTTTGAGTTCTCCATTATTAATTGAACAAATTGCAAAAGATTCAGCAACACAGATGTCCAGAATACTGTGTAATTGTGCGATTAAAGCAGACTACTTATAGCTTGTATCGGGCTGAAAAAAAATGTCCGCTACAACCCGTGACATCACGCGCACATTTCATCATACGTGTCATCATTCCGCGACTTTTTCAACAGGATACCTAGCGGGAAATTTAAAATTGCAATTTAGTAAACTAAACCGGCCGTATTGGCATGTGTTGCAATGTTAATATTTCATCATTGATATATAAACTATCAGACTGCGTGGTCGGTAGTAGTGGGTTTCAGTAGGCCTTTAACATTTAGCGGTTAGCTAAATTTTTTTATTCGCATTTGTAGTGTAGCATGTTTAGCTATTGCTTGTCCTCAAGTCCTCCAGTGATAAGGTTACATGTGAGAAACTGCATGGAAACTGCACTTTGGAGGGACATAAGCTGCTAGCAAGGACGCTACATTGCATTGAGAACGCCTTTGTCCGCTTGTCGATGTCATATTTGCGGGCCACCGGTTGAATGTGTCAACATACATACATTCTCACGATATGACGGTTGCACTAAAGTTTTATCGGCAGCTAAATAGCATTCCATTTATACAGTTTGTCGTATATTGTCTATATAGTGCAAGACTATTTCAAACATGTCAATAACAAAGAGATCCATTTCAGGTGTTGATTGTCAAGCTTCAGACATGTCATGTTCATGTGTCTTCTTGAGCAAGTGTGATTGACTGTTATCTTGTGTTTGTTCCATGTGTCAATTATTGCACCAATAATGCTCTCTTCCGCTCTAAGCTTATCACTGATAGTCTTGTAGTCAATTCCAGTCTTGCACAGGTCTACAATCTTGTCCCTGAGGTCTTTTGACAGCTCTTTGGTCTTACCCATGGTTCTTAAGTTTTTAACGTAAGCGACTGTTTGTGGGTCGTTTTTACCCATAACAAGTACTTTCCTAATTTATGTGCTTCATTTGGGGCACTTCCAGTAACCGGTCTGTGGAGGTCACAAATGTTTGCTAGTTGGTAGGAAATGAAATACTTACTTCTTTCAACCTTTGGTTAATATTATCCAAACCAGAAGACAAGTCATTGCTAAAGAGATGTAAACAAATTAGATTAGATTAGATAGTACTTTATTCATTCCGTCAGGAGAGTTCCTTCAGGAAAATTAAAATTTTCAGCACAATCCCATTCAAGATCAGACAAACATTACAGGGAGACAGAACAGGATCGCTGACGGGTCTGCCGGCTTCCAGCGCCCCTTACAAAAAAAGATGAGATAAAGGTAAACAAAGAGGGGGGGTGGGGGTGAGGGGGATGGGAGGAAAAAAAAATAGAAGATTAAAATAAAATAAAAAAAATCGGTCTTAGCCTGGGCCCTGGAGAGGAGGTGCAGACTGAGGCCAAGGGAAAAAAAAAATAGTCTAACACACATTCTCTCTCTCTTTCTCTCTGACTTTGCGGCCTCAGTGCTTGCAGAGCAAGACAGTGCAGCAGCACAGCAGTACAGCAGAAAGGGCTGCCCCACTGGGCTGCGGGCTGACCTTTGGGCTCTCATCCTCAATTCAGTCAACCAGCCACAGGTTGGAAAGCAATGTGTACACACACACACACACACACATGCACACAGGTTGCTATAAAGCGGCTGCGGTGATTCCCACACTAGTCCATTTTGGATACTTGATTGCAAAAGTTTACGAAGTAGTCTACGTGCGACAAATAGGGTGGGTGATCTTCCAGCTGTGCACATTTGGCCCCAACTCCCCGTGATGTTTACACTTGCTCGCTAAGATCATCAAAACACTGTCAATCTGGCTATGTTAGGTGAAACATAGTGTCTGTGTGGCAAAGTGTTATGTTAACAAGGTGGGGACGATAAAACTGAGATGGATTCCTGCGGGAGAGTCAGGGTTTTGTTTCCATCGTTTTGACATTTGTCTATTTAAAAATAGAAAGATTAGACCTTAGCTGATATTGTCCAACGTTCCAAGGCAGAACAATGAATAACTTTTAGTGAAGCTTCCACTGTCCTCCCTCATTTTGTCTTCCTGTTCTCCACACTTCCGCGGCCCCCATCCATTGCCTCGTAACTGTCACAAACGGGAAAGTTTTATCACCCCCACCCTCTCTGTTCATTCATAATGTCCTATCTCTAAGCGGAGACACTTAGGAGTGGAAGAGAGTTGTCGGAAATACCATTAGCCCGCTGCAGGTTCAACCTTAAGGTGATTTATTAGCACCCGACAGGTCCATGCTCCTTATAGTGACTTGCTGTATATACAGTGGGAAAAAATATACCTTTTTGAATTTTGGAAGTTAATACTGTAAGAAAAATATGAACAGTCAAGAATTGTATGGTACTGTACATTTAATAATTACTTACTAACTTATTTTCCGCACTGCATATTATATGTTATACACTACTTGTGTCCTTTTTAGGATGTCCTACATTATGAGCAGCTAAAGACAGGAGTTATTCAACATGACCTGCTGGTGGACAACCTTATCTACAAGGTGTAAACACACACACACACACGCACACACACACACACTAGGTGAAAGCTAAATAAACCTCACTATCAAGCTGCAGACAACAAACAGTTATGTTTATACAAGTTTGCCTACATTTGAACACATGTTTTTACATGATGCGCTTTATTGTGGCCTGCAGGATGTGAAGCTGACTGCCAGCAATGACGACTACTACTTTGTCTTTGAGGACTTTCTCTACCAGGTGTGATATTTTATCTCTGCAAGGAACAACTGAGCATGATAGCCCAAACAAATGCTAAGTATTAATGAAAGTAATTGTAGGAAATCGTAATCATACTGTATTCTGGTGACAAACAATGTTGCATCTTTGACTTCTTATCCCTAACAGGAACGTTAACACTTAGTCTGGAGCTTTGTGTCAATTCACACTACTTTTACTCAGGGCCTGATTAACTATATTGCTAGACTTGCTGAATCGCTTATTTACTTGGCTTAATGCAGGACTCTGTCCTGAAGTTGTGTTCTTTTTCTTATAAGAAGTTTGAAACCTGGTGCGAAGGTGAGACATAATTAACTGCCACAATGGCTGTCATTATTGCTTCAGGGGGAAAAAACACCTTTGCATTCTGAAATGTTTTGCCTGTATAAAAACTGACTCCATTGACGACAAAAATACAGGACAGGTACGGCAGCTTGCTCAAATCTCGATTATTAGATGGGCTGATATGGATCAATTCCACCAATTTTACCTTTTTCTTTAAAGGGGCGAGTCTTTGGAACAGGGTCCAATTTTTTTTAGTAGTCTATTGATTTTTGTCTTTGGTATGATCCATTTTTACTCAGTTTGTTGCTCTCTCTCACAATACCGGTACTTCAGTACAGCCATGTAAACAAAAACTTTGTCTAGCAACAATGGCTACCCTGCCCCCACAACGCATTGCAAAATCACGTGCCCTTTCCAGCCCTATTATATAGTGCTGCAGACCGCCTCATTCAAATGAGGATTTTGAGTGTACGGTACAGGCCATCGCCAAGGAAGGAGACACTCTTCATTTACTGCACATTCACCTTATCATGCTACTACTTGGGACATTTTGCTATGTTTTCAAGCATGCAGGGCACATGTACCACTTTTTATTGGCATTTTAGACACAGTCCTAAATGTATTTACAAGAAAATCCACTTTTTTTTTTCAGGGCCCAAAGTGCGTTAACGGGAGAGAGGCTGCACTTATACTCAAGACGCAAAAAGTTTTTCTCACATGTAGGAGATATATATATATATATATATATATATATATATCGTATTTCCTTGAATTGCCACCTGGCATTACTGCCGGGTCAAACACTATCCCCAAATTTATTAGCGCGTGCTTACTTTTACCGCCCGGGTCGAATTCGTGACGTCACGAGTGACGTTTCCCCTGTCGTCTTTTTCGAAATGGCGGAGGAGTTTTTTTTTTTGCTTCTACTATGTGTAAATCAGAGGTCTTGTTCCACAGCCATACAGATCACACTGATGGTTGTGACATAAAACAACTTTAACACTCTTACTAATATGCGCCACACTCTGTGAACCCACACCAAACACATTTTTGGAGAACATCGTCTCTGTAAAACATTATAAACGCAACATAACACTTACCCAGAATCCTTTGCATCCATGACTCTTCCTGACTATATTATACACCCCCGCTAGCAAGTATGACCAAGTATGCATTGCAATCTCGTATGTGATGCAGCGAAAGGGTGTAAAGGTGCCCGCAATGACATGTTGTAGAGCACTGGTCCCCAACCACCGTGCCGCGGCCGCAAAATAATTTTTTAGTAATTGTTTTTTTTATCACACTCAATTTTTTACTGCATGCCATTGGTAAGCGCAGGGGTGAGAAGAGGTTTTGAAATTATTAGCGCCTGCTTACTTTTACCGCATACCTTGATTAAGCGCAGGAGTGAGAAGAGGTTTTAAATTAATTAGCGCTCCGGCGGCTATTCAAGGAAATATGGCATATATATATATATATATATATTTATATATATATATATTTATATACTATGAAAAAAACTAACGTTAAAAAAAAAAAACAAAGGACACCACAACGCATCAATTTTATTTGTTTTAATCAGCCCATTAGGTCCTCCAGCAGCTATAACATTTAAAATTGTGTTGGGAAATAGACATTGTCTATTTTTTATTTCTGTTGGTCCAAAATGTTGACACACACACAGAGGATTCTTTGTCTATTGTCTGTCTGTGCAGCATGAGCACTGATCCTGCATGCGTGTTTTTAACAGTCAGTTTGCTAAATAAAACACTAAGTAGTGCTCGCAATGAGGTGATAAGTGTTGATAAATCACATTGTGTGCGTTTTATAATATTTGTATTCTGATGATCAGCATACTCAGAATTAGAATTAAAATCAGAAATACTTTAAATATCCCCGAGGGGAAATTAAGATTTTCAGCACAATCCAAATGAAAAGCAGATAAACATTACAGAGAGACAGAACAGGATCGTTGACGGGTCTGCCAACTTTCGGCAAAATACTATATATTTTGCATAATATCGGAGGCAGAGATGCAAAATTGATTGCACGCCTTATTCTGCTTACTTAACAGACAAGATCCACTTTGCACACACATTTAGTAGATCAGCTTTTTGTGTGCTATCAGGTTTGCACATGTTTTAGTACATGCAGAACTTTAGTAAATCAGACCTTTAGTCTGGGACTGTGTGCTAAATCACACTACCTACACTTCATCATTTGAGTGTTGTATGTTCACTCTGAGAAGTATGGCAAAATGCAGTGCCGTATTAGTACCTGGATGCACACTCGAAATTACGTAATGATGGACACTTGCTACACTCAGTTGTCGCCATTTTGGCTACAAAGTTCATATTTAAATATTTTATTGTCATTTCCAGTAAGTGCACATCGCCGGCAATGGATTAAATGTAGCACTACAGTCCAAATTCACGCCCTTGGAAATTAAGTAGTGTACTTATTGAAGTTTGAGCCAGCCTAAAAATGTTATGATTTCGGAAAGAGCTCTCATTTCGATTGTCGTTCCACAAAATAGACACACACTGTAAGTCCAGCAGTGTCAACTCCATGAACATTTGTTTATTAAAATGTGTGTTTAGGTGCTCCTGTGCTTCTCCCGGGACGCCGCCGTCCTGGAGCACTTCAAGTACAACAGCGCCACTCCTCCCAAATCCACCATCCAGGGTGAGCAAATGTTGCGTTTGTGTGTGCGTGTCGCTCAAATTAAAAGTGTTTGTCTCATAGACAAAGAAGATGTGGAGCGTGATGTTTTTTATCCCCCCAACGGTGAGCTCTCTTCTTGACTTTCATCATTCAAACACTTTGGAGATGAAAAATAACAGCACAATGTGCTCCATTATTTGAACCAGGTGTAATCCCCTTCCATGGCTTCTCGATGTATGGTATGTGACATTTGTCTCACACACACACACACACACACACACAAACACACACACACACACACACACACACACACACACACACACACACACACACACACACACACACACACACACACACACTCATCGCATGAGACATTGTGTGTTCCAGTGGCGCCTCTCTGTTTCCTTTACAATGAGCCGTCCAAGCTGTACAGCGTCTTCAGGGAGATGTACACGCGATACTTCTTCAGACTCCACTCTGTCTCTTCGGCGACATCGGTAAGAACGTGCCATCGCCAGCTGCCTCATTAATGCACACATGCGCCCCCCTGCAGGGTATCGTGTCTCTGTGTCTGCTCTTTGAGAGGCTCCTGCAAACACACCTGCCTCAGCTCTTCTATCACCTGCGGCAGATGGGAGCTCAGCCGTAAGCCACGCTAGTAGGAAGCCGTCACCCAATCAAGTGCTGCCACCTTCTGGCGCATTGCTGCAGTCTTTATTTTGTCAATACAAAAAATGTGCAGTCTTGCTATGGCCTCTTTCAACATTTTCCTGACAGGCTGCGCATCGCCTTCAAGTGGATGGTCCGAGCCTTTTCAGGCTATCTCTCCACCGATCAGCTACTTTTTCTTTGGGACAGAATCCTTGGCTACGACTCACTGGAACCTGTTGCAGGTATGAGCTGTTTGTTGTCTTAAAACCATCCATTTTGTCATATATTTCCTCCGTGTCTATGCTGACAATCTTTGACTTAACATACACGCCCTCCAGTCCTGGCAGCCGCCGTCTTTGCCTTTCGTGCCGAAAACCTGATGGAAGTGACGTCTCTGGCTTCAGCTGAGGTACGTGTGTGTGTGTGTTTAAATGCGTGTGTGTCTATTTGCTCTAGAACAGGGTTGTCACAAAGGCAGGGGACTATTTAGATATTTTTTGTCCATAAACAAATCTAAAACCAATTAATGCAGGCTAACACATGATATGCATAAGACGGGTGGGAAATTATATTTTTTAATAAGAACAATTGTGGACGCTGAATTATCCTAAAGTCCACTTGAATTATTTAATAAAATAATTTTTTGTTCTGTTTTGATGAGATGCAACTGGTATAAACAAGAAATGCAATGATTAAGCAATGGAAAATTTAATCTAAATTAGTCAAATCGACGTTGAACCAAAAAGGCATATTTAGAAGTGTAACATTTTTTTTTTTAAATATTTGCATTAAATCCGCTTTATACACATTTTTATATACCTGTTTTTTAAGCCAGCTGAAAAAAGAATGAATGTACTGTAAAAAGTATACCTTTTGAACCCTTCTTAGAATGAAAATATAAAATGTATAATTCAAAAACATGTACAAATCAAGCAAACAAGAACAGTAAATGTTGTGAAATACTTAAGTTAGTCCTGTGTTGGACATCCAAAGCCATAACTTTTGTATTATCAGCTGGCCAGTAGATAGCAGTGTTGGCTTACTTCTGCCTCTCCTTAGCCAACCAAACAGCCTTTAATCCATTGATTGATGACAGGCTTTTTTTCATAGTAAATGTAGTGTCATGTTTTATTGTCTTTTTCTATGTCCTACACTGAAAGTGCATACCAATGCGCAACATAAGTAATGACAGTGACTAAATTTAAGGTGAATAAAATTTCAGAATCTGCCGAAATCCAAAAGAAAAAGAGCTGCCGTAGTTTTGACACCACTACTTTAGAGACATCGCTATATGTAGCAAAGAATACATCAGCGGCACATCTTACAAAACAAATAGCGACATATATATTTTCACAGAACTCATTATTAGTATGTTATTTGTTCAACTGCAGGCTGTCCTTGCTGACCTTTCAACACTCCGGGTCATGCCTCTGCTCCAGATCTTCCTGTTTGCTACGAGCGTCTAAGCTTCACCGTGACATATGACACTGACAACATGGTAAATGTCTAATGACCACTTCTTGTGCCCAAAAGTGTTCAGTCCAATCTAATGCATCATGTAGTTTGAAACCATTCTGCTTTTGTCCCTTTAAGTTGTTAACTTATCTATATTGATAAATATGGATTGATGACGTTATTATAAACAGTATACAGTACAGTAAGATACAATAGGAGTCTTGTTATTGTAAAGTCACTTTAAAGGAAAAATCCACTCCTACACAGTCAGTTGACTTGAAACGACATTTTCAAATATGAATAAGTTGAAAAATATAAGCAACAATAGTAACAATAGGACTGATTAAATGTTGCAACAATAAATAAAACACTGTACATGTCCTCAACAGATATTTAAAAAAATAAAGTGGAAGAGCTTTTTGTAATAGTAATTGCATCAAGTTACTTTTGTCACTTTTTAAAACATTTGCCAGATCAAAACATAAATATGCATAAATAAGATGTCTTATGTAAATGCGATGACAATTGTATTCATTGTTTGACAAATATAGAAAATGTCTAAAGAATCAGCTTCAGTCTCTGCTGAAATCACCTTGTTTGGACACAAAAGACCATCATCCTAAAAATGTGGATGATTTTTGTCTAAAAGTAACATAATTGAAGACAAATTCATTTCAGTGCGCTTTTGAATGCCACCTGCCATACTTGAAATCCTTATGAAACCAACAACGTCCATTTTCCAGTTAGTAGTTGGTGTAAACAAGCATTTCTTCACTGAGACACGGCATAGTATGATACTTACTGCATGTGTGGAAATATGCAACACACTTCAAGTCAATAACACAACAATATAAATAATACAACACATTAAATCCCTTCACGGTTTCCTCATCTTTCAGTTAGACTGCCATGATGTGGGAGAACCAAAACAACACAAACGAAAACCGTGTCTCAATTGGCACACTTCTGTAACTACACCTTGTCTTTTGAGTGCTCGACACTTACTATCCTCAATAGTCCATATCTTGGTTAGATTGTGTACTGACTTCATAAGTCGCAGTTTACAAACCCCCGTTTCCATATGAGTTGGGAAATTGTGTTAGATGTAAATATAAACGGAACACAAAGATTTGCAAATCCTTTTCAAGCCATATTCAATTGAATGCACTACAAAGACAAGATATTTGATGTTCAAACTCATAAACTTTTTTTTTTTTGAAAATAATAATTAACTTAGAATTTAATGGCTGCAACACGTGCCAAAGTAGTAGGAAAAGGGCATGTCCACCACTGTTACATCACCTTTTCTTTTAAAAACACTCAAACGTTTGGGAACTGAGGAAACTAATTGTTGAAGCTTTGAAAGTGGAATTCTTTCCCATTCTTGTTTTATGTAGAGCTTCAGTCGTTCAATGTCCGGGGTCTCCGCTGTCGTATTTTAAACTTCATAATGCGCCACACATTCTCGATGGGAGACAGGTCTGGACTGCAGGCGGGCCAGGGAAGTACCCGCACTCTTTTACTACGAAACCACGCTGTTGTAACACGTGGCTTGGCATTGTCTTGCTGAAATAAGCATGATAACGTTGCTTGGATGACAACATGTTGCTCCAAAACCTGTATGGACTATTCAGCATTAATGGTGCCTTCACAGATGTGTAAGTTACCCATGCCTTGGTCACTAATACACCCCCATACCATCACAGATGCAGGCTTTTGAACTTTGCGTCTATAACAATCTGGATGGTTATTTTCCTCTTTGTTCCGGAGGACACCACGTCCACAGTGTCCAAATATAATTTGAAATGCGGACTCGTCAGACCACAGAACACTTTTCCACTTTGCATCAGTCCATCTTAGATGAGCTCGGGCCCAGCGAAGCCAACAGCGTTCCTTGGTGTTGTTGATAAATGGGTTTTGCTTTGCATAGCAGAGTTTTAACTTGCACTTACAGATGTAGCGACCAACTGTAGTTACTGACAGTGGATTTATGAAGTGTTCCTGAGCCTGTGTGGTGATATCCTTTAAACACTGAGGAATCAAAGGTCCGTAATATCATCGCTTACGTGCAGTGATTTCTCCAGATTCTCTGAACCTTTTGATGATATTACGGAGCGTAGATGGTAAAATCCCTAAATTCTTTGCAATAGCTCGTTGAGAAATGTTTTAAAGCTGTTTGACGATTTGCTTACAAATTGGTGACCCTTGCCCCATCCTTGTTTGTGAATTAATTAGCATTTCATGGAAGCTGCTTTTATACCCAATCATGTCACCCACCTGTTCCCAATTAGCCTGCACACCTGTGGGATGTTCCAAATAAGTGTTTGATGAGCATTCCTCAACTTTATCAGTATTTATTGCAAACCTTTCCCAACTTTTTTGACACGTGTTGCTGGCATCAAATTCTAAAGTTAATGATTAGTTTTGCAAACAAAAAAATGTTTATCAGTTAGAACGTCAAATATGTTGTCTTTGTAGCATATTCAACTGAATATGGATTGAAAATGATTTTCAAATCATTGTATTCCGTTTAAATTTACATCTGACACAATTTTCCAACTCAAATGGAAACGTGGTTTGTACAATTAAAGGAGAAGTAACGGGTAAATATTCCATCTAAAAAGCTGCGGCGACAGTAATTTGGGACAACACGACAATGTCAAAATTTTTGCACATTGAGGAACTGAGGACACTTCAGTATGTGTACGCTGTACTAACAGAAGTATTCGATTTGAGACACAGCCTCAGTCATTCCTTAGCTACAGTGGGTGGATAAATATTCAGACGCCTTTAAATTTTTTACTGTTTCTTTGCAGCCCTTTGCTAAAATAGAAAAAAAGGTAATTTTATTTCTTATTAATGTACATTCAGCACACCATTTTGACTGAAAAAACAATGTAGACATTTTTGCAAAATATATTAAGTATTCAGACCCTTTGCTCTGACACCCATATTTAACTCGCACGCTGTTTATTTCTTCTGATCCTCCTTGATATGGTTCTGCTCGTTCAATAGAGTCCAGCTGTGTTTAATTAAACTGAGTGGACTTGATTTGGAAATCCTCCTATTTGTCCATAAAAGACCTTACAGTTCACAGTGCATGTCAGAGCAAATGACATGCATGAGGTCGAAGGAACTGCCCAAGGAACTCAGAGACAGAATTGTGGCAAGGCTCAGATTTGGCCAAGGTTATAAAATACATTTCTGCATCAGGTTTCTAATAGCACAATGACCTCCCTAATCTTAAAATTGAGGAAGTTTGGGGTGACCACAACTCTTCCTAGAAGAGTTGAGAAATCGTGAGAGAGGTAAAGAAGAACCAAACATCCCTTTGGCTGAACTTCAGAGATGCAGTAGGGAAATGGGAGAAATTATCAATGCAACCCTCCACCAGTTGGGGCTTCATGGCAGAGTGGCCCGACGGAAACCTGTCCTCAGTGCAAAACATGTGAAAGCCGCATAGACTGCCTAACAAAACACATGAATGATTCTCAGACTATGAGAATTACGATTTTCTAATTGGCCCTATTGTGTGACTATTATCTGTCTATGTTGGCCCTGCAATGAGGTGGCGACTTGTCTAGGGTGTACCCTGCTTTCCACCCGAATGCAGCTAAGATAGGCTCCCGCAACCCCAAAAGGGACAAGCGGTAGCGGGAGTGGATGGCTGGTTGACGACCACCAAGTTTCGACTATTGGGATTGTAGTTGGGCAGGTGATGAGGGCAGTGGCTGGTTTTCCTGCTCATCACCTGCCCAACACAATCCCAATAGTGAAACTTGGTGGTGGCAGCATCATGCTATGGAGGTGTTTTTCAGATACAGGATGACTGGTTGCTACTGAAGGAAAGATAACTTCGGCCAAGTACAAACAGTCCGGAGTCTGAGGTCCGGAATACTCAGGACCTCAGACTAACTCATAAATAAAAATCTGCTTACAACGGAGTTATTGGGAGGTGCTCTATTCCGCTAATAAGGCCATCTAAAGAACCATCCAAAAAGCGCCAACAATACTTCATTTACACCGTGTATCCTGAATTTTAACCAAGCATTAGTGATATAGTTAGTATAAACAATAATGTAGAGAAACTATTTTAGCTACACATTGACACAGATATCTTAACAAGTTTGTTGCTGCTATATGACGTCATTAGCTGGTGTGCTGATTTCTCACCTCGGGGCTTGCAGAATATTACTCTGGATAATAAACAATGCTTTCACCTGGACGGTGAGAAAATGAGGACAGTCTGACAATTGGTCAACTGTGGCATCCAATTTAGACCCAGAAATAGCGAGAAAGACGCTTAGGTCCCCCCTCTTTTTTCTCTGCAAGGTTTATAAATTGATCATTCATCTAAAGGCTTCATGGTGGAAGAGGGGTTAGTGCGTGTGCCTCACAATACGAAGGTCCTGAGTAGTCCGGGTTCAATCCCGGGCTTGGGATCTTTCTGTGTGGAGTTTGCATGTCCTCCCCGTGACTGCGTGGGTTCCCTCCGGGTTCCCTCCGGGTACTCCGGCTTCCTCCCACTTCCAAAGACATGCAACACTAAATTGGCTCTAGTGTTTGAATGTGAGTGTGAATGTTGTTCGTCTCTGTGTTGGCCCTGCGGTGAGATGGCGACTTGTCCAGGGTGTACACCGCCTTCCGCCTGATTGTAGCTGAGATAGGCACCAGCGCCCCCCGCAACCCCAAAGGGAATAAGCGGTAGAAAATGGATGGATGGATATTCATATAAAGGGGAATTAATGAACATTCAAACAGTTGGCATACAATTGACAGCAGACATTATACAGTAAGTGATGTTTGATTGGTTTTTGACTCTCATGAACTATGTATGCACGGGTACTAATCAATGATGTTGAGGAAAAGCAATGTCGCATTTTTTTTAATTAATCTGCTACCTTATGCTTAAATTGAGCAAAATACATAAATATTACATCTTAGAATAAAAATATGTTTGTTACTACATTACATATATGCTTACAGTATGTTAATAAAACTTTGGAGGTGTTTGGATGTTTTTTAAGCGCTTTATAAACGGAATATATCAAATCCCATAAGCTCCATTGTAAGCAGACTTTTGATTGCATTTATTTACTAGTTAGAATGCATTAAAAAAGAAAAACATATTTGTTATTTTTGTCTTGTATAAGGATTGTGAATAGGCAAAATTCCCCCAAAAATTGCAGTTCCCCTTTAGGTATACTGTGAACTTAGTTAATCATTAAGTGTACTGTGAACTAAGTTCCTGAATGTGCAAATTTTGAAGACCGCAAAATATACCTTTGTCTTCTCTCAACTTTAATTGTGAATCCCAATCAGTCGAGTTAGTCCTTTTTCTTTCGCTACGTAGCCAAGACAGTGACGACTGTGGGTGCCAAGTGTCCAGCACTGCCTGCTTACTCACCATTTTGACCAGTCTGAGTGCTGCATCCAGGTATCCAGTGCTGCATTTTGCCACACTCAATAGACTGTGGAAGTATGGAAGTTTGCAGATTGAGACACAGCCTGGGAAGGAGGTTCTATAAGACAAAATGCAGCATGGATCATTTGCAGGCAGGTCTTTCACATCCCTTGAGATTGGTTGCCATCCAGGCTACAAATTCTATCAATTTTTTTTAAAAATGTCCCATCAAATGTGTAAAATATTCCCCAGTGTTCACACTCAAAGTAAACAAGAGCCAAGAATCCTGGGAGCTGAGCTGCAGGACACAGGTGTGACCATGTGCTCGAGTTCTTGAGGCACATCATCCGCTGCCTTCCTCGTTACGCAGAACATTCACGGGCCTTTGTTCACAGGTCACACGTCGTAGTCAGGCAGGGCAGAGTAGGCGATTCCTCCGACTGACGGGGTGCTGGAGTGCAGTGGGAGGAGCCAGCAGAAGACAGAACCTGCCGACAGACACAGCTGAACCACCAAAGCTTGTCCTTTTAACCAGACGGTGTTCCACTCACCTCGTCCGAAAACCTCCCGTAGCAAAGCCATTTTAGGCTTACGTGTGTGTGTTGCTTGGTGAGGCGGCTGCGAAGAGGGGAAACTTTTGTCCTTCATCAGAAGCCTGTTCCTCATCTGCTCGATGGGCGTCTCGTCACTGACTATCGACGCCAGCTGGCAGGGAGAGAAAGACATTCGCCACAAACCTGAGCAGTTTAGCACTACTGCCCTCTACTGGAGCTTGTTGTAATCACATACTACGTGAGCTACCTGGTCGTAGAAGATGACCAAGACGAAGACTCCAAAGAGGACTGACTCCACCAGCAGAATGATGTAGTGCACACTGAAGGACATGGACATGTCAATAAGACCACTCTGGCTTTGTTTTAATTCAAGCACTTTTATACTTGCACTTCAGTATGAATACTATGTCCACTACGTACTTGATTCCTGAGGGTGCACATTTTTATATTAAAGTGCTGTCCCATATCATTGCCAGAAATAACAATGGCAATATTTACCTGCTTCCCTTAAGTACCTCCACTCAAGCAATAACCAAAGTTGGTCCCTTCCCTTCCACTTGGTAAAGTAGTTAGGGTGGATCACTGTGCACCCATAATTTGGGGCAGGTTGAGTAAAATATCAAAGCACTGCATTTTGCCATACCTCTCAGTGTGAACACACAACATGTACTCAAAACTACTCATTTTAAGTACAGACGTGCAACTGGAATACTACCACTATTGCACTTCAATATGTATACCATATGTACACTGTGTACTTAGTTCCTGATGGTTCACATTTTGACAGTTTATTGCTGTACAAAAGCCAAAATTACATTGCAATAATAATTTGCTTACTCGTCTTCTCTCCTTTATAATTGTGATCTGCAACCACTCCAGGTACTCCCTTCCCTTCCGCAAGACAATTGCAAGATGCACGCTTAACAATTGGGGCGTGTTTAGTGCAACATGCGTGTACTGTTGGCAGTTGTTGAATCTTGTACTTTAAATAGAAAAAGCTAAGTCTAGGTAGAGCATACTTGCCAACCCTCCCAGATTTTTCGGGAGACTCCTGAAATTCAGCGCCCCCTCCAGCTCAAACATGCACAGTTCGGAGCTTGAAAGGGAGGATTGCAGGTGGATCTGACGGCATTTAAAGTCATTTTTAAAAACGACTGCTAATCCTCCTCCTTTTCGACTGGACGACTGCAGATAATTAAAGTAGGAACATTCCGGAGGCAGAAGTTCATTAAGAGGGGCGGACTCACCGGCTCTCAGCCATGTTTCCGTCACACAGAGGAAGTCAAGTCCGTGGGAAGTGAAAAAGTCCTTTAGGATAAAGGTTTTGTTCGTCAAAGATCTTGCGTTCACAAGACCGAACCTGGCGGGGCCAGCACGTTTAAGGGTGAAGCTAATCCGGGTGGGGCCCGAAACACAACCCGCAGATGGAGGGGGAGAGAAGCTACGAGGCGGGAAAGGAAGGCAGGATTCCGGCCAGGTGAAAAAGCTGACTGGTACGTCGAAAAACAAACGTCGAAGTTGATCATATTAGTGGGAAAGGGGCAAAGATCCAACATTGTTTGGCGGTCATACTCAAGCAGTGAGCTGATAGAGACGAAAATAGACGCAAACAACACAAAAACGAATAGAGCTGACAGCGAGAGACGGCAGGGCAAAGCACATACTGGCGCCATCTTCTGGAAACTCGGAAGTGACGTTACTCAAATAGTAAAAGGTAAATGTTTTTTGTTTTTTTTTTCGTAACCAGCAAGCACAGTACAGTTAGTAAAACAACTGTGTTTTTATTACTGTATATTTGATAGGTGCCGTCTGAAATTCAACTATTTATTTTATTTATATATATAATAAAATAACTTTCAGTGAATTCTAACTATATATATTTAAGTTTTTCATATATATATATATATATATATATATATATACATACATACATACATACATATATATATGAAATACTCAAGTTGGTGAATTGGCTGTAAATATACTCTCCTCTTAGCCACGCCCCCCGCCACAACCAGGCCTCTGCCCCACCCCCAACCACACCCCCCACCTCCCGAAATCGGAGGTCTCAAGGTTGGCAAGTATGAGGTAACGAAGTACACGATTTGGAACGCAACCTTGGACTCACACAATCAGATGCTTGCTGGGCGTGTCGTCTTCTTCCCTCTGGGCGTCTCCCTCCCGCTCGCTCCTGATGCGCCACACCCAGGCCGACACCACCAGCAGCATGGAGTACAGGCTGGCCACTCCTGTCAATCACATGGCACGGCCTGAGATGCATTTCAGTGCGACTGGATCTGATGCTGCTGTGCATGTTTACTCACCCGTGTAGAAGAGGAACTGGATGAAATACTTCTGGTTCAGCTCTCCCACGCAGTTATTGATCCTTATAAACACAACAAGGGTGAGAAGGTGCGGTGACAAGTAGGCAGTGACGACAACAATGTCTCACCAGGGACAGTGATGGTCCATGCGTCGTATACATCTCTGGCACACGCGACAGTGATGCGCCCGAGGGGGTCTGTAGGTTTCACAGCGGCTGCATACGGTCCAGCCCTCGCAGCCCTGCATGACAAAAATCAACAAATATGTAGGAAACAGGAAGTAACATGCCACCTGCATTCCAATGGCTGTCTCCAATGGAAAAAAGCACACCTGTCATTAAAGGCCTACTGAAATGAGATTTTCTTATTTAAAGGGCGATAGCAGGTCCATTCTATGTGTCATACTTGATAATTTCGCAATATTGCCATATTTTTGCTGAAAGGATTTAGTAGAGAACATCCACGATAAAGTTCACAACTTTTGGTCGCTATTAGAAAAGCCCTGCCTGTACCGGAAGTCGCAGACGATGACGTCACCCGTTGATGGCTCCTCACATCCTCACATAGTTTTTAATGGGAGCCACCAACAAAAAGAGCTATTCGGACCGAGAAAATGACAATTTCCCCATTAATTTGAGCGAGGATGAAAGATTTGTGTTTGAGGATATTGATAGCGACGGACTAGAAAAAAAAAAAAAAACTATTAAAAAAAAAATGCGATTGCATTGGGAAGGATTCATATGTTTTTAGACACATTTACTAGGATCATTCTGGGAAATCCCTTATCTTTCTATTGTGTTGCTAGTGTTTTAGTGAGTTTTATAGTACCTGATAGTCGAAGGGGTGTATCCACGGATGTGTTGACGCCAGTGTCTGAGGGATGTTGACGGCAGCTGTACAAACAGCACAAGCTCAGCTGATCTCCGGTAAGTGGCAACTTTTTACCACAATTTTCTCACCGAAAACCGCTGGTTGACAAGTGGTCGGGATCCATGTTCGATTGACCGCTATGATCCATAGTAAAGTTTCACCTCTGGGAATTTTAAACAAGGAATCACTGTGTGTTTGAGTGGCTAAAGGCTAAAGCTTCCCAACTCCATCTTTCTACTTTAACTTCTCCATTATTAATTGAACAAATTGCAAAAGATTCAGCAACACAGATGTCCTAAATACTGTGTATTTATGCGGTTAAAGCAGATGACTTTTAGCTGTGTGTGTGCGGGCAGCGCTAATATTTCCTAACAGTCCGTGACGTCACGCGTACACGTCATCATTCCGCGACGTTTTCAACAAGACACTTCGCGGGAAATTTAAAATTGCAATTTAGTAAACTAAAAAGGCCGTATTGGCATGTATCTGCGTTCAAAGGACTCCGGCTTATTAGTGATTCCTAAAGCCCCAAAAAAAGTCTGCTGGCTATAGAGCGTTTTCCGTTCGGGCTCCAGTACTCTGGAATGCCTTCCCGGTAACAGTTCGAGATGCTATCTCAGTAGAAGCATTTACGTCTCACCTTAAACCTCATTTGTATACTATAGCCTTTAAATAGTCCTCCTTTTTAGACCAGTTGATCTGCCGCTTCTTTTCTTTTTCTCCTCTGTCCCCCCCTTCCTTGTGGAGAGTGTCCGGTCCGATGGCCATAGATGAAGTACTGGCTGTCCATAGTCGGGACCCAGGATGGACCGCTCGCCTGTGTATCGGTTGGGGACATCTCAACGCTGCGGATCCGACTCCGCTTGGGATAGTGTCCTGTGGACGGGACTCTCGCTGCTGTCTTGCATCCGCTTTGAACTGAACTCTCAAGGCTGTGTTGGATCCACTATGGATTGAACTTTCACAGTATCATGTTAGACCCGCTCGACGTCCATTGCTTTCGGTCCCCTAGAGAGGGGGTAGTTGCCCACATATGTGGTCCTCTCCAAGGTTCTCATAGTCATCATTGTCACCTACGTCCGACTGGGTGTGAGTTCTCCTTGCCCACTGGGTGTGAGTTCTCCTTGCCCTTATGTGGGTTCTTCCGAGGATGTCGTAGTGGTTTGTGGAGCCCTTTGAGACACTTGTGATTTAGGGCTATATAAATAAACATTGATTGATTGATTGATTGATTGATGTGTTGCAATGTTAATATTTCATCATTGATATATTAACTATAAGACTGTGTGGTCGGTAGTAGTGGGTTTCAGTAGGCCTTTGAGGACATGATGACAAGCGGTGTGTTTGATTAGTGACACACACTCTTGGCAACTCACTCTGTCGTTGATTCGCGACGACTGCGAGCGGAGGTCTGAGAAATCCAGCGCCGTCTCAGGGAGGGGCACCACACCTGCACAACACACACACACATATAAGGTCAGTTGTGATGTCATTGGTGATGTGGGACTCAATACTGTGACGTCACTGACCAGGGTCCGAGAATACAGCCTTAGCGTGGCAGGCCAGCAGCAGCAGCAAAATGATGTTGAAGGCAGATCCGTGCAGGGTGCACCACACACTGTTGACAGGCATAGGTTTGTGTATTAACGTGTAATAAATCAGAAACAACATCCGCCATAAATCCCCAGGATCAACTTAAACAACAGGAAGATGCTGCTCGCTGCCAATGAATGGGGCTGTGACGTCATGGTGCCAGTCCGACCGCCAAGCGCGCCAAAACCCACCTGTCCGAGTACGCGGGGATGAGCACGTACTGGACCACCACGTAGTCCGCGTAAAAGACGCTGAAGTAGGTCAAAACAAGGCAGACGACGCCGCACGGATCGCGCCGACAGCGTAGCGACGCCATCTTCGAGAAGGCTCCGCCCCATCCGACTTCCGTGTCCGGATGACGTCACGGCGTAAAACGCTGACGTAGGGAAGAGGAGGAAGCGTCGTATTGTACCGCCTTCACACGACACCAACAGCTATATTATCGAAATATACCACAATATGTTTTTGCTGTAGACTAACTGATGTCGGCATTTTTCAGTTCACAGTGAAAACGTGTCTGTAGTTCTATTTGTGGCCGCCAGATGTCAGTCGCAGTGAGACACTATGGCTCCGCCCACCGAGCAACAGCTCAACTTTGTGCGGCTTCACCCTTCTTCATCCCCGGACGCTCCTCTTGCCCTTCTCCCGACATTTGTGCTCTCTCGCGGACAGGAGAAGCCTGCCTCCACCGGGAAGTCACGCCGGTGTTTGTAGAGACTTTTTGTGAGCGCGGAGAGCACCTTCTCCGTGGGCCGTTTTGAAGGCGAAGAGACGCAAACAACCTGGCGGAGGAAGAGGGCGTTCTAAGTTAAAAGTCACCATGGAGGTTCCCGGTATGCAGGTAAGCACAAAAGGTAGACTGGGCTGCTTTCACAGCGTCCTCGTCAGCCAACTAAACCAGTTTATCAAGCGCCGACTGTAGTTGTGAAAGAGCAAAACGCTTTTATTCCTCGAAGTCCAACATAGTAGTCATACTGGGGGGAGGGAATTGAAATGTTTTTTCCATTTGAAGAACAGAAGTCACCAGGTCCCAATATGGTACCTTGAGGTTCGCCTTCTGATTGCTTGACAGCACTCATTGTTTGCCATCACTAAACTCACATTATTTGCATCAATGTGTCACACCTCCTAAAACAGTGGTTCTCAACCTTTTTTCCGTGATGTACCCCCTGTGAACATTTTTTTTAATTCAAGTACCCCCTAATTAGAGCAAAGCCATTTTGGTTGGAAAAAAAGAGATAAAGAAGTAAAATACAGCACAATCTCATCAGTTTCTGATTGATTAAATTGTATAACAGTGCAAAATATTGCTAATTTGTAGACTTAGACTTAGACAAACTTTAATGATCCACAAGGGAAATTGTTCAACACAGTAGCTCAGTTACAATGATGGAAAGTGTAAGGATGGAAAGGACAATGCAGGTATAAATAGAGTAAATATAGCAGTATAATATATAACATATGTGTACAGTATATTATATATACAGATATATTATGTCTATAACATATATACAATGAATTCCATATAGTGATGTGTTTAAGCATCACCGTGAGGTGTATTCAAGTTTAAAACTTGTTGAAAAATAAACAAGTGATTCAATTAAAAATAATAATTTCTACACATAGATGTAATCCTCAACTTAAAGTGCCCTCTTTGGGGATTGTAATAGAGATACTTCTGGATTCATGAACCTAATTCTAAACATTTCTTCACAAAAAAAGAAATCTTTAACGTCAATCTAGCTGTCAACACTGAATATTGCATTGTTGCATTTCTTTTCACAGTTTATGAACTTACATTCATATTTTGTTGAAGTATTAGTCAATAAATATATTTATATTTCTGAATATTTGCTATTTTTAGAATATTTTAAAAGATCTCATGTCCCCCCAGGGGTACGCGTACCCCCATTTGAGAACCACTGTCCTAGAAGACAGCAATGTCTACCCTTTTTCTAAAACAAAAAAAGATGCGAGGGCTTTTTTTGTGAGGGTGTAACGATTGATCGATATATCAATTCATATTCCTAAATTTCAAATATATTGATCTGTTCTCGACAATGTTACCTTCCGGAAGATGGGTATCAATCCATGATTGTATTAAAATACTAAAAAAAGGAAAACATTGGATTTAAGAACGGCAGACTAAATATGAAGTTTAGCACTTTTAATGATAAAGACATTAAACATTAAGTATTTTCTGGTCTGAATTGTCATCAAAACAAAAATGGTGTATACCTGTGGTGGTCGAGAAAGGTCATAACAAATGCAAACGGCACAAGACAATGATATCATTAATAAAACAAAAACATTTCAGCTACAGCACGATTGCAAAGTCTACAACAATAGCCACAATACGATAATAAGCTGATACCCAACTTTCATCCAAAAAAGGACGGGCCTGACTAAACCAGGGGTGTCACACTAATTTTAGATCGGGAGCCACATGGAGAAAAATCAACTCCCAAGTGGGACAGACTGGTAAAATCACGGCACGATAACTTAGAAATAAAGACAACTTCAGAGTGTTTTCTTTGTTTAAAAATAGAATATCGGTTATACTTGCATAGTGCGTTTCAAATAGCGCTTTGACACAATTTCCACATTCACTCATTCACACACTGATGGCGTGAGCTGCCATGCAAGGCCCTAACCGCGACCCATCAGGAGTAAGGGTGACACGACTTGCTCAAGGACACAACGGACATGACGAGTTTGGTCGAACGTGGGGATAGAACCAGAAACCCACAGTGTGCTGGTATGGCCACTCTCCCAACCGCGCCGTCCCCAACAAGAAAAAGCACATTCTGAAAATGTACAATTCATAATGTTGTTGGGGTTGTTTTACATTTACATGTTGTGGTTAATAGTATTCTATGTTTATTTGTCGTTATTTATACTTTCTGAATAAATGATGTGACAATGTTCATCAGTCAACTTGTTGGTGTTAGTTTTCAATCTATTAAGATAAAACAATATCAAAATCCAATTACAGGATCTTATTTATGTAGTTTGCTCATTTTCCTCGACTGATGTACTAACATCATGTGGTTTATTAATTTTTTTACATACTGTATGTAGCATCATCTACAAAGATACAAATAGTTGCTATTGCGACATCTATTGGACACTTTTACAACAGCAGTTTATTTCATTAACAAAATGTCCACTCATTTTTATACTTAGCAAACTCATCCCACTGGCCGGATAAAACCTGTCCAGGCCCGCGGGCCGTACGTTTAACACCCCTGGACTAAACGGAAGTGACAGCGGAGCAATTTACAGTGACCTACAGACTTCCGGAACATGTCAAGTGGCGCCCACGGAAAAGTCATCAGAAATAAATGAATAGAAGAGCTGGATGAAGGAGGCTATGGAAGTTATGAAGTGAGGGGGCATACATGCTTTCGCACACCTTGGACAAAGTCGTTCATTGTTGACTCCAGGGCAGAGAACAGAGACTGTATGAATGGGTCGGGGAAATTTATTTAGCAGCTAAATCGACTGTTGAAATGTTAGCTACTGCAGTTTTATTGAAAATTGCTTGACTGTTGAAAATTTGAGCAGAAAAGCTTTCCTCCTGTTAATTCAACTTAAAGTGTTGGTTGCACTTTCTTCAAGTAAGATGTGAATGCATTAATTGTGTTGCTGTTAATTGTTGTTTACTTGCTTGTTTGCATCAATAATTATTATTATTTTTCCCTTACAAGAAACAGGAAGATAGGAAACTTCACCTGCAGTATCCAAGACACTGGATGACTTTTATTTTTAATAAAAATTTACTAAATTGATTTGAACTCTGAATCCTCTCGGATCGTATTCTTTTAAAAAATAACGTCCTTAAATCGTATTGGCAACCACAAATTCCGAATCGTTGTTAAAAGTAATTGTTGCACCCCTACTATTGTGTTTATGAAAAATGCTAAACTGAATCTGTTATAGGTTAATATCTGACAGTTATATATAGCTGACAGCATATACAATACGTCAACATTGTGTGTGTGTGCACATACATAGCCAACTACTTGTTCATCATAGAAAAGGGGTGGGGCAAATACACTTGGTCTAGTTGTGATGCAGGCTGTGTTTGTACTTACAGTATGTCACAGGCCACACTGGCAGGTATGACACTGACACATTTTAATTCGGTCTACAGTGTTTAAACAATGGTCAGTAGGTATTTTTAATGGACAGATGTGATTTGTGACTGGCACACAGGGGGCTTGAAACTCCTAAAAATGCTTGCTAAAATGTTTGAATAATTTGTTAAACAGCTTTTTTTTATTATTTGCTTATGTACATACAACCCGTCCCTGTTCTTTTTATGTTGTAATAGTGAAGTGTCAGTGGACACTGAAAAGCTCTCAGGTGTGTCAACCTGTGCAACCTGCCTAGGTGCGCTCGCTCCACCCGCTGGCGGGGTGGGGCGGACACGGTGCTTGACTTTGTCTGTCTCTCTTTTGGCACACTTGTGGTTTGATTTGTGACCTTCCACACTCAGCATTTGGAGTGCAGAAGTGGATTATGATAATGATAATATTTCTTGTCAGAAAAGTCTTGGGGGGGGGAGCAGACTAATATTTTATTGTGTGATCCAAATGTTCCCAAAAATGCTCCGTTGATTTACAAATCACTATTGAACCAAGAAAAAGAAGAAGTGGGTAAATATTGTAATTTCCCGTGAGTGCACAATGACAATTATAACACCCTCTGTTGGATTCATAGCTGCAGCCCCCCTGTACCTGTAGATAGCGCCATCGATCCACTTTTTATTCAAATTACCATTATAAAAAATACACATATTAAATTATTGTAATTGAGACAAAGCATTTATTTTGATTTTAATGCAAACATGTTAGAACCTTGACAGGAGGCCTTAATGATGTTTGAAAGTCACAGTGTCATCACCACTTGGAAAGTGAGAATGTATTGAATGAAATCCTTATTGTTCCAAGGTGGCGAACACATATCCTGTCCTAGTTGTTATTGTTTTAAGAAATAGTAGTGTTGTTTACCTTGGTTACCATGGAGACAGAGTTGTTGCTAAGCAGGCTGGGAATCCATCAATGATCATTTGCTGCTTTTGCAGTCTTTTGAAGCAAAACAGGAAATGTTCAGTTATTTTTCACACAAGGTCGTTCTGCAAAGGTCGTTTTTCTTTGGGGGGGCGCTGTTTTTAATGCCGCCTCCGCTCACAGCTGTGACCTTAAACCCCTAAAACAAACAGACACGCATACAGTGGAGCTCTTGAGTACATGTGATCTTCATTTCACCGCAGATTTTTTTTTTTACAATTAATGATCACTGCTGCATGCATGAGGATAAGGAATGATTGACATGCTCAAACTAGCGTTAAATGTTTAACTTGGTTGTTTTCTGTTTTTTGGCTTCTCCGGCCTCAAAAGGGTCAGAGTTCAGCCTCGAGCCTCTATGTAAGCGCACTGGTGGTTAAGTTGTATTGTCTGTTTAAATGTTTAGCGTACAATTAGTTTTTATTGCATTTCGTCTTGTCAACTTGGATCACTAACAACACAATCAAACTGGAAAAGTACTTGTTTATTGCTAAAGGTATTCTAGGAAATGATATGCAGATGAGATATGGCAATATCAAAATATTGCATAGAATCACTTTTTGGCAACCACTGCATTGCCATTTAGAGTTGATTTCAACTTTAAGCAAGTGAACAATGTGAATGGGTGAATGTGGAAATAGTGTCAAAGCACTTTGAGTACCTTGGGGGGTAGAAAAGTGCTATACAAGTATAGCCCATTTACCATTCACGAACCCCAAAACCAGTGAAGTTGGCACGATGTGTGAATCGTAAATGAAAACAGAATACTATGATTTGCAAATTCTTTTCAACCTACATTCAATTGAATAAACTGCAAAGACAATATATTTAATTTTTGAACTGGTAAACTTTGTTATTTTTTGCAAATATAAGCTTATTTGGAATTTGATGCCTTCAACTTTTGAAAAAAAGCTCGGACAAATGGCAAAAAAGACTGAGAAAGTTAAAGGAATGCTCATCATAGATTTATTTGGAACATCCCACAGGTGAAAAGGCTAATTGGTGGGTTCCATGATTAGGTATAAAAGCATCTTCCATGAAATGCTCGGTCATTCACAAACAAGAATGGGGCTAGAGTCACCACTTTGTGAACAAATGCGTGAGCAAATTGTCAAACATTTCTTAACAAGCTATTGCAAGGAATATAGGTGTTTCACCATCTACGGTCCGTAATATTATCAAATGGTTCAGAGAATCTGGAGAAATCACTGCACGTAAGAGGCAAGGCCGAAAAACAACGTTGAATGCCTGTGACCTTTGATCCCTTAGGCGATACTGCATCAAGAACCAACATCATTGTGTAAAGAATATCGCCACATGGGCTCAGGAACACTTCAGAAAACCACTGTCAGTAACTACAGTTTGTCGCTCCATCTGTAAGACACCGGACTGTTGAACAACTTAAGCTGTACATCAAGCCAGAATAGGAAATAATTCCACCTGAAAAGTTTCAAAAATTTGTCTCCTCAGTTACCAAATGTTTACTGAGTGTTGTTAAAAGGAAAGGCATTGTTAAAAATGCCCCTGTGCCAACTTTTTTGCAATTTGTTGCTGCCGTTAAATTTTAAGTCAATGATTATTTGCAAAAAAAAGAAATTACGTTTCTCTGTTCGAACATTAAATATCTTGTCTTACAGTTTATTCAATTGAATATAAGTTGAAAAGGATTTGCAAATCACTGTCTTTTGTTTTATTTACGATTTACACATTGTGCCAACTTCACTGGTTTTGGGTTTTGTACTTGCAGAGTGCGGAACTTTCACAAAAATAGGCCCTATCTCCCAATAGTAAATAATTGTCATTCCTTCCCCCATTTATGACATGTTTTAAAAGTTTAATCAAAATCTGCCCGTAGCGTTTTAGTTTAAGAACAAATGGACAGAGCGGCATACCCAAGTAAATCGAAGGACCAAAAAAATTGCCAAGTCTCTAAGTGTTTGTTTTTGTTCGTCTGTCGCTTCGACAGCTGCAAGAGGGTTCACTCTTTGCATCAGTCACCAGAACGAAGGAGGGCGCATGTGTTCTATGGTTGATTTAAATAAACCGAAGGAATTCTTCTTACAGGCCACTCTCTATGATTACTGGTAGATTGACACTGCAGGCCAAAGTGGACCAAAACAGATTTTTTCGGTATCTTATTTTTTTTGTTTACATCTTTTTAGTTTACAAGTCAAATGTGATTTTTATCAGATCCAGTAGAAATACGCACAGGCCCTTATGGGACCTCGACGTCACTTGCATGCGCAGTTGGATTGAATGAAACAGAAGAACTTGACCAGATTCCGTAAATGAACAAGGAAGTTGCTACTACAGAGATAACATGGTAGCCACAGATCAGCGGGTGAGTTTGTTTGTGCCGTGGCTGTTGTGTAGAGGAAGTAGGCAGATGATGGAAAACAACTGCAGGAGGAAGAAGAGAATTGCAAAAAGGAAAGAGATCGTCCCGCGCACGCAAATATGACAGAAAAGTCACAAACAGGTCGAATTGCCAAATTGCCAGTCACACTTGAAAAGAGCAGATTCCAAACAAATTCGGTCTACGTGCCGTTGTGGCCCAAATCTGTAGTGAAAACATCAGTTTTGAGTATCAAAAAAATATCCGATCTGTGGCAATTGAGGGCAAAAAAAAAAGGAAAGTAGTAGAAAAAGTTAATGTAGTAGAAATGATTCAGATCACTAACAGAACCTGATCATGTGTTTTTTACGCAATTTCATTAAAATCCACCTATAACTTTTTGAGTTACCTTTTGTTGCTAACTGACAGACAGACCCCAGCGATTACATATACAAGGGAAAGTCCTTGGCCACTCACATTCTTCGGACATCAACAATTTACTGACCAATCTCTAAACAAGACAGCTGTGATCAGGAATGTCAGGAAAATAACAGTTTGCTGCAATTAGCAAATTCATGTCATTAGATGGATGTCATTAAAAACGACAAGCAGACAAAATGCTGTTAGGTAGATGAATGGAGCATAGTATTATATTTCTACGGTAATTGATATTGTTACACCACCATCCTGTGTTTAAGTTTGATTATAATTGTATGATACTTGTCATTATTTTTTTTATATATTCTTTTCAAATGTCCTTGTAATCAGACAATATTTTTGGTATGTTGGATGGAATTTTTACCTGACATCTTTCAACTGTCATCTGCAGTCTTCTCCACAAGGGTCACCTGACCACTGTGAAGTGTTGCCTATCAGCTGTTTTATAGGCGTGGCCAACCAGGCAGACCTGTCAAGTCTACCTGGTTGGCTCCCCCTTTGAGATACTTGGTGTTATATTGATACCCAAATTTGTAATATTACACAAAACTGATGTAAAGTATTGAAACAACAGACTAATAAGTGTTTATTACATTTTAGCAAATGTGTAGACAGATCCATGTTGCATCAGAAAGTAACCGACTATTAACAGTAAATTATTAGGTACATTAATAATAGTTTTGAGGAAATACTACAACATTACAAAATTACGCATTATCAGAATCAGAATAAGCTTTATTGGCCAAGTATTTTTAAGACTCAAATAATTAAACTGGGTAGACTGTGCTCTTTTTGTCCAATAAAGAAAATAAAGAAACTAAGTAGAGAGCGCAGTACTATGGAAGCCATCTGTGGCGCCATGTTACCGCATACGTCAGCAAAGTAAGCACAAGCAAGAAAAGTTCAGGAGCCCCCCCCCCAAAAAAAAATAAAAATAAAACAATGCAAGCGAAAAATGTCATCACTTTGTCTCTACAGTCCTCCGCTCTACCAACTGAGCTATCGGAGCCAGATGAGGTGGTTCGGGCATCTGGTCAGGATGCCACCCGAACGCCTCCCTAGGGATGTGTTTAGGGCACGTCCGACCGGTAGGAGGCCACGGGGAAGACCCAGGACACGTTGGGAAGACTATGTCTCCCGGCTGGCCTGGGAACGCCTCGGGATCCCCCGGGAAGAGCTAGACGAAGTGGCTGGGGAGAGGGAAGTCTGGGTTTCCCTGCTTAGGCTGTTGCCCCCGCGACCCGACCTCGGATAAGCGGAAGAAGATGGATGGATGCAAGCGAAAAATTGCCTTTAGGCTGCACTTTAGACACCACTAAGTTAGTATTAAGAACCACTGATATACAGATCAGGTGTTTAGGTGTTTATATTAGGTGCTGCAAGGGGTTATTGGGTCTTAGCCTCCATTGTTTCCTTCTTATTTACGTGGCTATCACTCCTTCTTCCGTGTCACTTGTTTCGCCTCTCCGGTAATGTACGGATTTAATTGGCTGAGCGGTATCGTGTGGGCTGGTTTAACTGGCAAGCAATTGATCCGTTTACTTCCTGGTCCGATAAACCGGTATCGTAAAGTCCATAACAGCTGTGCCGGTCAAAATAGAAGACTTTCATCAAAACTTCAAATACTATTAAAATAATTGACTATAGGTCCAGGTCCAGATGGGACAGTGTCTGGGTCTGGACTCGGACCGTGGTCTGCCAGTTAGTGATCCCTGGACTACATGATCATTAGCAAACAGCTTAATAAGGAGATGACCACCGTTAGCATAATAATTGATAAATGGAAGAAATTCAAGATAACAGGGTATCACTCTGAAGTGCCATGCAAAATTCTCCTGGAGGGGGAAGAATGAATAAAGGTGAGGGGCCAGCCCAAAATTGCAAGAAATGAGCTAGTTAATGGTGTCAAAAGAGTTAGGACCACAGTCACCAAGAAAATTTTAATATGTGACGTAAATTATAAATTGATTTTCTCTAGTGACTCAAAGCGCTTTACGTAGTGAAAACCATTATTTAAGTTACATTTAAACCGGTGTGGCTAAAATGTGTTGCCCAAGGACGCAACGGCAGTGATGAGGAAGGCGGAAGTAGGGATCGAACCTGGAACCCTCATGTTGCCGGCACGGCAACTCTACCGACCTAGCCATGTATCACACTTTTCTGAGACAGATTGAGACCCTCCTGCTCAGGAAGACACGTCTACATGTTAAACACATGCACACATAAAAAGCCAAAACTGTCAATTACAAAGAATCAGGCGAGGGTCACACTTCATCACTTTCATCTCGTCCCTGCGTGTCCCGCCTGAGTGTGGTTGTGGCAACGGCAGAAGGGCGTGGTGAGGCTGCGTGTTATTACAGTTCCTTTTTTTAGTCTGGTGGAAAGTCGAGTGAGGCCACAAAGGCTCCTCACGAGCAGCCAAGGCTGCAAGTGGCTTTAAAGCCTCTTCACACAGGCTTTACTTAGCTACCTTCTTTGTGCCATTTTGTGGTTCAACATCTCCATTCGTGTGTGTGTGCGCAAATTTGTGTGTGTTGCCTTCCTGTTATCTCTAACCGCCACGCTGCCTGAGTTCCTTTTTGGTGCTGCTCCTGTTATTTTTTTTTCAAAATGATCCAGTTTGTTACAGACTGTACGTTACTCTCATAACTTGTGTTGTTGGGCTGTCTTTCTGTCTTGCTATGGATTGACTGCATGGAGTGAGAAGATAAACTTGGATATCTTAATATATCAACTTAATAACAGAAACTTGTTTTTAGATTTCTTGGTTTTAATGCAGACAGTGTGGCAACATCCAATGTGTCTGTTGAATTAGTTGGACACTGCAGCACCTGCAGTGAGTGATTTTGTCAAAAATATGGTGCCATGGCACAAACAATAAAACACCCTGTCAGTGTTTTTGCATGTTTTTTTTTAAATTAAATTATTTATATTATTGACTTCAGCAAAGAAAAATCCATAAATTAGCCGTGCCATTTTATAAGCCGCAGGATTCAAAGCATAGGGAAAAAGTAGCGGCTTATAGTCTGTAAATAATTAAATGTCAATAATTAATTATAAATTGAATTAAATATGTAAATGTGTTTAATGTATATATAAATGAATGTAAAAATACATTTAACTATAAAAGCATTTAAATATTATTTCAATATTGAATTGACTTTTTTTAATCATAATTTTTTTTCCGAAATCAATTAATTATCTGAATATGTCATTTATTTTACGATTTAATAATTTATTTATTTAATAATTCCATAAACCTATGTGGCAGCTAGGGTTGTATTTCGGTACTTTTCAAAATAAAGGGGACTTTATTTTAACAGAAAAACTTACGATACATTAAACATACGTTTCTTGTTGCAATCAAGGAAGAATTTTGTCATAAAATAAGAGTGAACATTCTAAACAACTACTCTTTTAGTTGTAAGTAAGCAAACAAAGGCTCTCAATATGGCAGCTGACGTATGCAGTAACACATGATGTAATTTTCCATTATATTTTTTTGTCAAAATTATGAGGGACAAGCAGTAGAAATTTGATTATTAATCTACTTGTTCATTAACTGTTAATATCTGCTAACTTTCTGTTTTAACATGTTCTATGTTAAAATGTAATAAGCACGCATTTCTTTCCATCCATTTCCAAGTAGTTACAGGATCATACATTGGTCATAATTAAGGTTTTCCTGTGTACAGGGCCATATTTCCAAACGTTATAAACATTTTTTTTTAAATGACAAAAGATTTTGTCATAATTAAAAATATTGATGCAATCATTGTGGTTTCGACTAAATACGGCTCTTGTACTTGGTACTTGGTGAGTTTCACAGATAAAATGAATAATGAAATGTTGACACACATGTTTATGTAATAACATAATTCCATTTAGTAATAATCCAAAAACCATTTGACCCTCCATATGGTCTGACTAATGTTGGCTTCTTGGTACATCTAACTTCTGCAGCTTTCATCATGCATGTATGAACAAACTCACTGGGAATACAGCGTCGATACTAATGTTATTTTGTTAGCAATTACCATATGTAGTTTGCTTCAACTGCTGCTTCACCGACCTCGGCTCAGGGTAAAAGTTGACTGTTTTTTCTTCAGACCCACGAGCAATTCATTCGTCCTCTCTCCTTAGTTGTAATTGCAAAGTGTGGTATGTTTTACTGTGATAAGGTTCATCATGGAGCAGAATTTTATATTCCTCAAGCATTGGTACTCGTAGATTACAACACCAAAATAGTTTCCCATTGATCAAGGTAGCTTACACCTCAATTAGAAGGGAACACATTTCTACCACCTGCTCGTCAGTGACTCTTCTTCTTCCCTGATTAAAAACGGGATTATTCAGGGTTTATTCAGGAATAGCATGATTTTATCTCTTAAAATTAATTCATGGATTAGAGAAACAAGGATACTGCTTTTTAGAGTTTTTTGTGGGTACACCATGGACTGGGGGTCTTTGAACAGAACCCTTGCAAAACTGTTGTATTCTTATCCCACTCTGATTTAGAATTTAAAAAACATTTTTTAACTGATTCAAACACATCCAACGTGACAACTGACAAGTATCGCTTACTTAATGCTATCTAGCTTGATGCTGCCCAATGATTCACAGCCCTACCAAACACATTTCTACAATAAAAAACAAAAAAGTAAAATCTATTTACCTTGTGTCCTAGAATATTTGTGGCATTTGTTGAACAATGAGTGGGAAACTAGCAAAGCGCCACCTTCCAGCCACTTCTCGCATCAGCACAAACAAGTACAACAGTACTGCCTTCTCTTTCGCTTCGCCATCAGCGACCATGCTGCCCCGACGCATTGAATGACGCCTCCCCTTTTTAAACTTTTCCAAACACCTACAGCTCGCCTTAAATTGTTTTTTTGTTCTTTGTTCCAGCATGGTCACTTTTAGACCTCGCAATATACATGGCAAGTCTTCTCTCAAATGATCACCTAATAATAATAATGGATTAGATCATATAGCGCTTTTCTATCAACTAGATACTCAAAGCCCTCACAGAGAAGTGAGAACCCATCATTCATTTACTCCACATTCACACTTCGGTGGTGGTAAGCTACGTTTGTAGCCACAGCTGCCCTGGGGTAGACTGACGGAAGCGTGACTTCCATTTTGCGCCAAAGGCCCCTCCGACCACTACCTATCATTCATTCACCAGTGTGCGCGGCACTGGGGGAAAGGGTGAAGTTTCTTTCCTAAGGACACAAAGGCAGTGATTTGGATTGCAAAAGGTGGGGAGTGAACCTGGAACCCTCAAGTTTCTGGCACGGCCGCTCTTCTTGGCAATACTGTCGCCGTTGAGCTGCTTCTCATTTATGTAAACGTTCATAGACTGACAAAAATACAAATTGAGGCGTTCGTGGATCAAGGTTCCACTGTAGATCCCAACTTACTGTACACTGTTTGACTTCACTGGGATGCTGACGGATAGGATGTTTATATCTTTCAACACAACACTTGTACTCCCTTTTCAAATTATGAATTTGTGATAATCCTCAATCCTCTAAAAAAAATTGCTGGAAACAAACAATTATCTTCCTGAGTCTTCCTAGCAATGTCTTCGGGTCTAAGTTGAGTTCCATCTTTTTGACATATGGCCACAACCTTCTAGTGTACAAGTGTGAGGCATGATTTGAAATCTGGCACAAACCTTTAACAACTCAGAGGTGATGCAACTGTAGATGCATTGCCTTTGTGATTAAAGCATTGTGTTACTAAAAATAGTTTATCGGCGGTAACTCCTACAATAACGGTGTTGCTAATGATTGGTCAATTTGCAGATGACTGCATGTGATGGAGTTTTGTTGGCAGTTTTTTTTATGTTTTTAGAGGGCTTTATAGTCGGAAATTGTAAGTGCCATTGTCTACATTGTTTGCCGTCCCTTACTACCAATTTGAATGCACAAAAAAAGAGAAAGATGTGTGTTCTTGTCTCAAATAAAAATGCAGATTGATAGGCAAATTTCCAAATAAATTGTTGTCCTCCTTTAACACTATCTTGCTAAGTGGCTAAAAAAACGACTGAAATGAAAAGCACAGCATTTTTCCATATTTTTCAACTCATTTAAACGGTTTTAGCAGCAACACATTCAAACTAACATCTTTCCACATCCCCAGACCATCCATTTTTCTCGTAGTTTCACATTTCCGAAACAAAATTCCAGTACAGCTTCAGTTTTTCTATAATTCGTTGTGTATTTAAATGTTGTTGCATGAACTGCTATGATATGCTGTGGTGTTTTCTTGTCTCAGAGCGCTCAAATTAATCCAGAAGATTTATTCAACAAATTGGACCGCATTGGTAAAGGCTCCTTTGGAGAGGTAACGTACTCTTTGTCTTACATTTTAAATTATTTGTCTCTTGTGATCACTTCTTGTCATTTTTTATTGTCTCTGTATCTCTTGTTGCCCCACAGGTGTTCAAAGGCATCGACAATCGCTCACAGAGCGTGGTGGCCATCAAGATAATCGACCTGGAGGAAGCAGAGGATGAAATTGAGGACATCCAGCAGGAGATCACTGTGCTGAGCCAGTGTGACAGTCCTTACATCACCAAGTACTATGGCTCCTACCTCAAGGTCTGTCCATGCTGTCTTTTTTCCCCGAATATGTCCTGTCTCGCCACTCAGGCAAATCATATTGTTGATGTGGATGCCGATATCTGCTGCACAGATTTACTTTGCAAAAGAGAAGTGTGAGGCACTTCTTTTGTTACCTTTTTTGTATTTGACTTTATTAAATGGATTTATGTAATGCTTGGCACAGACGGACCGGAGCAGGAAAGGGTAGAAAGAAGAAAAAGGGAAGACAAAGGGGAAAATTGCGTGGGCAAGGAGGGGATAAGACAGATTTCTTTATTTATTTACAGACATAATTTGATATTACTTTTGTTAAAATCAGAGTCTGTTCTGTAAAAAGGAAGCGTACAGCTTATGGATAGGGACCCACAGTTGAAATGTACATCATCATATAATATACAATACAATACAATTAATTTCAAAATCTACCCAACTTAATACAATTTTATACCAACCTACCAACAGGCTGACATTTATCGAGAAGGAACATTTAAATCCACCAGCAGTCTCGATATGCTTTTATTCAAATTTGAATACGAAGAGATATCAAAACAACACCAACATATGCTGTTTAAGTGAAGAACAACGGTCTTGTTAGCATATTGACTTCTTTTCTTCTTCGTTGTGTCCCTTAGGGTAGCAAACTGTGGATCATCATGGAGTACCTTGGTGGAGGTTCTGCACTTGACTTGGTAGGCCTTAATTAGAGCCCAGCTCACTAGCCTAGCCAAAATAATGACTTGTGTGTGTGTGTGTGCAGCTGCGTGCAGGTCCCTTTGAAGAGTCCCAGATCGCCACGCTGCTGAAGGAGATCCTAAAGGGTCTGGACTACCTCCACTCGGAGAAGAAGATCCACAGAGACATCAAAGGTGTGTGCACGTGGACACGTCGTGGTCACCCTCACAAAGTGACAGCTGTAAATCATCCTCAGCCGCCAATGTGCTCTTGTCGGAGCATGGCCAGGTGAAGCTGGCTGACTTCGGGGTGGCCGGTCAGCTGACCGACACGCAGATCAAGCGGGATACCTTTGTGGGGACGCCTTTCTGGATGGCGCCTGAAGTCATCCAGCAGTCTGCATACGACTTCAAGGTTGTCCCCTCACATGCCGTAAACTGACCATCGCCACGGCAAAATGTTGTCACAATCTCTGTTTCCTCCCCTCTCAGGCGGACATCTGGTCGCTGGGCATAACCGCCATTGAGCTCGCCAAGGGGGAACCGCCCCACTGCGATATGCATCCAATGCGGGTCCTCTTCCTCATCCCCAAGTCCCCGCCCCCCACGCTGACGGGCGACTTTTCCAAGAGCTTCAAAGAGTTCACAGAGGCGTGCCTTAACAAAGACCCTAGCTTCGTAAGCTTCATCCTCTGTCATTGTGTCCCAACACTTTTTTTCCTATAATGTGTGGCTGTAACTATTGATTATTTGAATAATTGATTAATTATTGACTAATCGGATTTTAAAAAAACAGTTATAGCCTCAATGCGTCCGTTATGGAAACTAGTTCAAATTAAAAAATGTTTGCTTGCCATAGCTTTTATTTGTTTTATAATATAAATGTACATCAGCAACATTGAAATTGCACTTTTAGCATATGTGCTTTAATAAAAATAAGGACTCCGCTGTTCGCCGCCACACAGATTATGGCACTCATACGTTATTGCTCTCACGTGCGCTGTGTTGCTGTCGCCTTGTAGAAAATACGTCCATGTATTTAAAGTTCTGGACATTCAATGAAATCTGGATTTCATACATTTTTGTTAGGTAAAACAAAGTTTTTTTCTAATCAACTAATCAATGCAATTGGTTGTTTGATTGTGAGAGAATGTGTTGTCCAACTGAAGTGTTTTTTTGTTCATTTTATTAATATGTCCATTGTTGTGCTGCTTGCTGCACTCTGTGGACAAAAAGACACACACTCTCCTTCGTCATTGTGTCAGTGACTCTTTTTCCCTCAGCGTCCCACCGCCAAGGAGCTGCTGAAACACAAGTTCATTGTCAAACACTGCAAGAAGACGTCCTACCTCAGCGAGCTGATCGACAGGTATAGGCGGTGGCGAGAGCAGGGACACGACGACAGCAGTTCTGACGACTCCGGCAGGTACGTACACGCTTTTAGGGCAGGGTACACGCCCGGGTACTTGAGCTTAATTTATTTTTGTGTGCTCAGTGAGTCCGGTGACAGAAAGGACGTTGATTCTCCCGAGTGGAGCTTCACAACGATCCGCAAAAAGAAGACTGACAGACGGCGGCCATCTAACAAACAGGTAAAGAGGGGATGAAGCCTCTACTTCCTGCTGGCTTGATAAACAAGAGGCGTGTCTCAATTTTTGCACATCTCTGTACTTAAATCTTTTGAGTGCATTAGCTTGTTAACCCTGAAAAGTATGACAATATGCAGTCAACTCGGTCTGTGTGGTGCACTCAACATGCCCCATACAGTATGCTGAGTTGCAGTGATAAGCCCTAACCAGCACCTTCTCCTTACTCCTGCTGCTTCAACAAACGGGTAATGCTGAAGTTGAGGTGGCGTGCCACAGATGGTAGAGCAGCCATCCAAAAACTTGAGGGTTCCTATTACGAAATCCAGCGTCCGCTGTGTCCTTGGGCAAGACACTTTATCCACCTTCCTGCCAGTGCCGCTCACACTGGTCTATGAATTTGAATGAATGTCCGCTGGAGTTCGAATCCGCTGTAGGCGCAAAAATTTTTCGTCAGTCTACCCCAAGGCAGCTGTGGCTAGAAATGTAGCTTACATTGGATTGAGAGAAGGATGGGTTCTCAATTCTCACTGTAAAGCACTTTGACTGTCTAGAAAAGTGCTACACAAAATCTAATCCATTATTATTACTACTATCATGGATGTCGAAACACATTTTGTGAGCTAGTTATTAAAATTCCTTCTTATAAATGGGTAAAATGCACATTTCTGACTGGTTGGCTAAAGACCTCGAATGAACAAAAAAAAATGTGAACCTTATGATCTCTTACGATTAATTCCATAATTTATTTACATAATGTTATTTTTTTGGAAGGCAAAATGGGACAAAATTAAATAAACTTTAAATGTGTTGTTGATTATAATTGGAATTCATTACAAAATGTTTTATTAAATGTATTAAATTAAAAATTGTTTAATTATTTTATGATATATAAATATTTCACAATTTTGATTATTATTGATTTAACTTTATTCAAATATTTAATTATACATATTTAAGTAATTATTTGAAAAATGTATGTATTCATTTGTTTTAGTCCCACTCGGCCCTTTATGCTATTTACTAAAATTTCAACAATTTTGTTTTATACTAGGGCGTTTGAAAATAAGTGTCTGGAAAAAGTATGGAATTTGGAAATTTAAAATCTGTAGGAATCCTAAATTTCAGAACGAAAAAGGAGAGAAAAGGATGCATAACTTGATCTTCATGTCCATGAAGACCACAATGACAGCCATAGAGATGGGAAAAAGTGACACTTGTCAACATTTGTCCCCTCAGTAACTAAGTCCACAGTATTCATGATGATGTGTACTGACTGAAGTATTTCATTTGAGACATAGCAAAGTTGTTTTATGTCTGTGTCCTCTCAGGATCAGCTGAATGCGTCCACCAGTCTGTCTACTGTCATCTCTCCTGTCTTCACTGAGGTCTGCCTACAAACGCGCACACAAACACACATTTACGCCGAAGACATGCTAGCAACGTGTGTTACTGTGTAGTTGAAGCAGCAGCACAAGGAGCACTCTGAGCAGCGATTGGCCATTGAGGAGCTGGAACGCAACATCCGAATGGCCGAGGACGTGTGTCCGGGCATCACAGACAGGATGGTGACACACATCATCGCCAGGTGAGGCAACTTTTTTTTTTTATTGTCTTTTGTTTTGGTTTGCTGAGTAAGCGCATGCTTTGCCGACCACAGGTTCAACACCAACTGAGGGCAAACAGGACGTGTACAGAATGAAGAGAGACTCAGCATGGAGACTTGCTGGGCAATGTCTCAACACACACACACACACACACACACACACACACACACACACACATGCACATCATTTACTTTACTGCTGCTGCATGAAGAAGTAAGTTGGTGACTTTTTACTAACTTGTGGAATATGTTCACCGCGTGCCTTTAGTGTTGTGCAGCAATGCAGCTTTATGTTAAATACTTCTTCTGTAGCACTTGACAAAGACCACATGCCAATAATATTATTTCTATTGTCATTGGGAGATTTTTCTTCTTGGGTTCAGCCCCATTTTCACACAATGCGCCCTCATTTGGTGTAATGCTAATAATGAGTTAGCACTAGCTTGAGTGCTGCAAGGTCCTTCACTAAGCAGTTTTTATGTTGCTAAGCAGATAGTTTGCTAGCTTATTGTTACCTGCTACTGTTAGCCATACAGCTAGCTGGTGCTGTGAAAGTGTTACTGACACTTTGAACCAAAGACACTAGCTGGTCATTGTGTATATATATTTTTTATGTACATATCATTAAGGGATGTGATAATGCTTATGCAGCGGGAACATTAAGATTTTAGTGAAATGTTTTCTTTTTTGTAGCGGGACATAGTTTTATGAATAAATATTTAAGATTGATTGACAATGTTGTCATTTTAATGTTCATTTTATGCAGGTTGACAAGACAAACGTTATTGTTTTACTACAGTGTCACTTTGGTGACTTTTGCAGCACCTTTTGTCTCCTTGTTTTCATCCTTGTGTCTTTCCTCATCCTCTTCTTCCTCATCCAGCTGGAGGCTCCCAGAGGAGAACCTCATGCGGGCCAGTCCGCCGGGCCGCACCAGCCTGCCTATTGGCTGCGCTGGACAGTAATACGGGTAGAAAACCTCTGGGTCAGAGTCACTGTAGCTTCCTGAGGCAGGAGCGGCCATCATGCACAGGGAGGCGGGGCGTTGAGGCAGAGGGGAGGAGCTTAGGGGCAGGTAGGTGGGCCTGGTGGGCCGTGTCAAGTGGGGGTAGTAACCCAGTGGGCGGAATTCGGAGGCGGGGTTAGAAGTCCTGGAGAGCGGAAACTTGACATCTGGTTGGCTGGCAACGCGGCGAGGAAGCCCCGGGAGGAAATTGCAGTCATCGCTGTAATGCCCCGCCTCCGTGCAGCACATGCCCAATACCCTTGTCCCGTTTTTTCCCAATCCCATCCCTCCTGAAGTTGAGGCACGCAGGTTCCTCCCGAGCATTGAGTAGGAGGCTGGCTCTTTGTTTAGAGGGTGGAAAGATGGCCGCCAGAGTCCGTCCTGCCTCCTCTGCTGTGGCAAACGTTCCAGCGAAGAGGCGGAGACGCAGTCGGACAGGTACGGGAACGTGGGGAGCACAGGGTGGTACTGATAGGCGGGGCTGTTGGGGTACAGGAGAACCAGCTGCTGCGCCGCATCCGGGTGCGGCTGTGGGTTGGGCCGGCGCCTTGAACGGTTGCCATAAATGCCGGCGAGTCTCTGAGCTTGCCGTTGCGCCCCCAGCCACGCCCTCCGGGGGTCCTCCATCGCGGACGTCGACGCCGAGCGGATGTGAGGCGAGAGGGGCGTGACTCGGGCCAGGCTGCGACACCTCGGGGTGACCTCCACGGTCGACTGGCTGCGCTTAGCCCCACTTCCTCGGAGCTCCGCATCCTCCAAGGCACAGGTGGAGCGTGGGAACATCTGGTCGTCATACAGCTGCAACAATACATCATTATAAAATGGTAAAGGTTTTGGATCATCCCCAAAATGGCAGGGGTCATCTTTACTTTGTGTCCACTTACTTGTAAGGAGACGTCTGTGAGGATGTCGGGAGAAGATCTGCACTGTCTGGATTCATAGTCTGATGGACAGGAAGTCCTGCACAGAGAGTGTTTTTGGGTCTTTAGTGGGCTGGAGTCACTGCATGTATTCTTGGCAAGGACCGGCAAGGGGCACCTGGCAAAGTGCAAAGGCTTCTTCTCGCCAGATCCCAAACACTCCAGCAACTGCTTCTGCGTCCGCCCACTGGAGAAGCGCCAAGAGACATCGGTGATGACGTCATCCTACGGACACGACTCAAGGACAGAAAGCTCACCTGTATCGGAAGCCAGAGCCTTTGCACGACAGCAACGTCTTCCTTTGCAGCGGCTGTGGCTCCTCCGGTAGTCGGAAGAAGGCGTGGTACTCCACGCACAACTTCCAGAAGGCTTTGCACACGTCTCTGCTCGCCATGCAGAACTCCAGCGTGTCCTTGCGGGATAACTACACGGGACAGAACACCACGGTGGCACCAAGCAGTACACTGTTTGGTACCCTTCACAGTACCTAAGAACCTCACCCCAACTTTGTCGTGCAGCTTGATGAGAAAGTGTTTCCGCTTAAAGCTCACTTTGCGAATCTTCGCCCAGCTAAATGTGTTGATTTTGGTGTTCCCCTGAGGACAAACGCCAGCGTTAGCAAGTTCCACTAGAGTCCACGCGGAGCCACCTGGTTTACCTGAAAGACCAGGACGCCGCAATGCGTCACCGCCAGGTTGATGCGCATGCCCTCTCCGTCGCTGGCGGCGTGGGGCCTGATGGCGTACATGTCCAGCCTCCTGGCCACCTCCAGCAGGTGCGTGTCTGACTCCGCCGGGGACACACCTCTGTGGACACACGGCCAGCATGGAGCGCACCACATGGACGACCGGTGGCGTGTGCGTGTGTACCTGTGCTTCTTGTGGAGTTTGATGATCTTGTGGTCCAGGTACTCCTGGTTGGGAACGTAGCGCTTAATCGCCAGCTGCTGACGGTCCAGCTCGTCATCGTAGTCTCCAAGTTCCGCTGTCACACACACGAGGAAAAAAAAAAACATAGAACTATGCTAATAATATGCAGTACAAAACCTTCATCATCATCATCATCATTTCTTTTTATTCCTTTCATAGAAATGCACAGGGACGGCTTGGCGCAGTGGGAGAGTGGCTGTGCGCAACCCGAGATTCACTGGTTCAAATCCCACCTAGAACCAACCTCGTCACGTCCGTTGTGTCCTGAGCAAGACACTTCACCCTTGCTCCTGATGGGTGCTGGTTGGCGCCTTGCATGGCAGCTCCCTCCATCAGTGTGTGAATGTGTGTGTGAATGGGTAAATGTGGAAGTGGTGTCAAAGCGCTTTGAGTACCTTGAAGGTAGAAAAGCGCTATACAAGTACAACCCATTTATTTATTTATTTATTCATATATACAAGCCACGTACAGTTCACGCTTGTATTGTTTTTTGGTTCATAAACATTTCCATGATCTGAAAGGTACGGAGCCCCTAAAAGGACATGGAGGGAAAACAATATATAAGACGCAATACTTAATACTTTTTGCGAGATTTCGGAAAGGGTTTTCTTTCCATAGGTCAGTGAACCGGAAGTAAAACAGACACAGCGATGGTGAATCATAGGTGAAACAGACTAAGCATAGAAAGAGGCTACCCATCATCCGTGAAAGAAGTTTATTGATTTCTATTTTAGTATTGGCCTAACATACAAAGAAATCAAATAATTTTATGGTCCACAACAGAATTACCATGAATTGATTAACGTGGACCCTGACTTAAATAAGTCGAAAAACTTTTTCAGGTGTTAGTATTTAGTGGTCAATTGTACGGAATATGTTCTGTAATGTGCATTCTACTAATAAAAGTCTCAAAGAGCACAGATGATGGGTAGACTCCCGCATGCTCCCACTCCTCTATCGCTGTGTTTGTTTCACTTTCGGTTCACTGACATAGGAAAAAAACCTTTTGCAAGAAGGTTTAAGGATTCCGTGTCTGCCTAAAGGACAGACCTGGGCAAAATAAAGCCTGGGGGCCACATGCGGCCCTTTTAAGATTTTCAATCTGGCCCGCCGAACATTCCCAAATAATTTTTTTAGATCTTTAAGATGGAAAGTGTAGCTGCCATTATGATGTCCAGTGATGTTTTCTAATGACCGTTAGTCTTCAACTATAAAAAGTATTTCAATGGTGGGAATCTGCGCTTATGGATGATATACCAGTTATTATGGTAATCTAATTAGTTACTATGGTAATCTACGTTACAGCAGCTCAGACGAGGCACCAAGCAGAGTGGGCGGTAAGCATTTCCACAGACGCGGAAGGAGCTTTTCACAGCAAAGTTCTATATCTTAGTGATATATCAGATGTATCAGGTAGGTGGGTTTATTTTGTACCCTTTGCGTTCATATTTCACTGTTGGTTGCTTTTCACTTGATTTTAAAATATGTCGATCGAAAGGGGGTGTGACATTCATATTTTGTCAATATTCAGTGTTTTATCGTTTTATTTTAAAATTTACTTTTTTAAGGTGGTCTGTCATAACGTTTTTAGCATTCAATCAGAAATTATTGTGAAGTTTTGTATTAGTGTCCCTAATAATAGATATACCGGCCCACAGACACATTTATTTCTCTATATGTGGCCCCCGAAGTACATGTCAAACTACTTCTATCACGTAAATGACCGCCATTACCACAACACAAGGGGGAGCTCCACAAACCACGTAAAACCCAGATTCCAATCTGACCAATGTCTTAACTCATTCTCCTTCTATGCCACATCAGTATGGAATGGACTTCCAACAGGTGTTAAAGAAAGTGCATCTCTATCCTCTTTCAAAACCACATAGAACACCACCTTCAGGGAACTTCAACCCTTGACTAACACCCTCCCTCCTCCACATCCCATCTCCCCGGACTGTAAATAATCAAATGTATATACTTATTATTATGCTTTCTGATGTCTGTATGTCCACTACTTGGTGTACATATCCTACCAAGTCAGACCTACACTGTTTCAATGTCCATTTCTCAGATGATGCAATTTTTGATGACTGAAGTACTGATTTCAACAAAACCTAACCTCTCTGATTCTAAATAATGTAACAATTCAATATACATACTCCGATGATTAACTTGTGTGAGGACTGTATATATTTGTACCATGAATTAATTTACGTGGACCCCGACAAAAACAAGTTGAAAAACTTATTCGGGTGTTACCATTTAGTGGTCAATTTTTCGTAATTCTACTAATAACAGTTTCAATCAATCAATCCACTCCGCCTACAGTGAGCCTTAGCTAATAAAGGCAAAGTCCCAGGGCAGGTAAAATATTTTTACGAATAATAAAATATGTTTTCATGGCACCTGTGTTTATGTTGAGAAAGTAAACCGTGTGAAAATATGTTGAGAAACAAGAAGTTGTGATTTATTTTCATTGCAAAGTGGCTCCTGCTGGGATGGGTGCACCGTTAGAACATTAGCATTAGGGGTGTGGGAAAAAATCGATTCGAATTTTAATCGTGATTCTCACATTGTGCGATTCAGAATCAATTCTCATTTTTAAAAAAGCGATTATTATTTTTTAGTTATTTATTTTTTATCAATCCAACAAAACAATACACAGCAATACCATAACAATTCAATCCAATTCCAAAACCAAACCTGACCCAGCAACACTCAGAACTGCAATAAACAGAGCAATTGAGAGGAGACACAAACACGACAGAACAAACCAAAAGTAATGAAACAAAAATGTATATTATCAACAACAGTATCAATATTAGTTATAATTTCAGCATAGAACTGATTAAAAATCCCTCATTGACCTTATCATTAGACATTTATAAAAATTTAAGAAAAATAATATTGTCACAGTGGCTTACACTTGCATCACATCTCATAAGCTTGACAACACACTGTCCAGTATTTTCACAAAGATAAAAGAAGTCATATTTTTAGTGCGTTTAATAGTTAAAAACAGATTTACATTATTGCAATCAATTGACAAAACTTTGCTCTTTACAATTATGAAAGCGTTTTACAAAATCCTACTACTCTGCTTGCATGTCAGCAGACGGGTAGATCCTGCTGAAATCCCATGTATTGAATGAATAGAGAATCCTTTTAAATCGGGAAAAAAATAGTTTTTGAATCGAGAATCATGTTGAATTGGGAAAAAAAAATGATTTTGAATCGAATCGTGACCCCAATAATCGATATTGAATCAAATCGTGGGACACCCAAAGATTTGCAGCCCTAATTAGCATACATATCCAAGTCCCATTGGCTGCCGCCGGCGGACGGGGGCGTGGCTCAACATTGAGCCGCGCCTCTTTTTAGGCGCCATCTGGTGGCGGAAACTACGACCGGTAAATTCAGCGCCGGAACGGCGGGCCGGGAGCTTCTCGACAAAATTGACTGTCCTCACAACTTACACTGCAGTATGTGGGAGACCAGCAGGGCGGCGCTGTTGTCGTTACAAGTCAGACTTCCGGTGGACAAGTCCCGCTTGACCTGTAAGGCAAAAAGGTAGCTGCACGTGCACAACATGACGGTCAGCGAGCGGAAGATGAAAGAGTGGCGGCAAAAGATAGAAAGTTACCGAGTGAGGCTTCGCTTCAGTTGGCCAGGATCCGGAGGGAAAAACTTAACGATAAACCTGAAGAACAGATCGCTGGTGTCTGGAAGAGGACGAGTAAGTTTTAGTACTTAGTCTACGTCCTTAACAAGCTTATATGGACGTCTTATATGTTTGACAAGTTGACACATATAATAGACATTCATACTTGCCAACCCTCCCGATTTTTCTGGGAGATTCCCGAGTTTCAGTGCCCCTCCCGAAAATCTCTCGGGGCAACTTTCCACCTGGACAACATTAGGAGCGCCTTTAACTGCCTTTGACGTCCTCTACATACAAACTACAGTCACATCTGCGTTTCCGCCATACAAACAGCATGTCGGCCCAGTCGTATAATTAATGCGGCTTTATCAAATACATATATTTGGCCGTGGCGCAGTGTAAGAGTGGCCGTGCACAACCCGAGGGTCCCTGGTTCAAATCCCCACCTGGTCCCAACCTCGTCACGTCAGTTGTGTCCTGAGCAAGACACTTCACCCTTGCTCCTGATGGGTGCTGGTTAGCGCCTTGCATGGCAGCTCCCTCCATTAGTGTGTGAATGGGTAAATGTGGAAGTAGTGTCAAAGCGCTTTAATTACCTTGAAGGTAGAAAAGCGCTATACAAGTACAACCCATTTATCATTTATATATGCGAATGCAAAGCATACTTGATCAACAGCCATGCAGGTCACACTGAGGGTGGCCGTATAACCAACTTTAACACTGTTACTAATATAGGCTGACCAAATCCCCAAAAGAGGACACATATATGAGGGCCAAGGCGGGCAGCATGCCAAGGCCGGAACTAGGTGAAAATGTGCCAATGATACTTGAACTTGCTTTATAAATAATATATTTATTTAAATAATGGATTTTTTTCTCCTCTGTTGACAGCAGTGTTGGCGCTAGGGATTTTCAAAATGGGGTCACATGGACCCCTACTTGCCAACCCTCCCGGATTTTCCGGGAGATTCCCGAAATTCAGCGCCTCTCCCGAAAACCTACCGGGACAAATTTTCTCCCGAAATTCAGGCGGTGCTGGAGGCCACGCCCCCTCCAGCTCCATGCGGACCTGGGTGACGTGTCGACAGCCTGTTTTCATGTCCGCTTTCCCACAATATAAACAACAAGCCTGCCCAATGACGTTATAACTGTAGAATGATCGAGGGCGAGTTCTTGGTTTCTTTTGTGGGTTTATTGTTAGGCAGTTTCATTAACGTCCTCCCAGCGCGGCAACAACACATCACAATAGCAGTCACGTTTTCGTCTACCGTAAAGCAGTTTGTCTGCTGTAAACAGCAATGTTGTGACACTCTTAAACAGGACAATACTTCCATCTACTGTACATGCATATGTGACAGTAACATCTACGGCAAGTGTCACCAACCTTTTTGAAACCAAGAGCTACTTCTTGGGTACTGATTAATGCGAAAGGCTACCAGTTTGATACACACTTAAATAAATTGTCAGAAATAGCCACTTTGCTCAATTTACCTTTAACTCTATGTTATTATTATTAATTGATATTTATCTTTGTGGAAATACTGATCATCTTAATGATTTCTCACAATAAACATATATTTTTAATGTCATGTTTTAAATAGGTTAAAATCCAATCTCCACTTTTCTAGCTGTAAATATACTCCTCCCCTCTTAACCACGCCCCCCCCCCCCCCCCCCCCACCTCCGACTACGCCCCCACCTCCTGAAATCAGAGGTCTCAAGGCTGGCAAGTATGCATGGACCTAATCAAGTAAAAAAAAAATGGGGTCCCACAGTAAATTTTTGGGTCCCACTTTTTTGTAAGCGTTTTGAAAACCAAATGATAAACGTATTCATTGTCCTGTTATATCTCACATTCTGTAATGTGTTTTAGAAAAAGGTTGTCATAAACGTTACTTAATTCATTAAAATAAAAAATAAAAAAAGAAGACAAATTTGTATGCATATGTAAATGTATTCAGTAATAAACATTCATTCAATATCTTCTTTCCTTCATGGATCTCAAATTTACCGCTGCTGGTAGTTGTTTCTTTTTTTTGATTCTATAAGTTGTAGGAGTATTTATTTCAGTCTAAAAGTGTAAAAAGTGTTTCTCTTCGGTCATGAAATGATGATAATTGTGTGCCAGGGCATACATACATTTTATATTTAACGCTTAAATATCTGGAGTCTACATCAACTTCAGATCTATTCCTCATTTCAAAATATTTTTGTTTTTTATGTTGTGTTTTTGTTTTCCGTCCTTTTTTGCCAAACAAAACTATGCTTTTTATGACAAACACACAAAATATGTAAAATCTTCTACCAAATTTATTTTTCAAAGTGGAATATTTGAAGTGACGGAATCGGGGTTGAGGTGGGTTGGGGGGGGTGTAGGGAGTTGCAGGGGTGTATATTGTAGTGTCCAGGAAGAGATAATGTTGCAAGGGGTTGTGGGTATTTGTTCTTTTGTGTTAATGTGTTACGGTGCGGATGTTCTCCCGAAATGTGTTTGTCATTCTTGTTTGGTGTGGGTTCACCGTGTGGCGCATATTTTTAACAATGTTAAAGTTGTTTATACGGCCACTCGCAGTGTGACCTGTATGGCTGTTGAGCAAGTATGCCTTGATCAACGAGTAATCCACGATCTCGCTCTCTCTGTCTCTGCCCCTCCCTCATGAGTTTTGCTGCAGTCCCACACCTTCACAATTTGTTTTGTTTTGCACCCCTTCTTAACCATGTACGTACATTGAAAATACACGCAACCCTGACTTTAAACCCCGGACATTTGAGGCATTTAAGAAACCCCGCCCAGACACCCCGGACAGTCCCACAAAAGAGGACATGTCCGGGTAAAAGAGGACGTATGGTCAGTCTAACTAATAGGCGCCACGCTGTGAACCCACACCAAACAAGAATGACAAACACATTTCGGGAGAACATCTGCACCGTAACACAACATAAACACAACAGAACAAATACCCAGAACCCCTTGCAGCACCAACTCTTCTGGGGTGCCACAATATACATCTCCGCTACCACCAATCTCCCGAATTCGGAGGTCTCAAGGTTGGCAAGTATGCATTCACACTCTTGGAACAACAACATAGACAAAACCATCCTGTTTTCTGTACAAATAATCAATCATCAGCAGGGGACTGTAGGGTTGGATGTCACACTTTGTATTGAAAATATCAATTAAAAATTGAAGCTTAGTGTTGGGTCTCATTTTTCAACTTCGTATAACAAAAGTATTTCCCGATCAAAGATACTGTGACACTAAGGTATATTAACTTGTGAAAAGGAAACAATTTAGGCTAGCCTACTGTAGCTATATGTAATATTTATAAATTTTTGACTCATCATCATCTTTATCATTGACGGTCACTCCAACGATTATGACGACCCTCCTGGTAGGGGTGTATCCCTTTTATGGAGGATGCCTGTGCGTGACTTTGTTTAACTTGGGGAGACTGGTGCACAGACAGTCACCACACGATCCTTGACAGAATCGGGTCAGGGTCCAGTGGCATGGAGTCCACGACGACTGGGGACCCTTTTCTGCTCCAGCCTTCTTCCGCCATCGCAGTCATTGTGGTAGTTCTTAAATCTAATGTCTTCCGCCTGCTCCACCATTGAGGTCTTCACCGTATACCTGGCTTGGGGGAAGTCAGGTAGTAGGCCTTTGCCAAGGGCCACCTGGGGTAACAGCGGTAAAGGGGTTAACCTCCTAGTGCCCCAAGACCCAGGATACAATATTTGACTACAGTACCCGGGGTTTGTTGGGGTCCTTAAAAACCTTGTAAATGCTCGGAAATGTTCATTATACTTCTCGGCAGTCTGATTCAATTGGCTGGAAAAAAAATAGATTCCTTAAAAATTAAAGCTTCACGCTTCATCTATTGGCTTTGCACGAGTCTTTACATTAGGTTGTGTTGCCCCCAAGAGGACAGTGGTGCATCAGTCCATCATGCCGGGAGGTTGTCGTTTTAATGAACATTGGTTTGAAAATGACAAATACAAATTTTGGATAAAACGCGGACCAAATCCACATGTAGCCTGCTGTAAAGTATGTAAAAAGGAAATCTAGCTTTTCGCAATGGGAGAGTTGAATTTCTCGAGTCATATGAAAGGTAAACCACAGAGATTACTAGCCCTAGAAGTTAACTAACGTTACCCAAAGATTTGTTTTGTAACCTTTTTGTACATGCTGGACCTAAACTGTGAGATCAGCGCTAGATTACATGTTAATTACGGACAGTTGTTACAAGATATGAAAAGAAAAAAAGCGAGCCTTTGTCAATGATAAATTATGTTAAGAACTTCCCTCAACTAATAATCGATTTGATATCATAACCACTGTTATAAGGCTAGATACTGTATGCTTAATGAAAGGTGACTGAGGTGTTGTGAAACAAACAAAATATTTTCCTTTAATTTATTATCCTTAAATATATGTGGAACAGTTTTGTTAATAAATGAGTGAAATTGATATTTGGAGGGTGCGTGTATTGATATCACATTACGCAGTTTACAAGCACAAATACAGCTTGAATCAATCTGTGCTGTTTGATGTCATTGAGTGCTGTAAGTAAGAAAAATAACAAGACATTTGAAAAAAAAGATACACAGAAATGGAGACATGTTGGCAAACACCAATGACATTAAATAGTCTACAGAAACACTGCTTCATTTGATATGCCCCATTCAGTTAACGATAACTGCTCGTTCAATGTCAGGTTTAGGTTGTAGCAAAATTTACGTATATTTTCTACAGACAGTCTTTGGTGACCTCAAACAACAAGGCTATGGGTTGATTCACACTGGTTTTCGCTTTTTAAAGGGTACTGGAAAAACTGGAAAATGGATCTTGAAAGTCATTAAAAAAGTCCTTGAATTTGGCCATGGAAAAGGTGTACGAACCCTGTGTACCTCAACTTAAGAATGTTTTGCGATAATAGCTATCTCTCGGCTAATTATTGTACTTTAAGTTACGAGCAAAAATTTGAGTTACAAGCATCCCTGTAGTTAGTTGGCATAGTAAATGTCACAATGACGTCTGATGCAACATGTCTGAATGGTCTCATTTATCCAGGTCATTGTCATCTCAGCGTATTCAATCTATTGCAATTGGACTGTTTGGTTTGTTTAGAAGACGTTTCGGCCCTCATCCAAGGAGGCTTTATAAGTGGCCAAATATTTCTTTATTTTTCAATCTTGTGGTTTCTGGGGGTGGGAGGGTATGTTGAGGTCAAAACCCTCTCAGCTCCAGTGCCCACCTTTGGGTTAAAGCGGCCCTGGCAATATCCATCCATTTTCTACCGCTTATTCCCTTTTGGGGTCGCGGGGGGGCGCTGGTGCCTATCTCAGCTACAATCGGGCGGAAGGCGGGGTACACCCTGGACAAGTCGCCAACTCATCGAAGGGCCAACACAGATAGACAGACAACATTCACACTCACATTCACACACTAGGGCCAATTTAGTGTTGCCAATCAACCTATCCCCAGGTGCATGTCTTTGGAGGTGGGAGGAAGCCGGAGTACCCGGAGGGAACCCACGCATTCACGGGGAGAACATGCAAACTCCACACAGAAAGATCCTGAGCCTTGATTTGAACCCAGGACTGCAGGACCTTCGTATTGTGAGGCAGACGCACTAACCCCTCTGCCCCCGTGAAGCCCGCCCTGGCAATATATATATTAGAAAGTTGGTCGACGATAGAGCTTTTGATAAAGTACTATCGTTTTATCGTGACAATGCATGTTGATGACACATTGTAGCTGTGTGCCACAAAAAAACAAAATGTTCTATTTTGGTTTCATCTGACCACATGCCACAAAAAAACAAAATGTTCTATTTTGGTTTCATCTGACCACATGACATTCTCCCAATCCTCTGCTGTATCATCCATGTATCCATTTTGGTATGAACTCAACTCGCCGTGTTTGGAGGAAGAAGAATACTGAGTTGCATCCCAAGAACACCATACCTACTGTGAAGCATGGGGGTGGAAACATCATGCTTTGGGGCTGTTTTTCTGCTAAGGGGACAGGACGATTGATCTGTGTTAAGGAAAGAATGAATGGGGCCATGTATCGTGAGATTTTGAGCCAAAACCCCCTTCCATCAGTGAGAGCTTTGAATGGTTGACCAAGTACTTATTTTCCACCATAATGTACAAAAAAATTCTTTAAAATTCCTACAATGAGAATTCCTGGATTTTTTTTCACATTCTGTCTCTCACAGTTGAAGTGTACATATGATGAAAATTACAGACCTCTGTCATCATTTTAAGTGGGAGAACTTGCACAATCGGTGGCTGACTAAATACGTTTTTGTCCCACTGTAGGTGAGCTCTGATCCCACTTCTTTAAAAAAAAGTTCTACCCTACAGTTTGAGACATAATGAGTGTGACAACCAAGTCCAATTATTCCCTGCTACTGATTTATCACACACACCAACACTTACATGTAATCTGCTTTGCTAGCGGTTTGAGCAGCTCCAGCCACACCTGCCACACACACACACACACACACACACACACACACAAACAACATATTTCATCACTCCATCGTGTGTGTTATTGTGTGTTTGTGTGTGTGTATGTTTGTGCGTTGCACTGACATAGTTGCCACTGTGGTGTCTGAATTCCAGGCCAAAGTATTCCTTCTCCAGCAGCTTCAAGTGACCACACACTTTGTTGAAGAAGTCACAGCCCAGAACCTTGTGCTGGCACACGCCATGAGGAGAAGTTAGTTGTTGAGTTAAAAGTGAATACAAATTAAATTGTCTCTTTCCTACAGGACACACTTTCCCATTTACTGCGAGTGTCTTTGTCCCTGTCCTGTCCCTGATGAAGAAATTGCCATGACCGTGTCAAAGAGGGGTGAGTCAAAGCACTTTTTCTGAAACTTTTCTGCAAAACATGTCATGAACGTCGAGCATGGTAATTCCATGATCCAATCAGAGGATTGCTATGATATGCTGTGATGTATGAAGCAGTGTTCATGTGTCAGGTGTGATGTCTTAATTTTAGTCTTTGCTGTCCACAAGCGTGTGTTTATGTCTGAAGGAGCGCTGTGATTAACTTGTCATGGCGGGCGTGTTTGTGTGTGAGTGTGTGTGTTTTGGGGTGTGTGTGTGTGTGTGTGTGCGTTTAGTGATGGGGGCTATGGGGTAGCATCTGTGGACAATTACAGAGTAGAGAGTGATTATTAGTGGAGGACAAGTCTCATGCTCTGTCTATATACTTAGAACTCACCATTAAAAGGGAGAGAAAAAGAAAGTAAATACTACGATCCTCATTTTTAGTGTGCAGACAGTAATGAATTTGGGACAGCACTGCACTCTCAAAATTGGCACACTCAAATAACTAATTACAAAATGTAGGGTAGAACAGGATTAGTTGTCACACTTTTTACTCAAGTGTGAATTGCTGATCATTAAACAGGTCATATAATGATTTTTTTCTCTTTCCAAAACACTTGGGTTTTGGTCTTCTGAACATGTAATGATGTTTTTTTGGTCAAAGTTTAGTATAGACTGTGCTCTAAATAACTATCTTCAAGCTACTTTTTGCTGTTTCCAAAAACTTTGTATTGAGTGGTGCAGTTGTTAGATGCAAAGGAAGCTCTCATTGCCACTCCTCAAGCTGACACTTGTTTTGTAGGGTTTTGCTGTTTTTGTTTTGCAATTACTGTATTAAATATGGACACCGGTGAGCGCCACCAGCCAGCTAACTTTTTCTTGACTTTCACCACAACACAACATCTCAGATGATATAGCGAGAACAGCAGCTTACTGTGGTTTGTTGTTAGCTCAAGGTGGAGACGTCGCCGGGCACAGAAAAGAAAACCCGGCTGCTGATCTGGTACTATTCTCTGGCTAAGATTAAACTTCTACCGAGTCATTATTTCTACAATGCTATACGTACAGTGGGGCAAAAAAATATTTAGTCAGCCACCGATTGTGCATGGTCTCCCACTTAAAATGATGACAGAGGTCTGTAAATTTCATCATAGGTACACTTCAACTGTGAGAGACAGAATGTGAAAAAAAATCCAGGAATTCACATTGTAGGATTTTAAATAATTTATTTGTAAATTATGGTGGAAAATAAGTATTTGATCAACCATTCAAAGCTCTCAATGATGGAAGGGGGTTTTGGCTCAAAATCTCACGATACATGGCCCCATTCATTCTTTCCTTAACACGGATCAATCGTCCTGTCCCCTTAGCAGAAAAACAGCCCCAAAGCATGATGTTTCCACCCCCATGCTTCACAGTAGGTGTGGTGTTCTTGGGATGCAACTCAGTATTCTTCTTCCTCCAAACACGACGAGTTGAGTTTATACCAAAAAGTTCTATTTTGGTTTCATCTGACCACATGACATTCTCCAAATCCTCTGCTGTATCATCCATGTATCCATTTTGGTATAAACTCAACTCATCGTGTTTGGAGGAAGAAGAATACTGAGTTGCATCCCAAGAACACCATGCCTACTGTGAAGCATGGGGGTGGAAACATCATGCTTTGGGGCTGTTTTTCTGCTAAGGGGACAGGACAATTGATCTGTGTTAAGGAAAGAATGAATGGGGCCATGTATCGTGAGATTTTGAGCCAAAACCTCCTTCCATCAGTGAGAGCTTTGAATGGTTGACCAAATACTTATTTTCCACCATCATTTTCAAATACATTATTTAAAATTCTTACAATGTGAATTCCTGGATTTTTTTTCCACATTCTGTCTCTCAGAGTTGAAGTGTACCTATGATGAAAATTACAGACCTCTGTCATCATTTTAAGTGGGAGAACTTGCACAATCGGTGGCTGACTAAATACTTTTTTGCCCCACTGTATGTATATTGACCATAAAATTATTTTCTATTCTATATCATGTGATACATTTAATGCACTGGTGCTTTGAACACTTGTAAACAATAGAGGTTCGAGCTGCGATACAGTAAACTTAAGCGATGAGCTCCATCACAAACATAATAATGGATTATATTACCAACTGGTCCATTGCCAAACACAGTAGGCACTGATCCAATTACAAGGAGTTTTTAGGACAAATATTTTTTTTATTTTGCCATCGGACAGAGACGCTGTTGTCTTACAGTAGAAGGCTAAGCTAGCTACACAACAAATTGAGCTAACGTATCATTTACGCATTTCTAACCTACTGTTCTTACTTACTGTTTGGTTGTGTCCTCCGTTGCCACAAATAAAAGGCACCGAGCCGCCTTTAAAAGCAGTTTTTCGAAAAATATATATTTTTGTGAATGTCAGTGATTGGTGAAGCAGGACTCTTCTTAGCATGCACTCGGAGCAAATCATTCCCAGTTGAAGGCAACTTTTCACCAATCATGAAAGTTAAAAGGCACTTTTTACTTCAGATGAGGCTGAAAGTTTGTGTAGTGACTTAAAGCAACCGATAACAGAGCACTGTCTTTCATTAAAGGCCTACTGAAATGAGATTTTCCTATTCAAACGGGGATAGCAGGTCCATTCTATGTGTCATGCTTGATCATTTCGCGATATTGCCATATTTTTGCTTAAAGGATTTAGTAGAGAACATCGACGATAAAGTTCGCAACTTTTGGTGCTGATAAAAAAGCCTCGCCTTTACCGGAAGTCGCGGACGATGACGTCACAAGGGTGAGGGCTCCTCACGTCCTCACATTGTTTTTAATGGGAGCCACCAGCAGCAAGAGCTATTCGGACCGAGAAAACGACAATTTCCCCATTAATTTAAGCGAGGATGAAAGATTCGTGGATGATGATGTTGACAGCGAAGGACTAGAAAAAAAAAATAATAATAAAATTAAATTAAAAGCGACGGCTCCGGGCGGGGGCAGTGTGAGCGTTACAGATGTAATTAGACACATTTACTAGGATAATTTTGGAAGATCCCTTATTTGCTTATTGTTTTAATAGTGTTTTAGTGAGATTGTAAAGACATACTTCGAGGTCGGATGGCTGCGGTGAACACGCAGTGTCTCAGAGAGAAGCCGAGGAGCCAAGCTCACAGCTGCCTTTTAAACAGCTACTGCAGGAGGACGAATAATCCAATGATGTCTCCGGTAAGAAATATATCACAATTTTCTCATCCAAAAACATGCTGGTTGACGTAGAGAAACATGTTCGCTTGACCGCTCTGTGTTAAAAACAAAGAAACACTGGCTGTGTCTCAGTGCTAAAGACAGCTGCAATACACCGCTTTCCACCAACAGCAATGTTCTTTATAGTCTCCATTATTACTTGAACAAATTGCAAAAGATTCAGTAACACAGATGCCCAAATTACTTTGTAATTATGCGATGAAAAGAGACGACTTTTAGCCGTAACTGGTGCTGAGCTAATATTTCCTAACAGTCTGTGACGTCACGAGCATGTCATCATTCCGCGACGTTTTCAACAAGAAAGTCCACGGGAAATTTAAAATTGTAATTTAGTAAACTAAAAAGGCTGTATTGGCATGTGTTGCAATGTTAATATTTCATCATTGATATATATAAACAATCTGACTGCGTGGTCGGTAGTAGTGGGTTTCAGTAGGCCTTTAAGTTTTATTGTAGAAAGGTTGTGGTACACCGGGTCTATACATCATTAATAGTCTTTCCTACATTAAATTGATGATTTAAGTGTTGGCTCGAAATGTTTAGCCCTCTTATTTGACGACTCCATCCAACCCAGAGCTAATTATAACTATATATATTATTGTGGGAGTTTTTGTAATCTCGTGTTATCCTTTTTAGGGGGGGGGGGGGATTTTTAGGAATTTTCTTCACTTACTCACAGCAACCTCTGCATGTTTAAAGTGTTTTTATATATATATATATATATATATATATATATATATATATATATGTATATATATATATATATATATATATGTATATGTATATATATATGTATATGTATATATATATATATATATATATATATATATATATATATATATATATATATATATATATATATATATATATATTGCACCATGTCACTCCAGGGGGGACCGCCCCACTGTTTGAGAAATATGGATATGTGGTAACATTACTGTAGTGTAAACAAAATGTATTTCATGTGTTTTATACGGTACGTTTTACTTCGCTATCGATAGCGTCTGTTTTCTCTTCATTCACCGATTTAGACGGCTGCAGAAAGGGTGCATATTTTCTCATTAGTTGCTTATAGACAATTAAGGCAAGCGAAAAAATACCTTTCGTGTTTGTGGCCATCTCGATTTTTGATTTCAACTACAACGCTCACAACTCTGCTGTGACGTCATTCCCAGCTCCAACTTCCAGCTTCCGAGGTAAATGGAAAGCACCATGTCACATGACTGCAAACTCAACACCTCATTGTCTGGTTCTGATACATCTTTGATTGCTTAGGTCTTAATTTACTGAACGTGGATGTTGAGTTTTGAAGCAACGAATATTTCTGCGCTAAGTTTTTCTTAATAGAATTTTTATAGACTGACTGACTGAATTTTTAAACACTCATTTTACTCAGCAATTTTTATTCAATTAAACTGTCAGCAAACTTTGTAAAAAATAAAGAGCATTTCTCAAATTCAAATGCAAAAAACTATGTTACATATTTTCAGTGTCAAAAAAAGCTTTGGTAATAAAGACCCAAATTAATCTCTATAAAAAGTCCTCTTACCTTAAGTTCAGCAATGTGACAACCAACCTTGTTAACCCCCACTTATAAGAGTATTCCTTTTCAGACACAGCCCAAGGAAATGCATCCCGGGAGCTGGCTAGCGACTTGCTAACGTACCCCCTCCCCATCATTCCTTTCCCCAGAGGTCTGAAGATGGAGGTTAAACACTCAAACCTAAAAAGCATTAAAAAGTTAATTGCTAATTTCTTTCGAGTAATTTTGTCTGTTGCTCTCATAAATATTGCATAATTGTGAGCAAAATATTTTAACACATTTATTAACTATTACTTTAAATGAAGCAAACATACAACATCATTAGCTGAAATCATTAGTCGATGGCTTAAGCAAATATTACACATCTTAAAAGACATAGAAAAAGAATGGGCATCAATGATCAGAACTGAGGAACCAAGAAACCACATTAAAACTAGAAGAAGACCAAACTGACCTCCACTTCAAAGGTGCGTTCACTGTCGTCCAAGAAGATAACACGAAGTCTGAGTTTGGTCTCTTTGGACACTTTGCTGCGTGTCTTTGCCTCGCGCTCGTCCATATCTTGCCGCTCAGAAGATGTGCACCATGCTGACAAATAGTCCCACAAATATGGCTTCACTCCTCCTCCTCATCCTTGTGTTTGTGTGTGTGCGTGTGTGCGCATGTGTGTGTGTGTGTGTGCGCGCACCAAGGAATAGTTCAATTTTAAAACTATTTTAGATTTATTAATTATTAGCATGTTTAATACATTTGTTTTATGTGCATGAGGTTTTGCATTGTTATTGATTATCATTTGTTTTTTCAATACAGAACATATAAATATATATTATGTTTGTTTGTTTTTTTTCTAATGAATTAGTCTCGATATATTTGTAATCAGTGTATTGTGTACAATACATGTTTGTTAAAAAGGGACTTAATTTTTATTATTTTGTTGAATGTGATTATTTAGTATATAGTTTCATTTTTTTTTTTACCTTTTAAAATGATGTACACATACTTTCATAATACTTTATAATACACTTTAACTGCTGCTGTGACCCAAGGTCACCTCCAGATTTATACTGTTGACTGTCAATCAGATTGTGCAATAATGTTATGTTACTTACTGTGCCTTGTATATACTGTACATTTTTATTTTCATTTTTAGCTAAGTACCATGTGACTTGTTGAAGCGTGGACTAGCAAAGTAAGATTTTCATTGTACGGCAAACTGTTTAACTGTGCATTTGTCAATAAAAAATCTTGAATCTTGAATAATATGTCCAGATTGTAAAGGGACACCATGAGTAATATATAAATTATATGACACTTTTATTAATAGGGATAAATTATATTTTGTTAATAGATTCTGTCACATTTCCATTGCAATATGTGTGCTTGAATGAGTTCTCTTTCAACGGACACACTCTCCCTGCTCCGTGTGTGTGTGGTCAAGTGTAGCGCGTGCATGTATTTGTGTGCCTTTTGTTGGAATAATATAGATTTCACGCTGGCTGGGCGCTTTTAGACAAGTGACCTGTCTTCAAGTAAAGTAGGTTAGTAGTGCAAAAGTCTACTGTAGCCTCCAGCAGAGCATGCCGTGTGTGTGTTTGTAAGTACTTAATGATTCTTCTCTTGTACCCACTTGTGGGGTCCCTCTTGAGTATTTCATGTGTTGGAGTATTTTAGTAGAGTAAGCGACTGGTTTTGGTAGTCAGTTGTGTTGAGAATGACTGTGCATCTCCCCTCGTCAGCTGGTAGGATCGTGATGTTTTCATCCTTGCCCAGTGATCTTACTGCCTTCCTCTCCTCCAAGGAGAGGTATGGGGGTGGGGACTGGGCAGTAGAAAGATCTGCTGTCACTTTCAAACGTATTACTTCCCTTCGGTTTCTGTTGGGGTGTTTTTCCTAATGGCTGATTCCGTCACCGTGATGAAATCAACTGTAGGAACCTAATGTGGAGTCATGGCAAAGTTCGTCCCTTTCGCCAATACATCTTTTTCTGTAGGGTAAGATTTCCAGGTGATTTCATGGGTCTTTGAGGAGCATGTATCCATTCTTACCTGTCTGAAAGATGGGAAGTGAACCATTTGTGAACAGTACTCAGAGGCCCACCCGGTGTTTCAGTCTATGTAAAAGAATGAGGTATCAAAGGCAGTCCTAAGGTCCACTAGAACCAAGGCCATGTCTTCACAAACACGGACAGTTTCAAAAACTCATATTTGGGTTCAAACTCAATCCATATAAGTGTAGTTTCAAAACTGTCTATGTCAACACACAAAAACATACACATGCTGTCATGCACATTTTGTCCAATGAGAAGCCTGAAAAAAGCAGCAACAGCTGACTTGACGGCATTACACCTCCTCTATGTTTATTTTGATATACTAGACCAGGTGTCGGGAACCTTTTTGGCAAAGAGAGCCATGAAAGCCAAATATTTTAAAATATATTTCTATGAGAGCCATACAATATTTTTTAGCACTTAATACAACTAAATGCGTGCATTTTTAAGTATGACAAACATTTTTACAGTATAATAAGTCTCTTATTCTTTTTAATAACATTGTTATTCTGAAGCTAACCAATAATAAACAAAATACTTCTTAATGCGACTTCTTGAACTGGTGGGGTAGAAAACGGATGGACGGATTAAAATACATTACAATGTTTTATATTTTCAATGTTATTTTTAACACGTACCATGAATTGATTTACGTGGACCCCGACTTAAACAAGTTGAAAAACGTATTCGGGTGTTAACATTTACTGGTCAATTGTACCGAATATGTACTGTACTGTGCAATCTACTAATAAAAGTTTCAATCAATCAATCAATCAATCAATCAATCTAAACTGTGATTACCAGCGGAAGTATTCATTACTTATCGTGTTAAGCAATGTCAGCTAAGATTTATCTGAGAGCCAGATGCAGTCATCAAAAGAGCCACATCTGGCTCGAGAGCCACGGGTTGCCTACCCCTGTGCTAGACGTACAATTACATGTACAGTATTTTTAAAGCCAACCTGTGCATACACAGAGCCTTGGGAACGTTACCTTTTTTTTTTCCCAGTGTTTAAAGCTCTCATTTACACCTGTGCTGCTGATACCCAACACCCATGGAATTATAAAATGCTTAATCAGCAATATGGCGATGTATTACAAGTGTATATTATATCTAAAATCAGCACGCACTAACGAGCCAAGTTAGTTCCTGCCAATATCCAGCAACTTTGCACAGCCATTGAAGAGGAGTGGACCAACACTCCGCAGGGCACGATCAACAACCTGATCAACTCTATGCAAAGGAGATGTGTTGCACTGCGTGAGGCAAATGCTGGTCAAACCAGATACTGACTGCTTTTTTGATCCCACCATACTCCCAATAAAGCAAAACTGCACATTTCAGAGTGGACTTTTATTGTGGGCAGCCTGAGGCACACCTGTGCAATAATCATGCTGTTTAATCGGCATCTTGATATGCCACACATGTGGTGGGATGGATTAACAATATCGAACAATATTTTAGAGGAATAGGTCTTTTATAATAAAAGATGTAGATCTTTGAGTTCAACTCATGAAAAATGGGAGCAGAAACAAAAGTGTTGCATTTATATTTTTGTTCAGTGTATGTTCACTGTATCAGTCTGACCAGCAGGGGGCAATATAGACTTAACTCAGACATGCAAAACCTTGGGTAATGATGGACTCACCAGACTTGGAGAATGATCATTCAGTTGTTTAAATGTATTTTAAAAAAAAGCAGATATGACCAAAAACTATAGCCATTTCTGGATTGAAGAACTAGCAAAAAAAAACCTACATATAGAGAGTTTTATATATATATATATATATATATATATATATATATATATATATATATATATATATATATATAAAACTGTTGTAGTTTTTAGTGTTTCCATTTGGACTGTACTGACATATTAAGTTGGAACTATACGCTACAATTAAGGATGCAAGTCGATGTACAAGTCAGTCTGCCCCACAACAAGACGATGGAGAAAAAGAAGGAACTTATTGAGTACAGCATCAGACAAAGGCAGCCTTGCGCACAACTCTTTGGGTAAATCTTTACCATATATAAAAATATATCTGTTGACCTATCTCCACCATACTTTGATTTTTTGTTACTGATGGGGATCCCAAGTACACAGAACAGGTACCACCAAGTAAGAAAAGTAGGTTTTGCATAATAGGACCCTAACTTAAGGTGGGTTTGCGGTAAGAACAAAGAAAAAGTTATGAAAATAATACAACAAAAGTAAAATATGATCTCCAAACTTCTTTTAAAAAAACATTTTCCTGTGCTCAATTATTCAGCTAACGAAAACACAAAATAACAACATGGTAAATGGTAAATGGGTTGAACTTGTATAGCGCTTTTCTACCCCTTTTTAAGGAGCCCAAAGCGCTTTGACAGTATTCCCACATTCGCCTATTCACACACACAATCACACACTGATGGTGGGAGCTGCCATGCAAGGCGCTCACCAGGACCCATCAGGAGCAAGGGTGAAATGTCTTGCCCAAGGACACAACGGACGTGACTAGGATGGTAGAAAGAGGGGATTAAACCAGCAACCCTCAGATTGCTGGTTGGTCTACCAACTTCGCCACGCCGTCCCCTACATATGGAATAAAGTGCCTTGTTTAAGAGGAAAAGTTTAATCGTCAGCAGCAACTTGAAAATAACTGACCTTTTAACACTGGTGTTTTTATAGGTAAACATTATTATTAGACATAAAAGGTTTGTTCCCTAAAATATTTATCCAGGATCACCAATCTATTTACTGCTTCAGGGATGCTCTGTAGCAGGTGACAATATTGCCATCCATCCATCCATCCATCCATCTTATTCCACTTATCAGAGGTCGGGTCGCGGGGTCAGCAGCCTAAGCAGAGATGCCCAGATTCCCTCTCTCCAGCCACCTCGTTCAGCTCCTCCTGGGGGATTCTGAGGCGTTCCCAGGCCAACATAGTCTTCCTAACGTGTCCTGGGTCTTCCCCGTGGCTTCCTACCGGTCGGATGTGCCCTAAACACCTCCCTAGGAAGGCGTTAGGGTGGCATCCTGACCAGATCCCCGTACCACCTCATCTGGCTACTGTCGATGTGGAGGAGCAGCGGCTTTACTTTTAGCTCCTCCCGGATGACAGAGCTTCTCACCCTATCTCTAAGGGAGAACCCCGCTACTCGGTGAAGGAAACTAATTTCAGCCGCTTGTACCCGTAAACTTGTCCTTTCGGTCATAACCTAACGGTCATGACAATAGGTGAGGATAGGAACGTAGATCAACCGGTAAATTGAGAGCTTTGCCTTCCGGCCCAGTTCCTTATTCACCACAACGGATCGATACAGCGTCTGCATTAGTGAAGTGAAGTGAATTATATTTATATAGTGCTTTTCTCTAGTGACTCAAAGCACTTTACATAGTGAAACCCAATATCTAAGTTACATTTAAACCAGTGTGGGTGGCATTGGGAGCAGATGGGTAAAGTGTCTTGCCCAAGAACACAACGACAGGATGGCAGAAGCGGGCATCAAAACTGGAACCCTCAAGTTGCTGGCATGGCCACTCTACCATCCGAGCTATACCGCCTGCATTACCAAAGATGCCGCACCAATCCGCCTGGCGATCTCACGATCCACTCTTCCCTCACCCGTGAACAAGACTCTTGGGATACTTGAACTCCTCCACATGGGGCAAGGTTTTTTCCCCAACCCGGAGATGACACATGGCGAGAAACATGGACTCTGACTTGGGGGTGCTGATTCTCATCCCATTCGCTTCACACTCGGCTGAGAACAGATCCAGTGAGAGCTGAAGAGCCAGTCCAAATGAAGCCATCAGGACCACACAATTTGCACAAAGCAGAGACCTAATCCTGCAGCCACCAAACCGGATCCCCACAACGCCCTAACTGCGCCTAGAAATTCTGTCCATAAAAGTTATGAACAGAATCGGTGACAAAGGGCAGCCTTGGCGGAGTGCAGCCCTTACTGGAAACGGGTCCGACTTATTGCCGGCAATGCGGACCAAGCTCTGACACTGATCGTACAGGGAGTGGACCGCTACAATCAGACAGTCCGATACCCCATACATAGTATGGAGTATGAGAGACAATATTGCCACTGTAGTTAAACACCTGTTCACCCTGTGTACATTTGTTGTGTCTGTGCTTCTTGTGCAAAGTAGTTGTGACTGGGAAACTGATATAATGACTAAATTATCAGCTTTTTTCTACTGCAGAAACTGGGAACATATATTTAGCAATGGGATGGTGATGGGACACTGCTTTAGTAATGGCGAACCACTATTCCTTTCATATGAAACGCAACAGGAAAAAGAATCTCGCAGAGATCTTTGTGGGTTTGCCCAGCTAGAGCTGTTTTAATGCGTAACTTCACGTCTTTCTTATAGTGGAGTTTGTCGAGTTTTAAGGTGAAGCCATTTTTTTGTCTTTTACTGACCAGTTCCTTCAACTAAGATGTGTTTTCGTGTTTAAAGACTTTGAGTGTGTAAGCCTGCCAGGAACAGCCAGTGGTGTGCCAAAAACGGATTCCCTACCAAAAATGTATCTGTTAAAGGGGAACATTATCGCAATTTCTGAAGGGTTAAAACCAATAAAAATCAGTTCCCAGTGGCTTTTTTTATTTTTCGAAGTTTTTCTAAAAATTTTGCCCGTCACACAATATCCCGAAAAACAGCTTCAAAGTGCCTGATTTACACCATCGTTATATCCACCCGTCTATTGTCCTGTGACATCACTGCGTGAAGCCACCAAAAACAAACATGGTGGATAGCACAGAAAGGTATAGCATAGTAGCTCGGATTCAGACTCGGATTTCAGCGCCGTAAGCGATTCAACAGATTACGCATGTATTGAAACGGATGGTTGGAGTATGGAGGCAGGTACCGAAAACAAAATTAAAGAAGAAACAGAAGCTTTTGAGTCATATCACAACAGACAGGGACACGGAAGGAAGCGCGGACAAATTTGGCGATCGCCTTCTAACCAACGATTGGTATGTGTTTGTTTGGCATTAAATGTGGGTGTAGGGAAAGGCTGGATGCAAATATACAGTAGCTACAAATGAGGTATAATGATGCAATATGTACATAAAGCTAGCCTTAATAGCATGTTAGCATCGATTAACTTGCAGTCATGCCGTGACCAAATACGTCTGATTAGCACACTCCACATAAGTCGATAACATCAACAAAACTCACCTTTGTGATTTCATTGACTTTATCGTTGGAAATGCATCTGCTTTGAGTGTCGCAGGATATCCACACATTCTTGCCATCTCTGTGCCATCTCTGTGCCATCTCTGTTGTAGCATAGCTGTCGTCGGTAAAGTGTGCAGAACAAACAGAGGACTTTCGCATCTTTTGGCCACTGGTGCAACTTGAATCCGTCCCTGATCGTGTTGTTACACCCTCCGACAACACACCGACGAGGCATGATGTCTCCAAGGTATGGAAAACAGTCGAAAATACTGAAAATAACAGAGCTGGTTTGACTTGGTGTGTGTAATGTGTTTGAGAAAATGGTGGATTGCTTCATGTTGTGACGTCACGGGTGAAAGGTCATCGCTCCGACAGCGAACAATTGAAGGGCGTTTAAATCGCCAAATTCACCCTTTTAGGGTTCGGAAATTGGTCAAAAAAACATATGGTCTTTTTTCTGCAACATCAAGGTATATGTTGACGCTTTCATAGGTCTGGTGATAATGTTCCCCTTTAAATCTGGACAGTTGGAGCTTTGTCTGTCCACAACTGATTGATATATATTACATGTGAGACAAACACTTAACATCCGTGATTCGTGGCTACTATAAACATACATGTTTAAAATAAATTAAGCCTTTATTGTGTCCAAAAAATTACTGTTTTCTTTCTCTATGGTATTAATGGTATTACAAAGGACTGTTGTTAAACCAAAGTTTAATGTGCTATAACCCCTTTGTTTACCACCTACATATATACAATTTGAACTGTTTTTTTTCCATACGCATAGTTGATATTTATGAAGCATTTAAATTTTCATTGTATTATTGCCTGTCATTTATCATAATAAAGCACACACTGTAATGTTTACATGTTGAAGTATCCTTTATTAAGTTGAAATCAAACCCAAATGACAATATGGTGGTTGTCATAAATTGATTCAAAGTAATATTTTGATATTAACACAGTTTTTCTATGTATCAATGATTAGAATACTGTGAGGAATTATTACATAGATCATAAGTGCATTTAAATAATTTTTAGAAGTCACCGCAATCTAGTGGTGATTTCAACATTTTAAAAGGATACTTCATGTAAACACTACAATATGTACTTAATTATGATATATGCAATACATATAATACAATAAAAATTTTAATGTAATGAATTCATCCAAATACTTTATACTGTAAATATGAAATATGTGTATGAACAAAGAGCATTTACAATTTTATGCAGCTTCTAGACAAGAAATAGGTTTTAGCACATCAACATCGTGCTTCTGCCGTAAGAAATATTGACTGAGTGCCAAGCAGGGAGGCAATGGGTCCCATTTTTATACTCTTTGGTCTGACTCGGCCGGGGTTTGAACTCACAACCTACCTATCTCAGGGCGGACACTCTAACCACTAGGCCACTGAGTAGGTTTTGTAGAGACATGCACAAAAAATGTACTTTAGTTTGATCAACTTTGTATGTACGGTATTAATTTTAAAAGCAAAGTTCGCTCGTGTGCTGTTTTTTTTTTTTACTCGCACAACCTATTTCTAGTCGTTAATGGGGGTAAATGCTGGCATTGTACCGCCATTTCTTTTGAGCACTTTTCTAAAGTTTGGTCATAGACAGTGACTCCAGTTTCCGCCCATTTGGTCTTCCTTTGTTTTGCTGTGCATTTTCTGTTTTCAATTCATATTGCTTTAAGTTTTCTGTCTCTGCACTTTGATGTTTTCTTTGGTTCTTCCAGTATGCTTGCCTTTTACAACTGTCCAATGTTGTTTGTACTTGGTCCAGATTTTAGACACAGCTTAATGTGAACAATACACATATCTTGCAGCATTGCGTGACAATTTACCTTCTTGAAGAAGTTGGAAAATCCTGTCCTTTGTTTCAATTAACATATCTCAGGTTGGGGCCCTGATTCATGTCAATCCACCTGATGCAACAGCTTTCCAAAATGTGAACACTTTTTTTTTCCACTGTAGACTAACTACTGTGGATATAATCTGAAGCAGGCGTTAGCTTTCGAAATAAATATGGGTGATTCCATATTTTCCTTAGAAATGAGTGATTACATACTTTTTCACTCTGCTTGATTAAACATACGAAACTGTTACTGACTACCACAATTTATGTCTGTCTGTGGTGGCCCTGAGAGGGACAAGCGGTAGGAAATGGATAGATGGATGGATTTCGTAAAGCCAGAAAGTTGCCATTTGAAATTACTATGGTTTTTGTCATGTTTATCTGCTTTTATTTTTACAAAATGAACAACTGAATGAACATCTTCCAAGTCTGGTGATTAGATAATTGTCATATATATATGTATATATATATATTATATATATATATATATATATATATATATATATATATATATATATATATATATATATATACATATATACATATATATACACACACACACACTGAAAAGGAGAAAAAGTGTTTCCGTGTGCTAAATTAATGTTTGATTGTAATTTGGGAATGCTGATGACTACGATTCTATCAGATGGTGGGAAAATAAGCACAAATCCACAACTCATGTGTGCTTGTGTCTCACCGCAGCGGCCCAATGAGGCCTACAAGTGGCACAAGTGAGCTTTGTGCAACAAGAAGAATAGTGGAGTGGCTTTAATGTGTGAAGAATGAGCAGGAAAGATATCGCTATTGTGGCACTTTCATACTTAGTCTTTTAAGTTCATAAAGTAAGTGCGCTCAGTGGCACTGCATTTTGCAAAACATTTCAGTGTAAACACACTTATGCACTCAAAATGTCAAATGTAAATATGGAAGTGTGTTATTTGAGACAGTCATGCTAGACACTTTGCACCCTCAATAGTGGGTGTAGCTATGTATCAACCAAATACAACAAGGTAATTGTTGCTCTATTTGAAATCGGGATCACACACGAACAGGAAAAAATCATAACCGATTTTTTTATTTTTTCATTTTTGTACTTAATGGAAAAATATTCTTATAGGGTGATAATCCATCGTCAAGTGGTTGCTATTTCCTATCAAAAGGAGCGTAGAAAAAAGTGCACAATGGCTTTAGGACAGCACTACTCTGTCAAAATTTGCAAACTTGTAAATGAAGTACACAGTTTACACAGTTTACTTATTGAAGTACTGTATACTGACAGAAGTGTGCAAACTGAGACGAGCCAAGGATTTGAATGTCCACATAAAAGGACACCAAAGAGGATTTTGGAGTGCGACGTGTTAAGCTTGTTATCGCTTACAGAGCATAAAATCCCATCAAAATCTTCACTGAGTTCAAGCGCTCGCATTGTTTAAGCTTTGCTAATTCACAGTCATTGGTGGCAGAACATTGACCATTTCACAGCTATGAGAAAATGTGCGAAACCTACGCTTTGTGTCCCCCCAGAGGGTCCTCACTAGGACACTGCACCCCCGACCCACCAAATATGACACATGAGCATATCAAGTAGAGGTCAAGATTATGTTAAAAGTTTCTCCTTTAAATCTCCATGTTTGACTCTAAACGACTTTATGGACTTATGTGTGTGTGTGTTAAAAGGATTGACTACATGTCTTTGTGACTGTGAAAGGATTAATCATAGTTCTTTTTCAAATGCTTTTTTCTACTTTGTTCATGCCGAGTTTGCTTATTGTGCCCAACTTGCCATTGTGTCTGCGTGTGTGGAGTATTTCTGTCAGTACTCAATACAGTGGGGCAAAAAAGTATTTAGTCAGCCACCGATTGTGCAAGTTCTCCCACTTAAAATGATGACAGAAGTCTGTAATTTTCATCATAGGTACACTTCAACTGTGAGAGACAGAATGTAAAAAAAATATCAAGGAATTCACATTGTAGGAATTTTAAAGAATTTATTTGTAAACCATGGTGGGAAATAAGTATTTGGTCAACCATTCAAAGCTTTCATTGATGGAAGGATGTTTTGGCTCAAAATCTCACGATACATGGCCCCATTCATTTTTTCCTTAACACAGATCAATCGTCCTGTCCCCTTAGCAGAAAAACAGCCCCAAAGCATGATGTTTCCACCCCCATGCTTCACAGTAGGTATGGTGTTCTTGGGATGCAACTCAATATTCTTCTTCCTCCAAACATGACGAGTTGACTTTTCCCCAAAAAGTTCTATTTTGGTTTCATCTGACCACATGACATTCTCCCAATCCTTTGCTCTATCATCCATGTATCCATTTTGGTATAAACTCAACTCGTCGTTTTTGGAGGAAGAAAAATACTGAGTTGCATCACAAGAACGCCATAACTACTGTGAAACATGGAGGTGGAAACATCATGCATTGGGGCTGTTTTTCTGCTAAGGGGACAGGACGATTGATCCGTGTTAAGGAAAGAATGAATGGGGCCATGTATTGTGAGCTTTTCAGCCAAAACCTCCTTCCATCAATGAGAGCTTTGAATGGTTGACCAAATACTTATTTTCCACCATAATTTAAAAATAAATGATTTAAAATTCCCACAATGTGAATTCCTTGATTTTTTTTTCACATTCTGTCTCTCACAGTTGAAGTGTACCTATGATGAAAATTACAGACCTCTGTCATCATTTTAAGTGGGAGAACTTGCACTATCAGTGGCTGACTAAGTACTTTTTTTGCCCCACTGTTTGTATACTACTGATAGTGTACTTCAAAAGCCCCTCTAATGCTCACAACATTGGCACTTATTTCGTAGTTGTGGACCTAAATTGATGTCAACAGGTAAAATCCCCCCCAAAATAGATGCAGTGGTGATTTGATGCTTGTTTTCTAGTATGTTTCAGCACACTTTTAGCTTCAAAATGTGTGTGGGGTCTGCATCAGCCTGCTGACGTCACCTAGACCGGAGGCAATTTCATATTGTATGTGTTGCGGTAGTATTTTTATCCCACATCATGATACTTTTGTGCAGAATTTGAATGCATGATCAAAAATGACTTCCTTTGCTGAACAGCAACATTGAGGGTGTAAGTTGAGTGCACTGACAGTGCACTGCATTTTGCCCTACTTCTGCACTGTGAATGCACTCAAAATACTAACAAAGTGTAGAAGTGCGCCAATTGGGACATGCCTTTTGCACGTGTGCGTGCATCATGTTAGCATGGCTACTACTGGACTCAACAACGTTTTGGTTTCATGCTTGAAATCAAAGTGCACTGTGACCACTGAGTCACTGTTCAGGTGAACTTTGAGGTGTTTTTAGCTTCGTTCAGCACTGTGCCACTTTCAGCTGTGTGTGTGTGAGAGATCATTAAAGATGCAAAGTGTGTATGTGTGTGCACATCTTTGCCTTTTAGCGTGCTTGTTAATGACGGCCTCTGCTGAGTCAGCGGGCCTGCAGAGTGAAGAGGATGAAAGTTGAAGGGTGACGGAAAGAGAAAGCGAGAGAGAGGTTACACACGAGTGTTTTAAAACAGCAAGATTAAAAAAAACGCACTTCAGAAAAAAAGCTAACTGAAGAAAAAGGGACACTTGGTACCGCTTCTTCTTGCAAAACCCTTTGCGGGCACGTGTGTGTGTGTGTGTGTGTGCCAGGACAATGCCAGTCTCTGTGCGTGTGTGTGTGCGCGTGCGTGCGTGTGTGTGTGTGTGTGTGTGTGCACGCGTGTTTAAACAATAGAGTTGATTAGGCGTTGCGTGGCAGTGACAGCACTGAGCGGAGATGATTAATGATTCTCTGTTTAATGTGATTAGTGCATTAATACCTCCTGTGATGGCTCAGACTGGCTAACACTGAGAAAGGTCAACACACACATATGCACACGCGCGCACACACATTCAGCCGTAATGGATCCTCCAGCAGGTCAGAGGAGTGCTGATGTCGTTTCCTGTTTGAGAGTCAATATCTTCTTTGCTTTGTAATGAAACTTCCCTCCTTACCGTCTAACAGACCAAGCAAACTCACATACGGACAACAACTTGACATCACAAAACACAATATGGTTTTTGTTTTATGAGACTGAGTCATGATGTCAATCGAGACGCCACTGCAGTTCTTCTTCTGACCACTAAGTGATGTTGTGTTGAAGGCATGTTATTCAACTGTCTGACGGCCTTGTCATCCGTTCGAGTCTTGTGCAGGTCTACAGTCTTGTCCCTGTGCGCCATTGACACAGACACAGTATGCGAGGGTCAGAATGCTTGCTTCATTAATTAATGGCTTTTATAACCTTTACTTCATTCTTTTTTTACCTACTAAAATCATGCATGTGTGATGTTTCTCATCTCACTGATCACTCGTTGAGGGTTTTTTCGGGCAAACGTCTTTGTCTGCATGAGATGACTGTCATTTTTGTCATGTTACGCCACCTAATTGTGTTTCTTTTGACCCTAAAAGCAATTAAAGTCTGTGTTTGTGTGCGTGTGTGAATATGTTGCTGTGGTACTCTATTAGTTAGTGTTGACAGCTCATGATTGATCTTCTCATCACATTACCCTCCATCACCCTGAATGTGTTTGTGTGCGCTTTGCGTCATTTCTCAGTGGCGGCATAGCTCGGTTGGTAGAGTGGCCGTGCCAGCAACTTGAGGGTTGCAGGTTCGATTCCCGCTTGTGCCATCCTAGTTACTCCCGTTGTGTCCTTGGGCAAGACACTTTATCCACCTGCTCCCAGTGCCACCCACACTGGTTTAAATGTAACTTAGATATTGGGTTTCACTATGTAAAGCGCTTTGAGTCACTTGAGAAAAAGCGCTATATAAATATAATTCACTTCACTTCACCCTCCTGTGGTCCTGTGCAGTAAGACATGTCCTCCAATACTCGCTCTAAAAGGGGAACTATTTCCTAGCGTATAAACACATCGACATGCTTCGGTATTAGCTGTAAAAGCTAGTTACAGTACGAGGTAAGCTAGTTTCTATGTCAGCACCTGAATCGCTATTAAGTTTCTAATGCAAAACACAAGCTGTACTGATTGAAAAACATGAACAATCCTACTACAGTATCTGTAAAGTATTAGCCCACATTTCATGTTTTGTTCGTCCACAGCTAGCTCGACAGTGTATGTAGTTGTAATAACACGTAAAAAATGCTGGATGTATCATGATCAATTTTTTTTTGTTTAGTTTGGGTAAGAAATTAATTTATGTCAAAATAGCTTGGCTCCAAGCGCCACATTTACAATGTCAAGCCACGGCGACCACACTCTCTCGGCTTCCGTCTGCTCCAGAGTTCATTCTCTGCATATTTAGCTTAAAAAATGTAAGGTTGTTAATCCTCAATTGTAAATCCTCATTTGTAAATCCTTTCTTGTCTGTTACCAAGTGTGTCTGCCATGATTAGAAAACACTTGCGTTTGTTTCTGGAAGTAGGAACACACATTTATTGCTGGAAGTCAGAAGTGCGTTGCTATGTAAACGGAAATAAATGCGCTGGGTTTGTGCAATGATTAAAGTGACCAAAGTAAGGTAAATATGAAACATCTTACATATTGGTATTAACGTGTCTGTTACTACATTATATGCAGCAGTGGTTCTCAACCTTTTTTCAGTGATGTACCTCATGTGAACATTTTTTTAATCCAAGTACCCCCTAATCAGAGCAAAGCATTTTTGGTTGAAAAAAAGAGATAAAGAAGTAAAATACAGCACTATGTCATCAGTTTTTGATTTATTAAATTGTATGACAGTGCAAAATATTGCTCATTTGTAGTGGTCTTTCTTGATCTATTTGGAAAAAAAGATATAAAAATAACTAAAAACTTGTTGAAAAATAAACAAATGATTCATTTATAAATAAAGATTTCTACACATAAAAGTAATCATCAACTTAAAGTTCCCTCTTTGGGGATTGTAATAGAGATCCATCTGGATTCATCAACTTAATTCTAAATATTTCTTCACAGAAAAAGAAATCTTTAACATCAATATTCATGGAACATGTCCACAAAAAATCTAGATGTCAACACTGAATATTGCATTGTTGCATTTCTTTTCACAGTTTATGAACTTACATTCTTATGTTGTTGAAGTATTATTCAATAAATATATTTATAAAGGATTTTTGAATTGTTGCTATTTTTAGAATATTTTAAAAACATCTCACGTACCCCTTAGCATACCTTCAAGTACCCTCAGGGGTACCCCCATTTGATATACTATATACTTGCAGTGTGTATATAAAAAGTTGATAGAGGGCTTTGAAGGCTACAAAAGTGACTCATCAGCTGCATCTTCCAAGCGTTTTTTTATCATCTTTAACCCCACCCCCCCAACATAATGATTGTGAACAATAGGCAAAATTCCAAATAAAGTGCATGTCCCCTTTAAGTTATTTGGGACACACACAGTTACAGCAGTGTCCCACATGAATATTAGTGTAAAATGTTAAAGAGGCTTGTGATGCAAGAAAATGTTGTTTCAGTCCCCCCCCAACCCCACGTCTGTGTTTGGGGGCGCGATAAAGGATAAAGGTGGAGAATTACACCCCCCAGCCCCCAGTCTTCCATCGTGGTCGTTACGGCGACAGAAGACCGGGGCAGGGCCGTCGGGCGATAAGGCAAGCTTTACGGCGCCTACCTGCGGCAGGTTTCACCTTCCTGTGTTTTATTGGGCTCACCTTGGCGGAGGCCTCGCGGGGTCCGAAGTCGACCTTGGCGAGCCGATGTGGCCAATAACTCATGGGAAGACTCTGAGGGACGCCGTCATTTCCCTGAGAGCCACTGGGCTGCTTTTGAGCTGCCCCGAAAAGTTTGAGACGCTAACGAGGACGTTATCTACTAACACTCCAGCGCTCTCTCTCTTTTTTCCCTCAATGGCAGCCATGTTGATCCCCCGCCCCACTCCTTCTTTATCGCAGCTGGCGGGCCTTGACGCCACAAACGTCCGCATGCACGTTAATTAATACCTAGATTTAAAGGGCGATGGTTGTGTGCGGGAGTGATATCTTGTTAAAAGTCTTTTATTGCTTCATCAATGTTGGAATGAGTATGATCTAACACGTCTGCTGGCTTATTAATTACAATGCTAATTAAGCTAGCATTACCGCTTTGACCTCGGAGCGCGCGTGTGACACCGTGGGCACACATGCTAATTTGAATGGCAGATATGATGGATTATAGCGGTTTACGATAGCGACACTAAAACTTCCCTTCAAAGCGCTCGCTCTCAGTCTCTAATTCCACCGGACGCTTAGATCAATAAAGTTTTCCAAGTCTAATTTGGACGTCTTCTTCGTTGAGGTGACGGCCGCACCTTGAGGGAATGGAGGGTGTTCGTTGGCGTCTTTAAACGAGGAAATTACAGATAAACTTTAATCAAACCTTGCAAGTTTATTGCTAACTGTTTAATCTAAAACCCAAAAGAGGTGGAGCTAGGCACAGTTTAGCCTCTTGATTGGCCAACAAACATGTGACTTCCCAATACAACATCCTTCTTTCGTCCTTCCTTCCCCAGTCACTACCGGTTGTGCGCGCTAGTTGGACCCGCGCGACCCAGACCTCACTCAGCGGGGCGTGGTGACAGCCGGCTGCCACTAGGGGGGCTGTCACAGTGATGGATGGCGCTGATTAGCTGTGAATAATGAAATAATGTATTAAAAAATCCTCCTAAAGCTCATCAGTGATGACCCATTGTGGCACTTCTGTACAACTTGGAACACTGGTGCTGCTCGTCTGCTAACACAGACCCGCAGACGTGAGCACATCACCCCTATATTAGTGTCCCTTTACTGGCTCCCTGTGCGTTATCGAATCAATTTTGAACTCCTATTTGTTTTTAAATGTCTAAACAACCTCGCGCCAACATATCTCTCCGACCTCCTTCAGCCTTACTGCCCCATCCGATCCCTAAGATCAGCCGATCAGCTGCTACTGACGGTCCCTGACACAGGACTGAAGCTTAGAGGTGACAGAGCTTTCGCTGCTGCTGCTGCTCCCAAGCTCTGGAACGACCTACCTCTGAGTGTTAGACAAGCATCCTCTCTTCCTGTTTTTAAATCTCTCTTAAAAACATACTTTTATTTCATGGCTTTTAACACTGAGTGATATCCATCCTGCAATAGTGCCCCATTATACACCTGCTGTGAACCTGTTTTTATGTTCTATTTATTTATTTTTTATCATGTTCTGTTTGTGTTGTGTTGTTTGCTCAGTTCTCATATTATCTGTTAACCTGCAAATTGTACAGCACTTTGGCTACCCCTGTGGTAAATTTTAAATGTGCTTTATAAATAAAGTTGATTTGATTTGATTTGATTTAGCGTTAACTGCTTGCCAATCACCAGCATGCTCTTTGCTTTGTGCTGTTAAGCTTCATGTGGCTTTTTTAATGATGCAAAAAGTAATACCAGAAGGAATGTTGGGCTTAAATTCACACATACATTACATTTTCAGTGCATAAGTGTAATCACAGTATAGAAAACGGCAAAAGGGTTAGCGGCACTCTCTGTACTCGGATGTTACACTCAATAGGAAGCCTAACATCGTCATCAGAGCCATCTTGGATACATTACAAAAGAGGGAAAAAGAAAAAAGGGGTCATTTTAGTGATTGTAATTTTTTGGAGGTACACAACAACCGTAACAGGTGTCAGTGCATCCCACAGATAGACACTTTATTTGTGGCAGCGGGGGCGTGGCCAGGTCAATATGATGTCATCATAGCATTTGCATAATTGGTTATGATGCAAAAATGTATTCATGTCCAAATGACAAATGTAACAAATGGACAAACAACCTCATATATATTTATATTTACAAGCATGTCGTTACCAAACTTTGTGGATACGAATATGTACACAATGTAAATGGTGCAGTATACTTATTAGTAGGGGTGAAACGGTACACCAAAATTTCGGTTCGGTACGTACTTTGGCTTAGAGGTCACGGTTCGGTTCATTTTCGATACTGTAAGAAAACAACAATATATAAATTTTTTGGTTATTTATTTACCAAAATGTTCAAAAAATGGCTTTATCCTTTTAATATTGGGAACACTATAATAATTCTGCCCACGTTAATCAACATTAAACTGCCTCAAATTGTTGCTCAGATTAAAATGACAAAACTTTTCTTCAACATATAAAAAGTGCAACATTAAACAGTTTCAAGTCAACTCATCTTGTTTAATTTATCACAGCATTTGGGAAGCCTGTAGTTGATTTTTATTATGTAAATGTTATATTTTTATCAACATGTGATAGCAGGGACCCTGCCATTCAAAGCTTTTCTGTCCGTAAAACACACACACACACCGCAAAATGAGCTAACGTTACGCTAAAAGCTAATTAGCCTTCACCTCAAGTTAAAGTTAAAGTACCAATGATTGACACACACACACACTAGGTGTGGCGAAATTATTCCCTGCATTTGACCCATCACCCTATATCACCCCCTGGGAGGTGAGGGGAGCCAGAATTGCAAGCGAGCTGAGCTGCAGTTTAAGTTTCTAGAAGGTCAACGGGCTTATAGTGATGTTAGTAGTGGTTGACTGGGAGGTGTTTATTATCATTTGGGGAGAATACGCTGCCTTATGCTCACCTGCTAAACACCTATCTGCTCAATGCTGAAGCATTTACTACATGCGCTCTGAATACGCACTGCTGATTGGCTGTTACCGCTATATATGTAACCAATCAGGTGGTTGTGTTGGTGGGACAATGCTGGGTGCTCAGACAGAGGCAGAAGAAGCAAAGCAGCTTGTTAAGAATTTAGCTTAGAAACTTGTTCAGTACACCCCCGTACCAAACCGAAACCCCCGTACCGAAACGGTTCAATACAAATACACGTACCGTTACACCCCTATTTATTAGGCATAAGTACAAAAGTGTGCGAACTGAAACACAGCCTTGCTCTTCTGTCCTCGTTAGTTGACTCTAAATACTATTACTTAGGATGAAGACTCCTGTGCTGCCTTGTCTGAGCTCTTTTAGGTCTTCTTAGCTCGGCCGATAGAGTTTTTAGTACCCTCCATCTTGCCATTCCTATTGTGACGCGCCTCCTCCTCCAAGTGTGTTCTTTCTGGATGAGCAACTTTTATGTGGCGGTTGATGAAGAGGAGGAGGAGGATGAATGTTAGAGCGGGAAGGAGAGGTGGAGGACGAAAGGAATGAAAGTATCATAGGAGTCTGATGGTAGCCATGTTGTCCTCATTCATCAAACGAACCACGGTGACCACGAAAGTTTGTTTACAACGGCGGAAAGGTTCCTGAAGTGAGTGTCTTTGAAATGAATGAACTTATTTTGGGAACAGGAAGTGAGTCACTTGCCAACGTGCTAATATCTTGTACTCAAACCTTTGTCGGTACACGTTAGTAAGCATAGTGTGTACAGTGTACACTTAGCTCCTGAGTGCATACAATTTGACAGCTGTCCCAAATCCAATACTGTCTCGCACACTTACCGGAAGTGACATTAACAATATTGCCCTGTTTCGTCTTCTTCCCTCCGTCTTTTGTTTGGAAGAGTTTGGGTGTCCCCCTGTGCCCTTCCATGACCAAGATGGCGACTGTTGTGTGTGTGAATGCACTGATGCACTCAAAATACCAAATGTAAGTACGGAAGTGTGGCAATTGAGACACGGCTATTATTGGTGTTGGCAAAGTTTGTCATGATTAGGAGTTGAAGTAATAGACTACAATTACATCAGGTGGTTGTTGTGACAACAGCGTCATGGCTAGGGCTGCTGATGATGACACACATACACACTTGCGCACTCATCTATTAATGAAGGCTAAGGGGTGTGTGAGTGTGAGGTGGATGGTCTGACTTGAAGCGTGTTTGAATAAAGCTAAATAAATCTTGATGGCCTCTAGTGACAGCAGTGTGTGTTTGTGTTGCATGATGTGTTAATAATAACACAATGAAGACTTGAATGGTTGAAGCCTTTCTTAGAAAACTCCCCCGGGATAAAGATCCATTTTGATGTCAAGTCTTTCCACTTTTTGTCCTCTCGTCACCTCTTGCTCCATGTCTTTGTTGTCGGTGGTCCCAGGGGACAAACTAGTCCCTCTCCTCTTTCACTGCGAGGTGGTCGAGTCGGTTTTCAGAATAGAAACTGGGTACCTTTTTCATTGAGCGAGCGTCTCAGTGTAATGGGATTACACAGGATTACAAAAAGCAGGCAGTCTGTAATCCACACTGCTCAATCCCATTGTGGTGTAATTGCTTCTTTTAATCTTCTCTGTCTTCCTCCTAGATTTTGTTTTCTTTCTGACTTTTAGGGGGTCAAAGGTCAGAGCCATCCGCTTGTGGCCACCAGAGTGTGCATGTGGGCCACATGCAAGGGCAGTAAAGTAAAAACAGGGGGAAACAAAAACAATCATAAATAAAGTCAAACTTTTAAAGCAGTGGTTCTTAACCTGGGTTCGATGGAACCCTAATGGTTCGGCGAATCGGCCTCAGGGGTTCGGGGGAGCCTCCGCCACGGAGGTAAAGACACATTCGACTTATAGTGTAAGTAAAAAGTTCTCCCTATCAGCGTATTATGGATACCCCCAAACAATGTTCCCTCTAATTTTCCATCTGATTTGCGGTTGTTTGATTGATCGATTTGAAACTTTTATGAGCAGATTGCAAAGGAAGAGAGTACATTATATGAAACAGTAGAGTTTACACAGTACAGTACATATTCCGTACAATTGACCACTAAATGGTATCACCCAAACAAGTTTTTCAACTTGTTTAAATCGGGGTCTACGTTAATCAATTCATGGTAATGTGTTTAAGGTGTGTAATTTGTTTTGAGTTCATGCAGTGTTGGTTTTGTTCTTTGAACAATGTGATGTTCTTGCATGGTTCATATTGTGCACCAGTAAAAAAAACATATAACTTTTTCTTGAATATGAAATTAAATAATAATGAATTTTTCACTAAAGAAGGGTTTGGTGAATGCGCATATGAAACTGGTGGGGTTCTGTACCTCCAACAAGGTTAAGAACCACTGTTTTAAAGGCCTACTGAAGTGAGATTTTCTTATTTAAACGGGGATAGCAGGTCTATTCTATGTGTCATACTTGATCATTTCGCGATATTGCCATATTTTTGCTGAAAGAATTTAGTAGAGAACATCCACGATAAAGTTCGCAACTTTCGGTGCTAAGAGAAATGCCCTGCCTCTACCGGAATTCGCAGACGATGACGTCACATGTTTGATGGCTCCTCACATCCTCACATTGGTTTTAATGGGAGCCTCCAAAAATAAGTGCTATTCGGACCGAGAAAACGACAATTTCCCCATTAATTTGAGCGAGGATGAAAGATTTGTGTTTGAGGATATTGATAGCGACTGACTAGAAAAAAAAAAAAGTAAAAAAAAAAAAAAAACGCGATTGCATTGGGACGGATTCCGATGTTTTTAGACACATTCACTAGGATAATTCTTGGAAATCCCTTAACTTTCTTTTGTGTTGCTAGTTTTTTAGTGAGTTTAATATTACCTGATAGTCGGAAGGGTGTCTCCACGGGTGTCTTGACGCGCAGTGTCTCAGGGGAATCGACGGCAGCTATGTACGCCACAAACTTAGCTTTTCTCCGGTAAGTGGCGACTGTTTAACCACAATTTTCTCACCGAAACCTGCTGGTTGACATTCGGTCCATGTTAGCTTGACCGCGCTCTGATCCATAGGAAAGTTTCACCTCCAGGAATTTTAAACAAGGAATTACCATGTGTTTGCATGGCTAAAGGCTAAAGCTTTCCAACTCCATTTTTCTACTGTGACTTCTCCAATATTAATTAAACAAATTGCAAAAGATTCAGCAACACAGATGTCCAAAAAACTGTATAATGATGCCGTTAAAGCAGACGACTTTTAGCTGTGTGTGTGCGCAGCGCTCATACTTCCTAAAAACCAGGGGCGGTTCTAGGCATGCTTATATGAGGGGGCAGTCAGAAATGTAAAGGGGGCATCATGTGTACACATCATGCTCCAGCACTCTTTTTTCTGTGCTTATAGTAACGATGCTTTCTTCATTGAAATGGGTCTTTAGCTATGTGCCCAACCCCAACCTGGAGTAGTGGATAGCACTTTGTCAGGCCTCTACCTTCAGACCTGTCCAACTTGGGTGTCCCACCTGAAGACTAAGCTCCTGCTGGTATAGCTCTTACGGTCACTGAGGCACACAAACCCCCTGACCACAATAAGGTGGAAATCCCTCAGGGGGGGAAACATTAACAGCGCTGCCATATTTCTGACAGGAGAAACAGAAGCAGGCGTCTCGCACCACTGAATACTCTAGCCATGGTCGTGTGCGGCACCAGGCAGGATTGAATGATCTTAATGTTGAACCAAATGCACGCTTTGGGTAGCCACCCAGTATTGGCTGAGATGGTGCGTTGCCATTTAAGTCACTGGGTAGCTGAGCAGGCTGCTTTGGGGGAGCGCTTGTTGGGGGGACGGAGGGAGCTGGTGCAGGAGAAACAGTGCTTGCTGGTGCTAAAGGTGCAGTATTGCTAGCTGCTGTCCCTGATGTACTAGCAGTAGCATCATTGCTACTACTACATGCAGGAGCAGGACTAGACTTTTTAAATGCTCTGAAAAATGGATGCATTACAGAGCAATAACTGTTTCTATGTGAGCTGCTGGAAGCTGGAGCAGAAAATAAGTACGCTTGAACAACAACAGAAAAAACCTGCTGTGATTACATGAAGAGAAACAACAACAGTACAGGACTACAGCCTGGGGCGGGGCTTTACGTGGGGGTCTGTCAGACATAGGTCACTTGTCTTCAGTTTGTCACATGCAGTGGACGTGGGCACTCATCTGGGCACAAAACTCATTCACTCCAATGTATGTGTGTTGCCCACTTGTTTGTAAATTGATGAAAACGGCAGTGTTTTTGTTTTTAGGTGTATTGGTCATATCAAATGAAACTTATAATTAGTTTATTACAAAATGTAGATTGAAACATTAAAGGTTGACTATATAGAATTACAAGAAAAACAACAGAAAAAGAATTCCAGCAGTCGATTGCCAGACCGTTGCAAGGTAAAACGGGAGGTTGCTAGGGACTCCGCTCTGAAGAGGACAGCAGAGAAGGACTGCTAAGCAGGATATATACCTAATGTTTCATTTTTACCGTCATTAACAGCATCATAAATGACTTGTAGCTTGTTACAGGGACAGTTGAGGCTCTTTGCCTTCCAAACCACTGCTGCTCAGAGCCTCCGTCAACTCGTCAAGTTGTAAAAAAAAAAAAAAGGAACTCCGTAGCACCAAAAGTCCGCAACGATAAACGTGTTTATGACAACTTTTCCTTTTCTTTTACTTTCATACTGCAACAGTGATTGGATGTTTACTGAGGGCTGACGGGTGTGTGCGGGTGTGTGTCTGCTGCGCAGCCTGTGGAATGTTGAATACACGCACAGCGGAGTGAAAGTTGAGAGGGAAGCCGACACTACTATAATCGTGTGTCCCTTTTTCGGCGGATTTTTCCGCTAGTGCAGATCATTTTGTCAACTTGTAATGTCATCTTTTTGTGAGTTTAATCAAATTCGCTTTCTCAAATTTTGATTTGAGGGGGCAATACATTTATTTAAGGGGGCTCTGCCCCCTCTTGCCCCTGCTAGAGCCGGCCATGCTAAAAACCCGCGACATCTTGCATACACGTCATCATTACGACTTTTCGAAGACGAAACTCCCGGGAAATTTAAAATTGTAATTTAGTAAACTAAAAAGGCCGTATTGGCATGTGTTGCAATATTATCAGACTGAGTGATGGGTAGTAGCAGGTTTCAGTAGGCCTTTAAGAACCACTGTTTTAAAGTATAAAGTTGCTGAAAGTGAGACTTTTTGATCCAAGTTCAACCCCCCACCTTCTCTAATGGCCAATCACAATGGTCAGCCTGCACACTTCCTCCTCTGATTGGTCTAGCCCAATGTTGGAGGCGGGGCCAGCCCGCGGACCGACCTGGAGTGTGTGGAGGTAGATTTTACGCACAGAGAGGACACTGGACTCTTTGGGGACGGCCGTGGACTGTGTGGAAGACAACAGCGTGGACACAAAAATCGTTTTCCCGCCAGAGCAAAGTGCGCGCGGAATAGCGTCCTCTCTTCCATGTCGCTGCCCGACTCTCCCTCACTTCTCTCGGCGGGCTCGGGTGCCCCCACTCCGGCCACGCTGTACCGCTCGGCACCTCCGGAGACCGTCCTCACTTCCGTCGCCCCCAGCGGAACCTCCAGCCCGGCTCACGGCAACCCCCATTCACTGTCCCCGCGGCTCAGCGGCGCCATGCTCGGCGGCTTTCTGGCCGCACCGGGAGGCGCGCTGGCCGGCTTGGGCAACGGCGCATCCGCCCCGCTTGTGTCGGCGCTGGGCTCGCTGACCCCTTGCGCGCCCGCCTTGACTCAGAGCTCGTCCGGCGAGTGCAAACTGGTGGAGGTGCACGGCGTCAAGGTGGCCAGCTTCAGCGTGCACGGCCAGGAGGAGCTCATCTGTCTGCCGCAAGTCTTCGACCTCTTCCTGAAGCACCTAGTGGGCGGCCTGCACACCGTTTACACCAAACTCAAGAGGCTCGACATCACGCCGGTGGTCTGCACCGTGGAGCAGGTGCGCGTGCTGCGGGGGCTCGGCGCAATCCAGCCCGGCGTCAACCGATGCAAGCTCATCTCCCGGAAGGACTTTGAGATCCTCTACCAGGACTGCACCAGCGCCAGGTCAGTGACTTCAAAGTTCACCTCGCACTTGAGCGTGCCTCAGCCCGATTTGTTTTTTTTGATTAATTGATTGATTGATTTATATTTTTATTAGTAGATTGCACAGTTCAGTACATATTCCGTACAATTGACACCTAAATGGTAACACCCGAATAAGTTTTTCAACTTGTTTAAGTCGGGGTCCACGTTAACCAATTCATGGTAAACGTAAATGTGACGTCACCACCCACCCACCACGACTTATAGAAAGTCATCAATTTTTGAGTTTTATTTGTCTTTGTTGCATCCATATAGTCCATCATTTACGCGTGCACACACACACACGCGCGCGCGCGCACCCGTACACACACAGCAGTCCATGTCAGAGGTAATAATGAATCATATGAATGCTCATGCAACAACACTGCTGGAGAGCCATTGTGGCTGAAAACACACACCTCCCCCCTAATCATATTGACATTCCTCTAATGCCCCCACCCCTTGATGTTAGATCCTGGGAAAAAAAATACAAGTTAAAAAAAGATTAACTCCCACTGGGCTTCATCTTCTCTTAATATGTGTGTGTGTGTGTGTGTGTGTGTGTGTGTGTGTGTGTGTGTGCGTGTGTGTGACCATGAATTGATTAACGTGGACCCCGACTTAAACAAGTTGGAAAACTTATTCGGGTGTTACCATTTAGTGGTCAATGTACGGAATATGTACTGAAATGTGCAATCTATTAATAAAAGTATCAATCAATCAAAAAGTGTGTGTGTGCATGGCAAGAAGGACCACCTTCACAGTGCACAGATGCAACCTTTTGTAATATTTTTTTCCTCTTTTTCAAGCTTCTCTAAAGTTGTCTTGAAAAAACTTTAGTGAAAACGCTGCCAGAAACAGGTAGTCAGAAAATCATGTATAAGTAGACCAGGCTACTTTTACAGGATTTTTCTTTCAACACTGCCTGTTTGGGGCTTAAAACTACATGCATGTAAAATTTCTAATGTGACTTATAACCTCTTTCAAAATGTGTGTGTGTGTGTGTGTGTGTGTGTGTGTGTGTGTGTGTGTGTGTGTGTGTGTGTGTGTGTGTGTGTGTGTGTATATACAAGTATGTGTGAATGGATAGTGAGTGACAGAAGGGGGCGGTGGGGGGTTTGCTGATGTCAAAGTGTTATTCTGGGCTCCTCTTATCATGACAGGCTGTTAGAGCACAAACACACACACATGCACACACGTTCTGAAGATGGAGGTCTAATGTCTGTAGCGGGGCAAACGCTCAGTTTTGGTTTGCTGAAATGCTACACACACAGACACACACTGGGGTTGTGCACTCACTTTGAACACCTTTCATTTCATTTTCATTCTTCGACATGGAGTGTTAAGTTGTTTTAATGAAACACACGCACACACAATTGTTATGCCTTGTGGCTGAGGTGTGCGTGTGTGCCTAAGTGTGCATAGCAGCAACTAAGCTATCAGTTGATGCAAGGGTTCATCTCACTGGTGTGTTTGTCATCAAATAGTATCTCCAGTTGTTGTCCGTGGCTGGTGTAAAAGCCTTAGATCAGGGATGTTCAAACTGTGGCCCTGGAACACATTTTTGGCCAGCTAATTGTTTTATTGGCCCTCAGCATTTTGTTGAAATATAATTAATTCAATATTAATTAAATATGTTATAAGATATGACACTAATGCGCTAAAATGTTTGTTTCAGATAGCGTAGCATAAATCGACCTACATTGGGTGGGTTTTAGTTTATCTTAAATGCACAAAATGTATTAAAGTGCCCCCTCTGTATACTTCAGTGGTAAACGTTAGGACATTCCCGAGCTTGATGGTCACTTTGAACATTCTATTGGCCGTACTTCTTGATTTAGTGGTTTGAAGGCAGATTACTGCTCTATTTTTAATTCACATACTGCGGTAATTTTTGTATTCTATTCAGAAAACATTGTAGTACCAGTTTAAAGTAAAGGGTTAATGTCATGGGAGTTTGAAGCACACTTCATGGAGAGTAGCCTGTGAGGAACTCGCCACATATTTGTGATACTCAATTAGACATAACAATAGGCAATGCAATTATTTTGTGCTTTTGAGTGGCTTAAAAAATCATGAAAACTGTTGTTAAAAACTGCTACTCTTTTATTTATTAACTACAATAATGTTTGAATTGGGGCTTCACGGTGGAAGAGGGGTTAGTGCGTCTGCCTCACAATACGAAGGTCCTGCAGTCCTGGGTTCAATTCCAGGCTTGGGATCTTTCTACGTGGAGTTTGCATGTCCTCCCCGTGAATGCGTGGGTTCCCTCCTGGTACTCCGGCTTCCTCCCACTTCCAAAGACATGCTCCTGGGGATAGGTTGATTGGCAACACAAAAATTGGCCCTAGTGTGTGAATGTGAGTGTGAATATTGTCTTATCTGTATGTGATGGCCCTGCAATGAGGTGCCGACTTGTCCATGGTGTACCCCGCCTTCCGCCCGATTGTAGTTGAGATAGGCACCAGCGCCCCCAACGACCCTAAAGGGAATAAGCAGTAGAAAATGGATGGATGGAGGGATGTTTGAATTGCACTTGAACTTATGTCAGTGTCCCAAATAATTAAATTTGCCAATATTTTTGGTGAACAAAAGGTTTGCCTTATGGTTCATTCTTCATTATTTTTTGTTTTATTATGACTTGTGACTGTAATTTCAGAAAAAGTTGTACATTTGTGAAATGGTACGTGCATACATGATGTATGTTGCAAACTTATGACAAAATGGTTGTACTTCAATGCGGAAAAAGGTAGTTATATGAAAAAAATATTTGAAATGTTATGAAAATTGTTAGATTTAAAAAAAAACAACCTTTTTTGCAATTTACAAAATGAAAGTCCCAATTTTACAAGGAATTAATTATACTTTTAAGAGTAAAAGTAATTTTATTAAAGTCAGAATATTGCAAACATTTACAAGAAATAATTGCAATTTTACAGAATAAAATCGCAATTTTACAAGAAAAAGTTGTAATTCAATGAGAAAATAATTCAAAGGAAAACAATCCAAATATTACGAAAACAGTTTTTTACAAGAAATTGTTCCAATTTTACAAAATCGAAGTTGCAACATTATGCAAATAGTCATCAATCCATGAGAAAAACAGTTGAACATATACAAAAAAAATATTGGCGATTTCACCAGATGGAAGTCACATTTTTTAAAGAAATAACTTCCTGTCTAGGATTGTCACACCACAACGTGCCTTATTTTGAGTTTGTTGGCATTTTCCTGTTTGATGATTTACTGTAGTTCCAGTCTAGCGCTCTTATTTGGGTTTCTCTCCCTGCTGTAGTTTGTCCTTTTTGAAGTGACCTGACTTGTGCCTCAAAGCGCTGTTAAGTCCACCTGAGTTTAGTTAATAATCAGCAGCCTATTTAAGCCAGCCTTGTATCGTTGTCAGCGCTTGGGAATTGACTGCTGTGGCACGCTGTTCTTTCATTTCACTCCGTAAGTGTAGTCTTTTTGTGCGGTCCTAAACGTACTAGTGTTCTGTTTGTTCGTGTACACCCCTGCACGAGAGTGTTAATGTAGCGTTTGACTACTGGTGTTACTCAGTATTCTTCTAGTGTATTCGTGCATTCTAGTTGCATCTCGAAATCATGACAACTATCACTAACATGCGGCCCCGCAAGCGTGACACTACCTATACGAGTAAGAGTAATAACTTCATGAGAATAGTCGTAATATTGCTAAAATAATAAAAAATGCCAAGAAATTATTGCAATTTTACAGGATGAAAATGTCAGATTTACAAGACAAAAGGTATACTTTTACGATAAAAAGTAGAAATTATGAAAAAATATTTTAAAAATCTAATTATTATGAGAAGTTTTACAAGGTGAAACTAACATTTTGAGAAAAAGTCTACATTTTTACAAGATTTACTTGTGGCTTCTTGTAAATGTTGGATATATTAGATACTTTAAATTATTATTTTATAATTTCATAAAACTATTGTATTGAAGAAGTTGTTTGTAATACAACTGTTCTAGTCTTTGTCTTGTCTAAAAAGTTAGTTTTTCTTTTTAATATTAAGTTTTTTTGTGGGGAGCAACCACCAATTGATTTTAATTATTTTAATGGCCATCGCTGATTTGAGATACTAGTGTTTTGAGTAATGATCTCGGTCATGGAGCTGTTTAAGCTTATAAATTTAGGTATTACTGTACGTATCGAACTGTAATGATGGCATACAGCTACAACCCTAAGTTATAGGAATTCAAAGATTTAAGGAACTTTATGCATTATTTGCCATGTTTTGTTTTATTAAGATGCAGGCTTATGAAAAATGAAAGTACATGTGCGGCGCCGGCGACTGAAACAAGAATCGACTGTGTTTACATACTAAGTGGGCGAGAGACACACTCTCTTTGACTGTGTGTTGTCGATGAGAGAGGAGAGCAAGGGATCATAGACAGAGAGAGGTGAAGATCAAAGATAGAAATACGACCCTCCGTCACCATGGAAAATAACTGTTCTCTCTCTCTGTCTCTCTCTCTCTCTCTCTCTCTCTGTGTGTTTACCTTAGTGCTGCAGGGACACACTTTTAGGAACTAAATGGTCACAAATAGGAAGTTAGACACTTTAGTGTTGTGTTGTCTCCTACAAGGTGGCATTTTGGCTCAGGCCACCATGACCATGTTGAGGACAAGATATGAGACGGGACGTTGTCGTGCTTCTGACGAGTGGGCGTAGCCTTAAAAAATGGCTAGAGGGGAGCGACAGGTCATTGCGTGTGTGTGTTGTGAGTGTGCGTGTGTATAATGTTTCACAAAGACTGCCACCAATGTCAGAGGATACAATGATGCCAAATATGCTCACTCAATACTGAAAGTGTAGCTATGACATACAGTATATGTCATGTGTTTTTCAATTCCAGCACTTTCTTGCACTGTCTTTTAGTGCTGAAAAGGGCTGTTTTCATATGGCTAAAATCCATTGTTTAAAACAAAAAAATATGACAAGAACACCAACGGCGAGGTTATGTTGCTATTAGTAGTTTGAAAGAACCAGTTTTGTACTACCGATACCAAAATATTTTGTACCAAAATGGATTTTAATATTTTCTGATACTAATGAAGGGGGCCACAAACATGTCATTATTGACATTTTTTTTTACAGAAAATCTCACGACACATAGAATTTGAATTCTTATTGCACTAAAACAGGAGTGCCCACACTTTTTCTGCAGGCGAGCTACTTTTCAATTGACCAACTCGAGGGGATCTACCTCATTTATATATATCATTTATATTTATGTATTTATGAAAGAGACATTTTGTAAACAAGTTAAATGTGTTTAATGATAATACAAGCATGTGTAACACATATAGATGTCTTTCTTTCACAAAGACAAGAATATAAGTTGGTGTATTACCTGATTCTGATGACTTGCATTGATTGGAATCAGACAGTAATGATGATAACGCCCACATTTTCAAATGGAGGAGAAAAAAAGTTGTCCTTTCTGTACAATACCACATGAAAGTGGTTGGTTTTTGGCATCTAATTCATCCAGCTTCCATACACTTTACAAGAAAAACATTGGCGGCAAATTCCGTAGCTTGCTTGATTGACATTCACGGCACCCGAGGGTCTTGTGAGATGACGCTGGCTGCTGCCAGTTCATTATTATGAAAAAATGACAGAGAGGAAGGCGAGACACACTTTTTATTTCAACAGACTTTCGCGCCGTCCCTTCCGTCAAAACTCTAAAGGCCGACAGCACATTTCCTATCTTCACAATAAAAGCCCTGCTTCATGCTGCCTGCGCTAACAAAATAAGAGTCTCGGAAAGCTGGCGTGCACAAGTGATGTGCACGCCATCTTTCTGAGGGATCGCTTGTGCACGCCAGTTTTCCGAGACTCTGTATTTAGTTAGCGCAGGCAGCATGAAGCAGGGCTTTTATTGTGAAGACAGGAAATGTGCAGTTGGCCTTTAGAGTTTTGACGGAAGGTACGGCGCGAGAGTCTGTTGAAATAAAAAGTGTTTCTCGCCTTCCTCTCGGTCATATTTTCATAATAATGATCTTGCAGCAGCCAGCGTCATCTCACAAGACCCTCCGGTACCGTGAATGTCATTTAAGTGACGTCTTGGTGAAGATTGATGATCACTAATTTTTAGGTCTATTTTTTTTGAAAGCCTGGCTGGAGATCGACTGACACACCCCCCGCGGTCGACTGGTGGCTCGCGATCGACGTAATGGGCACCCCTGCACTAAAAGAACAACCGTAGATCGCTGACATAAAATGGCATTAAATAACATAGTGAACACAGTGGACAGCTTCTCTCTTAGTAAACAAACAGGTTACTAAGGCTCCTAATTTGACTGGTGATGTATGCAGTAACATATTGCGTCATTTCCAATAGCTGTAGAAAATGGATGGATTGTTTTATTGATCTACTTGTTTATTTACGTTTAATATGTTTCCTTTTTGTTTTAACATATTTTACTAGAGTTTGGAAAAATAATCGAGTCCCCGATGCATCACACTTAGAACGTGGGACATCATGGATCGAAGAACAAATGTACATACATCGATTATTTACATATGCTAAATAAAGTAATACAGGCGGTTGTAAAATGCTGTATTAATGCTCCTTTCTTTACACCTTACTTTATGTTTGGTTGTAACTAGCCAAAGGAGAAATTTTAGCTAACATTCTTTTAATGTTATGGGTTAGCTTTTTAAGTATAATTTGTTTAAGTTTTTAATTTTCCTGAGGGACGTCTCCTGAAGGAATTAATAAAGTACTTTCTATCTATCTACCTATCTATCTATCTATCCATCCATCCATCCATCCATCCATCCATCCATCCATCCATCTATCCATCTATCCATCCATCTAGCTGGGTCAGTGCAGACTCTCACGAAGGAAGACGGAATAGAGGACAGGCTAAATCTGAAGTAGTGAAACAAAAGAATGAATGAATTGCACACTTTAACAGAAAGCCAATATGAACTGCGTTGCAGCAGAAAGTAACCAGCTAAAAGGAGGAAATGAGCAACTATAAATCAGGAGAGACAAAAATATCCACACTGGAAGGCAACAGTCTGTCAGCCATAGTTGTTGGAGTGGATGGCTAAAGCTTCCGGGACAAGGATAGGAAGTGACGTATGTTGTGGGGGTTAAAAGTTGTGTAAGGTTTCGTGGGGATAGCGAGACACGTTGGAGATTGAGCTTGTTGTAGTGGCGTACTGCATTTTGTGAGAAAAAGCGACACACTGGGACCCTAATTTTTTGGAAATTTTATAATACCAATGCAGCTGAGAGGCTCAAGTGACCCCCTGCAACCCTGACACAGATAACCTTTTCCCTAGTAGCACTGGTGCTACAAAATTAAAAAAATTAGTAGCACAGAATTATTTTTTGTAGCAAATATGAGATGTCTTAAATATCACAATTTCATGATTAACACTCAAACACAGTACACATGTGCACTCTTACATATAAACACAATGCCATCAAAAGTTATACTACAACACTCAATTAAACACAGAAAACATCCCTAAACTGTGCTAGCACTGTTGCTAACTCAATTGTAAGGCTGGGCAAAATGAATCGAAACTCGTATCCCGATATAGTTTGGCTCATAAACTAACCCATAAATAGAAATATTTGGTGACGTAACTAAATACCTCCAGACTCGGCGTCATGAGTGGGCCGGGGAAGCTCTTTATTTAATTAATTAATTTATTTTACATTGGAACAGGAAATAATATGACTATATTTAATCAAAACAAAGACTTGTTGACTAAGACGATAATACAATTAACTGACAATTCAGTCAAGTATAAAAAAAGAGTTGAAATGAAATCCAATCATATTTTTATTTTGTCCTGTCTGAGTGGAACAAGTTGGGCGTATATCCAAGCACAGCTCTTAACAGCGTACATTGAAAGAGAGGTGTGGCTATGAATGACAGCCAATCAAATGCTCTTCCTCTTCAGATGAAGAAGTCGAGAGTCCCCACCAAAAACGAAACCAAAATGTGTGGCTTTAACATTTTCCCACATCGTATTATGTGTGCAACTTGGATAATCACAAAAGAACAAAATGTGAAATAAATTGCCCCGGTGTAGTAGAACATATTTAACATGAAAATAATTTACCTTTAACAATGGTGTTTTCATTGGTAAACATTATTATAAGACATACATACAAAGATGTTAGCCAGGAACACCAACCTGCCGACTGCTTCATAATGTTCTATGACAGGCTGTGTTCTGAAAAGTACTTAAAAAAAGTATTTAGTTACTTGTTACCTTACCAAAAAAGTAATTTTTAATTACTAATGGAATTGCTCTTTAATAAATGTAATTAATTACTATGGAAAGTAATTAACTTAAAATAAACTTCCAATATCTGGCATAATGCAGTTGAAATAAGTTTCATGTGGATGGACATACATGGGGCGGATTAACCCGATTGGTAGAGTGGCCGTGCCAGCAACTTGCTTGTTTCAGGTTCGATCCCCGCTTCCGCCATCCTCGTCACTGCTGTTGTGTCCTTGGGCAAGACACTTTACCCACCTGCTCCCAGTGCCACCTATACTGGTTTAAATGTAATTTAGATATTGGGTTCCACTATGTAAAATCGCTTGAGTCACTAGAGAAAAGCGATATATAAATATACTTCAATTCACTTCATGACAGCACTGTGTGTTTTTAAAAGGCTGGGCCTGTTGACTAGTGACGTGTGACGTCAGCGAGTCCACGCAGCTTGAGGTGTTTTGTTTAGTTTAGCAGGCTAGCAGCAATTGTTTGTCGGCTGTGACGACAGCTCTTTTGAATCTTTCACTGGTTTGTGTTACCTCATCTTAATACATAGATTGAATGTGCTTCCATGATTGTATATTGTTGTCAACAAACGCGGTATTATTTGAAGGGCAAGGTTGTCACTTCAATCATTGATTTGTTGTTCAATATTCCCTCCGACCCTCGTATTTGGTAGCACACAGTGCAGTTTGTTTCAAGTGGTGGTGGAAAAAAATGTTGTCTTTTACCGACCAGTTCCTTCAACTTAGATATAGTTTTATCCGCGTGTGTGTGCTCAGACAGGCATTTTTTTCAAGTTGCACAGTCTATTTTTAGGCGCATTTGCACACCGTACTTTTGTCGCACCGTATAGTACTGCTTTAAGCCGCACATTTATGGCGACCAGGACCGACATGTCGAAACATTCTGTTAAAGTTAAGTTAAAGTTAAAGTACCAATAATTGTCACACACACTAGGTGTAGTGGAATTTGTTCTCTGCATTTGACCCATTCCCTTGTACACCTCCTGGGAGGTTTGGGGAGCAGTGAGCAGCAGCAGTGGCCGCGCCCGGGAATAATATTTTGTGATTTAACCAGGGAGGTAATGTGTCCCATCAAGTATGACTCGGCTGGGGTTTGAACTCACGACCTACCGATCTCAGGGCGGTTACACTAACCACAGACCACTGAGCAGGTGGTTTTGGAGGGCACAAAAACTAAATGATACCTGTTCGCCAAATTGGGACTTCAATTTATTTGTTCTCTTAGCAGGCTACTACAGTCCTCACAGATTCGGGCTTCCATATTTATATTTCCTGTGTGCACTTATCCAAAAAATGGAAATAAGGCAATACTGTATTCATCGTATACAAAGTATGAGTCTTATAGACATGTTAAAAATATGAATAATTAAATGTACTACATTTAGAATATACTGTAACTTAAAGGCCTACTGAAATAAGATTTTCTTATTTAAACGGGGATAGCAGGTCCATTCTATGTGTCAGACTTGATCATTTTGCGATATTGCCATATTTTTGCTGAAAGGATTTAATAGAGAACATCGACAATAAAGTTCGCAACTGGAGAAAAGCCCTGCCTCTACCGGAAGTTGCAGACGATGACGTCACATGTTGAGGGCTCCTCATATATTCACATTGATTTTAATGGGAGCCTCCAACAAAAACAGCTATTCAGACCGAGAAAACGACAATTTCCCCATTAATTTGAGCGAGGATGAACGATTCGTGTTTGAGGATATTGATAGCGACGGACTAGAAAAAAAAAAAGAGTTAAAAACAAAAAAAAAACGCGATTGCAATCGCGTTGCATTGAGACGGATTCATATGTTTTTACAGACATTTACTAGGATAATTCTGGGAAATTCCTCATCTTTCTTTTGTGTTGCTAGTGTTTTAGTGAGTTTAACAGTACCTGATAGTCGGAAGTGTATGTCCACGGCCGCGTGTTGACGCGCAATGTCTCGGGGAAGTCGACGGCAGCTGTATGGACGACACAAGCTCAGCTGATATCCGGTAAGTGGCGACTTTTAACCACAATTTTCTCACCGAAACCTGTTGGTTGACATGTAGTCGGGATCCATGTCCGCTCTGATCCATACTAAAGTTTCACCTCCGTGAATTTTAAACAAGGAATCACCGTGTGTTTGTGTGGCTAAAGGCTAAAGCTTCCCAACGCCGTCTTTGTACTTTGATTTCTCCAATATTAATTGAACAAATTGCAAAAGATTCAGCAACACAGATGTCCAAAATACTGTGTAATTATGCCGTTAAAGTAGACGACTTTTAGCTTGGTGTACGCAGCGCTCATATTCATAACAGCCCATGACGTCATCATTACGTGACATTTTCAAGAAAAAAGTCCCGGGAAATTTAAAATTGCAGTTTATTAAACTAAAAAGGCCATATTGGCATGTGTTGCAATGTTAATATATCATCATTGTTTTCTAAACTATCAGACTGCGTGGTGTGTAGTAGTGGGTCTCAGTAGGCCTTTAATAAACTTGTGACATCCCGCATGCCAAACTGAAGACGGGCCGCACCTGGTCTATATCGTCCAACCCAACACCAGCTGTGATGTGACAATTGATGATTCAGGTTTGTGAATCCTATTTGAAAATTGTTGGTTACTCTGCCAGTTTGCTAAATGTTAGCTCACTATCAGTAAACCTATGGTACAAAGCAAATGAATGATAGCAATACAATATTAAGTACTGTATGTGCTTACATGGGAACACTCCAAACAAACTGTGATGATAATCATTTAGTTTACACAAAGTATGATTATTTCTAAATCTAATCCAGTGCGTTTAATCTGCTTTAAAGTTGGCAGAATTTGAAAGTTGTACTAGGGAAATGATTTTGTACAGCACTACATTGTCGAACTTTGTGCCGTCTAGAACTCGGTAGAGCATAGGGATGAAACGATAAAAAGTATTAATGATAAGCTTGTTAAAATTCTGGACGGTTAGTACAATTGAAAACCATGGTTTGTAACTGCACTTTGATAAAACTGGCGCCTGTACACAATCTAAAATGCTAACATGAAAACAAGAGGGATGAACGTGTTTTCCCATTAAGAAACATCATACTCCAATCCAAATTTATATAAACGCAACACTGTCGGAGCAACTACGCTATTCAATTGTGCACATTGGAGTGACAAGCTGTGCTCTCTTGGCACCACGTTCTACTGTTTACACAGAGGGAAAAAGGACAGGCGTTTTTACAGTGCATTCAAGGACCGCTGAACAGAATAGGATGCCACAATGCCCGCCATAAAGAATAAATAATAATGATGATAATACATTTGATTTGTTACATTTTTATTTAATTTTCTGAAAGTGTTAAAGTACAAACCATTATTGAAAACATCAAAAGCTTAGCCATTAGAAGACATAAAATGCTAAGACTAAAACACTTGGATTTTCATCAGTGTGTCTTTTTATTTAAGTTATAAAAACAAATCTCAGTTAAAAGATATCAGTGTGTGCAAGTACTTTTTAAACACATTCAACAATACCGCAACAATGATAACTAATGATAACCGAGATAAATAATTTTTGTCAGGATAAACGTGATATGGAATTTCACTACTGCACAGTGTACACAGTATACTTGCTGTACAAAAGTATTCCGTTTGAAACACAATAAAATAATTTAAAATGTTAAAGGGGAACATTATCACCAGACCTATGTAAGCGTAAATATATACCTTGATGTTGCAGAAAAAGGACCATATATTTTTTTAACCGATTTCCGAACTCTAAATGGGTGAATTTGGGGAAATTAAATGCCTTTCTATTATTCGTTATCGGGGCGATGACGTCACAAAGTGACGTCACCTAGGTAGTCAATCCGCCATTTTCTCAAACACATTACAAACATCGAGTCAAATCAGCTCTGTTATTTTCAGTTTTTTCGACTGTTTTCCGTACTTTGGAGACATCATGCGTCGTCGGTGTGTTGTCGGAGGGTGTAACAACACGATCAGGGACGGATTCAAGTTGACTTACGTGGAGTGTGTACGACATGCTAATCGATGCTAACATGCTATTTAGGCTAGCTGTATTATTGCATTGTTATGCCTCATTTGTAGCTATGTTTGCATCCAACCTTTCCGTCCACCCACATTTAATGCCAAACAAATACTTACCAATCGACGGATTAAGTTGCTCCAGTGTCAAAAGAGCCGAAAGTCGCTCATCTGTACATTTTACCGGCGATGCTATGACAGACATGGCACAGAGATGTATGGATACCCTGCGACACTCAAAGCAGATCCATTTCCAACGATAAAGTCAATTAAATCACAAAGGTGAGTTTTGTTGATGTTATTGACTTATGTGCTAATCAGACATAATTGGATGGGCATGACTGCCAGCTAATCGAATCTAACATGCTATTTAGGTTAGCTGTATGTACATTAAGTAGCTATATTTGCATCGAACATTCACTCCACCCACATTTAATGCGAATCAAACACTTACCAATCGGCAGATTTAAGTTGCTCCTGCACATTTTACCGGCGAGGCTACGACAGACATGGCACAAAGATGTATGGATACCCTGCGACACTCAATCGTTGATTACAAAGCGATCGCCTAATAGCTTCAATAGCTATTCGCTCAATAGCTTCAGTTTCTTTTTCAATTTCGTTTTTGCTATCTGCCTTCATACTGCAACCATCCGTTTCAATACATGCGTAATCTGTTGAATCGCTTAAACCGCTGAAATCCGAGTCTGAATCCGGGCTAATGTCGCTATATCTTGCTGTGCTATCCGCCATGTTGGCATCAGTAAATGACGTCACAGGAAAATGGACGATGGATTTAAAGATAGCGAAAATCAGGCACTTTAAAGCCTTTTTTCGGGATATTTCATGATGGGTAAAATTTGGAAAAAAACTTTGAAAAATAAAATAAGCCACTGGGAGCTGATTTTTATTGGTTTTAACCCTTCTGAAATTGTGATAATGTTGCCCTTTAACGCCGATGAATACGTGCTCACATGGCCACAAGAAGCCGCCTGTCAGTGTTAGAGGCGACTTTTTAACGCACCATTTATGAAAAGAGCAAATAAAAATGACGGAAAAGGATGTGGACATGTTGGGCATTAGGTGACAGGAGGAGGGGGAGGGATGTTGTCGAAGGCAACAAGATTATTTGATGCCTGCAAACACACACACTCTTAGATGCACTTAGCAGATTGGTTTAGAAATGACATTAGGCCGTGTCGCAACAGCTTTTCCTCTCAGCCTCCAGGTAATCTCTCCATCCCTCCTCTTCCTCCTTTTACCTTTCCACAAACAAATCCCCTCTTCCTGTTTAAGCCCCTCCCCCTGCTGTCTCTCCTGCCCACAGGCGTCAGCGATGTTCTCCTCACTCCACTTCTTCATCTTCCTCCACAACGTCTGTCTTCCTTCCCCATCTTCTTGTCATCTGCACCTAGACATATCTTTCTATTTATTCTGACAGCATGTCAGAGGTGTGTGTGCGCTCTGGACAGTCAAGCACAACACACACGCTCACACACACCTACAGGAAATAAAACAAGATTTACAGTTGTGTGTGTGTGCGTGTGTGTTTGCGTGCGTGCGTGTGTGTGCGTGCATGGATGCGTTGGGCGGGGGTCAGAGGGGAAGATGAAAGGAGAATGTGTGGGCAGAGTTAAGTGAGGGTAAGGCGAGGGCAGTGATAGCATGACGGGTGATATGTGTGTGCGTGTGTGTGTGTGCGTGTGTGTGCGTGTGTGTGTGTGTGTGTGTGTCTTGTTGTTAATGAAAACATCTTAAAAACGAGCATGTACGCGCCACTCCAGCGTTGTTACAAAGTAATTGCAGGCGAAATCAATTAAAAACATGACAAGATTTACAGTTATATGTGTGTGTTTGTGTGTGTCCTGTGGCAGACAGCGTGTCATTAACACAACTTTAATTAGCGATTGCACACATGAAGGAAGTGTGTGTGTGTGTGTGTGTGTGTGTTCTGACAGGCTTTCTGTCCTTTTCGTTTCATTTATGTACGTGTGTGTGTGTGCTTGCGCTCTCATCAAGAAGAAGACATCATGTTATTAATGAAAGCGTATAATAATCCATTTAAAAACATGTCATTATGATTACAATAATAACAGTGGTTAAACTGACTGAGACGTTTCTGGACGGACAACCTGTGTGTGTGTTTGTGTGTGCGTGTGTGTTAAATGTGACAGTCCACCCCCTTCATTTATTTATTTCTTTAGTTTCTATTGTTTTCTTGCCGCCTCGATGGGTGACAGCATGAAGACAAATGTGTTGTTGTTCTCTTGATGAAGACACACACGTTGATTACCTGTGTGTGTGTGTGTGTGTGTGCGTGTGCGTGTGTGTGTGTGTGGATAACTTGTCATAGAAGCATCACATCCACTGTAATTTTCTCCTCACAGTGAACAATGAGGCCGCCTCCTTTCATTTTGTAACTTCCTGCTTGTTTTGCTCTTCTTCTGTGTGCGTGCATGTGTCTTTCTTCCGCCTTGTTTGATTTATTGGTGTCGCCTATAAATCAGTGCACTCCCACTCAAAGATGAGGGTGAGCCTCAGCGAGCAAAAAAAAACCAAAAACTTAAATCCTATTATTGTATACACTGTTAAAATGTTCAGTGGTCACTCACCTCTTTCTTTCAACAACTTTATGACGTCATGATTAAAAATGTCCAAGCTGCAAGTGAATTCCAGAATAAACTTTTACTTTAGTTCATTATAATGATATCACTCCTTTACTTCTACAGTTGGGCTGAACATGTGCACATGCAGCCTATTTGTATGTAAAAAATATCCATCCATCCATCCATACATTTTCTACTGCTTGTCCCTTTTTGGGATTGTGGAGGGTGCTGGAGCCTACCTCTGCTGCATTCGGGCGGAAGGCGGTGTACACCCTGGACAAGTCGCCCACTCATTGCAGGGCCAACACAGATAGACAGACAACATTTAAACTCACATTCACACACTAGGTATTGAACTGGTTACTCGTTTGAGATCGTCCAATGCGTTATGTTTAGCGTTGATTATTAGTAGTCAAGGAGGCCGATAACCGATATTTGGAGCCAATATTCATGCAGTAAAAGTTATTTTAAACATAAATAATTTGTGTCAGTAAATAGCAGGACAAGGTTTCAAGTTGTAATTTTTCAAACCTTACTTTTGAGTAAATGTCACAGTAAAAGCGACATGTTTAATGCAGCACTAAATTTGTGGTTAATTTAGGGCCAAACAACATCAGGGGATTTCACAAACACCTTTAAGTTGTGTGTCTAATACGGGTCAGAGGAGCATCAATATTTGCATTTCAAATATGAAAACATTTCCCTGGAAAATGTGTAAAAATATGAGATTTCTCTACATTAGAATAGCGCGCCATCTATTCCATTTAAAAAAGAAAAGTATAGCAGTGTATGGATAAAGTACATTGTAAGGTTCCATCATTGAGGCCTAAAGTCTGTCTCTGTGTGTACGTTTTGTTTGCTAATTGCACGGGCACGAGATTAACTTTTGTTGCATTGCAAATTGACACTGCTCTAAAAAGTACTTGAATTGGCTAAAATTATAGTTAGTTATTTTTCACACAACTTCGTCACAGTTGTTAGCTAGCTAGCAAGGTGCAAGCCCACACTCTCACGGAGTTAAGAGCATATCCTCCCTCCAAAAGCAAAAAATTCATGCCTTCAACAGGAATAGGAGGAAATGTTGTCACACTTTTACAAGGTTTCACTGGCAATGTTTTTACGAGTGGCGGCCCGGATCCGCTTCTGCCCGGAAAAATATGACTAATGACCTCACGGCTATTGTTTTATTAATTTTATTTTACTATTATAAGTTTTATTGTTGAAATTTGTCGACAATGTCGACAAATAAAAAGTCCATCTCAATTGTTGCACTCCTAGTTTAAACTCTATATGTCTGTAACAATTTTTAAACCCATTTTAAATTCAGTTTTACACATGAAAAAAACTTTGCAAGCATGTTTACAAAACGTGCAGTTGCTTATGTACTAGGTGTGTAACCATTGATTGATAGATCAATTTATATTCCTAAATCCGTGCTAAGAAAGTTCGCCTTCTGGAAAATAGGTATCGATCTACATGTTTTAAAAGGGAATCGATCGATATTATCTAAGGGAAAATATTGGATTTATGAGCGGCAGACTGTATATTAAGTTTAACACTTCTAAAAATAAGGACGTTAAACGTTATGTCTATTTTGCCTGTGGTCTGCGACGTCATCAAAACAAAAATGGCGGCTAGCTACGGTGGCTGAGAAAGGTCACAACAAACGCAAAAGCCACAAGCCAATATCATTAATTACAACACAACAACTTTCAGCTACAGCACTATTGCAAAAGCCACATTAAATACATTTGATACAAAACTATCTAAAGCCACAACACAACTTAAAGCCACAAAAGACGTGACCGCCATACTGTAAGTGACAGTGGAGCAAGTTAGGCGACGCACTGACTTCCAGAACACAATTACATGAGGTGTGACACACAACACGCAACTGGCAGCCAATGAGAAGTCATTTTATTTATCTAATCCTAACCAATCAACACGGATAAGGTTGCGTACATGCATTAGCAGTATGCATTAGGCTTTGTATACAATTTATGTGTTTAAACATATTTACATTGGCCAAAGATGTTATTTGGAGGGTCGTACTTACTGTGCTGAAAAACTAAAACTTGCAAAAGCTGCGTTACAACTTTTCAGCCCACAGGTGTACCAGTCTGTCTACCAACCCTGAGGCAGTAAAGCGTAGTTCATGATGCACATTTGAAATGTAATTATTCATTCTAACAGTATAGACGCACAATTGATCACTTCAAATGCATAAACCAGCATAAACCTAACACAAACAAATGAGACCATTTTGGTATAAATTGGAGCACAAATGCGACTGTTTGGTCGAAAATGGAGAATTACTTGTGGCTGGTGATGTCACTTTTTGCAACATAATCCTTAACTCCTAAATCATAGCAACACAGTTGATAGTTCCATGACACGAACCAGCAAAAACATAGCACAAACAAATTAAGCTATTTTGTTATTGTTTGAACCATAAATTGGACCGTCAAAAACTGGGACTCCGATTTGCTCATCATGTCACTTTCGGAATCGTTACTAGTTAATAATTCATAAAGTTTAGCAGCACAAAACTAGCACAAAAGAATGAGACTATTAAAGCTTAATCTGAGACTATTTTGGAAACATTAATATTTCAACAACCAAAGTATCCTAGATTCCTGAACAATAATTTCAAGTAAACAAACCAGCACAAATTAAAGATATTATTTTTTGCTTAACTTGGAAAAAACGGGGGGCTGTTGACGTCACTAACTTTAATATTTATTGTCTTAAAACGAAAGCGACATAATGATTTAAACAGCAAAAACGAGTGGAAACCCAGCACAAATAAATGAGTGTGTTTTGCGAGGGGCTGGGGGCCAACTTCACGCAGGTTAATTTTACTTGATAAAACATCCTAAATTAGGATTTGTATATCTAGGAACTAACAGGACTTTTAAGACAGAAGTACTTTATTCTTAGAAATGTAATTATTTTTCAACTTTCGATTCTTAAATTACATCATTGGGATGTAGCAGAATCTATGTGGGGACAAAGTAAATATTTTACTTGAAAAGTTATTTTCGCAATTTTAACATTGCAAAAATAACTTTTCGAGTAAAATGTTTACTTTGTCCCCACATAGATTCTTAAATTACATCATTGGGATGTAGCAGAATCTATGTGGGGACAAAGTAAATATTTTACTTGAAAAGTTATTTTCGCAATTTTAACATACTAATAAATATGTTAAAATTGCGAAAATAACTTTTCAAGTAAAATATTTACTTTGTCCCCTCATAGATTCTGCTACATCCCAATGATATAATTTAAGAATTGAAAGTTGAAAAATAGAGAAATAGAGAAAAAATTATTATTCACGCTAAAATGAAGAATATGACTAAAAATAAGTTTCTATCTCCCTAAAACTAGGGAAAGTTTGAGAAATAAAATTTTAATCCTGGCAAGTGGCAAATAATTTGCAGTGGGAAAAAAATCGAATTGCAATGTTTCTCATCAAAATTGCGATTGCGATTCGAATGGTGATTGTAATGTTTTATACATATAAATGCATATACTGTAACTGTGAAAATAAAGACTGAAGGAAAACATGTTACTTTTACACTGTCACTTAACATATTCTTGTCTCAAATTGCCACACATTAGAATAATATGAAATAGCTTACTTTAAACTATATTTGACTTTATACAGACATACTCAGCTTTTGTCTAAATCATGCTCCTAAATTTAATAAATAACCAATACAAACTACAGTGTTTATAATGTATTATAAACCTAATATATGATAATAATCCAAGTAACCATTAAAAGGGATTTAAACTTTTTTGTCTCACTATTGTCAAATTGTTTACCATTGTACTGTAATCGGAAAGTAAATAACTGTTATTCTAAATCAGGTGTGAGACCAAGAGCCACTTTTTTGACTGTGTCACCGCAAGGAGCCACATCATACACATGGGCACACATGGACATCACCCCATCAGTTCCTCACGCATGCAGGCAGACACGCACCTTTGCTTAGCCCGATTTATTGTAAATGTCACACACCGACATGATAATGACAGAAATGGACTCCTACAGTTCTAAGACCACAGGCCAGTCATTTTCAACAAAGAAACATTGTGTGTACTGTCTCACACAGACTAACTCCCAGTTTAACAAAGTCCAAGGCGCTGAGTTTTTGAAGCTTTGAAATGCACTAATGATGCCTGACATATAAGGCAAAATGGCTTACTATTGTGTTCAACAAAAAATATTTCTCATTACTGTAGAATTGTTTACCATTGTACTGTAATGGGAAGGGAAATAACTTTCAGTTATCCTAAACGAATAAACAATTAAAAAAATCTAATTTCTGACACATTTCTGTAAGCCAATTATTTACCTAAATAAATATTGAACATTTTAAAGTGGATTTTTTCCAGTTGGAAAAACAAAGTCGGATTGTCTTACTATTTGTTGCCATCACATGATCACCGCATTCTCGCTCGTTAATCTGTGTTAATGGGTGTATATTGTAACCTGACTCTCGTCAGATCCTTGTAGTTTGCTGAGATCCACGCAAGGATCTGAGTTCGAGGACAATGCAAACTTCTTCAAGATAGCAAAAAATAATGAACCAATCAGGAACGCCGGGCAGGATTTCATAGATGTGACGTAGCGCCGAAGCGACTGTTTGATTCAAACAACAATGGTGGCACACAGCGAGGAGTCGTGTGCTTACATTGATTCTGCTATTGCAACTGTTTAGTTGAATTTATCTAATATTAATTCAGTAGTTTAGGATCTGGGGGAGCAGTAGGTGTCAGGATGGGGACACAATTTTGATGGAGTCGGCACCCTGTCCCATTTCTGTGCAACAGACACCTTTGCACTCTGATGACGCTGTAGCCAAAGGAGATGACTGTTCAGAACTCGGTTCCTCTTCAGTTTTTAGCCATCTTTTAAAAGTGGACAGACTGTCTTCGAGTTTCCCTATAAAGCGAAAGCACCGTGAGCATTTTCGACACCGTCTCTCCCGAACGTTCAACAATTTCAAACCTGTAGGCTGTTCTGTTTTGGATTTCTCAGTGTCTCTCTCATCAGCGTCACGGGTCGATTTCAATGTTAGTGGTTGAAGTAGCACGTCATTCAAGATAACGGACAAGTGGTTTATCCAATCGCATACAATGATTTTTTTTTTTTTACGAGGCCCGGCCTTCTGAAATGCATCCTCTATTGAGAAGTCCCAGAGCCTTGTGTGGAGCTCAGTGAACTACAAGGATCTGGCGAGAGTCAGGTTATGTATGTATATGGACCATCCGATTTGAAGCTGAAATATTCCTACAATGGGACATTCGGTTTCGTTAATCATGTTTTTCCCGCTCATATTTTTGTTACTTTGCAGCGCTATTCCTTGGTGAGTCCTGAGCAATGTTGGTAATAACGGTGTTATTTTTTTCAGTTACAAGTAATTTAATTAAGAATAAACATTTTCAGGTGCTGAGAGCCAGAGCGCTGAGAGCGATGCAAAGAGTGAGCTGTCGTCCTGCCTGACAAACAAACACAAGATTTGACAATTCTGATTAGCGAACATGAGAGCTGCGTGAAACCGGAAAAAGAGTCGGATGCGGGTTGGTGAGGCCTGCCTAAATAAACAGCCATCCATCCTACCATTTCTCTCTCGCTTGACCCTCTCAGGGTCACGGGTGGAAGGCGCGGCACACCCTGGACAAGTCGCCCTCTCACCGCAGGGTGAGCACAAATAGACAGACAACATATACACTCACATTTACACACTAGGGACAATTTAGTATTGCCAATCAACTTTTTCCCCAGGTGCATGTCTTTGGAGGTGGAAGGAAGCCGGAGTGAAGTGACAAGAAGAACATGCAAAAATTCCTCACAGAAAGACCATAAACAAATAAAAATCAAATGTATGCTCATTTCTGTTGGCAAAAATTTAACTTAAATAAATATTCAACATACTAAAGGTAATTTTTTTCCCCAGTTCTCTGTCTGTGCTTCCTGTGTGTGCAAAGATGGCGAGGTAGCACTTTGCCTACCGAAACATAGAATGCGAATAACTGAAAAAAGGGCTCATGTTCTTCATTTAATTCTACTGTTAAAACTCAGGTGCTGAAAACGATGCACAGAGTGAGACATATATCTCACTGTTTGAAGGGAGAGGCGAAACAACGGCAGTTTCAATAATTGTGAGTGGCGAACATGTCTGCCACTCAAATGTAAGTGACAACGAGAAAAACAAAGTAGCTTCTTGCGATTACATTATCAAACTAATTCAAACCTCAATGTCGATTCGATCTCAATTAATCGTCTAGCCCTATTGTCCGATATCTTCCTGCTGGAAAATGTTGAGTGAATTTACTCATGAGACAGCGCCCTCTGCTGGATTCATAGATACAGCACACCTTATCCCCCGGGAGATACTGCCATCAACCAGCCGATTCCTGCTGAACCAAACAGATGAATGACCTTCCACAATGAAAGTGTATAGAAAGTAAATGCAAGTCATTTAAAGAAAAATAAATTCATGCTAATAAATTCAACTTGATTCGCTGATCAAACGTCTGATCTCATCTAATGTCGTAACTCTCCTTCACATCTATTTGGCAGAAAGCTGGCGTCTTGGCGCTGATGGCGGCGGACTCCAGTCGCGACGAAGCGAGACGCATTAAAATGAAGAAATAAATCGCCTTCAAATCTCAATTAAAGACCTTTAAAAAGTCTTGACAAGCTACACTAAGCTAGCCGCCTCACCGCTAATCTACGCTCTCATTAATCATTTATTTGCTATCTGCCTGTAACTGATATGTAAATAGCGTGTTTAACCTCCACTTACACGGTTGTGTGTGCGTGTGTGTGCAAGATGCAGTGTGGAGGAGTGTGTGTGTGGGGGGGAGGAGGGGGGGTCGCTTTCAAGTTACAAAAGAAGTTAATTAAAAATGAAAAAGGAGAGCGGCGGGAGGAGGAGTGGATGGAGTGAGGGAAGGAATGGTGGGGGGGGGGTGTGCAAGGAGCGTTTTTATTGAAAACGGGTGGACAAACAGAGCGTAATTGGCTGGGGCCGCAGGGGCCAAAGAAGAGCTTCAAAGAGCAGGAGAGGGAAGAAAAAGTGTTAAGACAGGGGGTGGGCACAAAAAAAGTGTTTACTCAGAAAAAGGGAAGATCAGCTGCAAAAAGTTTGTCATTAAAGATAAAAAAAAAAAAGTACATTGATTCATTTTTATCTATACGCCATGGTACTTCCAATAACACCCCCTCCTCTGGAGAAAGAAACCACCGTCGACTTGGTCGCATATAATATAGCCTCTCTTCATCACTATGAATAATAATCAGTGTCCCTCTAGTATCGATATACAATATACACATAATATACATTATACAAAAAGTTTAGTTGATAATTAGAAACATTTATGATTTAATATAGTTAAATCTTGCATCCCCACAGCTGCCTCTGCATACTCAGCTGTCTACCTACACCTCAGCGAGAAACAGCACTCCTTTGAGAATAAAAATGTACATATTCTGGACAGTGAGGACTGGTGGTACGCAAGAGGAGGGGAGAAAGTTATCTAGGTTGAAAAACCATCACTGAACAGAGGAGGTTGTCTGCGACACCACCTGTCTCCCACATACAACACTGTCCTTTAAACCATTCCTAATTTATCCTCCAACAAATAACAGGAGTTAGAAACATTCTGATCACAAAATATGACCAGAATGCCATTTGTGCCATCTGTTTACAACAGAGTGGAATGCTTACGTGGCCAGCGTGATGGAAAAGGTGTTACTGCATGTACCTCACAATACGAAAGTCCTGGGTTCGATCCCGAGCCCGGAGTCTTTCTGTGTGGAGTTTACATGTTCTCCCATGATTGCGTGTGCACTCTGGTTTCCTCCCACCTCCAAAGACATGCACCTGGTGATAGGTTGATTACCAACACTAAATTGGCCCTAGTGTGTGAATTTGAATGTTGTCTGTCTATCTGTGTTGGCCCTGCGATGAGGTGGCGACTTGTCCAGGGTGCGCCTACTGTCCGAATGCAGCTCAGCACCCCTCACGTCCTCGAAAGGGACAAGTGGTACAAAATGGATGGATGGAATACTTATGCGGGACATTCCCACTATTTTGGACTGGTAGTAGTTGATCCACAGTGATCATTCTGCCACACAATACCTCAATGTTAACGAGGGGAAATTTACACTTCAAAGATTGTCATTGGCTGTGACAGTAGGATTGCTTGTTTGCATCAAAACAGTTGTTTTTCTCACTACAATAGGGCGAAACCATCCTTGCCCAGGTACAAACCCCATTTCCATTTGAGTTGGGAAATTGGGTTAGATGTAAATATGAAAAGAATACAATGATTTGCAAATAATTTTCAACCCATATTCAGTTGAATATGCTACAAAGACAACATATTTGATGTTCAAACTGATAAACATTTTTTAGTTTGCAAATAATCATTAACTTTAGAATTTCATGCAAGCAACACGTTACAAAGAATTTGGGAAAGGTGGCAATAAATACTGATAAAGTTGAGGAATGTTCATCAAACACTTATTTGGAACATCCCACAGGTGTGCAGGCTAATTGGGAACAGGTGGCTGCCATGATTGGGTATAAAAGCAGCTTCCATGAAATGCTAAGTATTTCACAAACAAGGATGGGGCGAGGGTCACCAATATGTAAGCAAATTGTCAAACAGTTTTAGAGCAACATTTCTCAACGAGCTATTGCAAGGAATTTAGGGATTTTACCATCTATGGCCCGTAAAATCATCAAAAGGTTCAGAGAATCTGGCGAAATCACTGGACGTAACGATGATATTATGGCCCTTTGACCCCTCAGGTGGTACTGCATCAAAAACCGACATCAGTGTGTAAAGGATATCATCACATGGCCTCAGGAGCACTTCTTAAAACCACTGTCAGTAACTACAGTTGGTTGCTACATCTGCAAGTGCAAGTTAAAACTGTACTATGCAAAACAAAACCTATTTATCAACAATACCTGATGCAAAGTGGAAAAATGTTCTGTGGTTTGACGAGTCCACATTTCAAATTATATTTGGAAACTGTGGACGTGGTTTCCTCTAGAACAAAGAGGAAAATAACCATCCGGTTTGTTCTAGGTGCAAAGTTCAAAAGCCAGCATCTTTGATGGTATGGGAGTGCATTAGTGCCCAAGGCATGGGTAACTTACACATTTGTGAAGGCACCATTAATGCTGAAAGGTTCATACAGGTTTTGGATCAACATATGTTGTCATCCAAGCAACGTTATCAAGGACGCCCCTGCTTATTTCAGCAAGACAATGCCAAGCCACGTGTTACAACAGCGTGGCTTCGTAGTAAAAGAGTGCGGGTACTTTCCTGGCCTGCCTGCAGTCCAGACCTGTCTCCCATCGAAAATGTTTGGCGCATTTTGAGGCGTAAAATACGACGGCGGAGACCCTGGACTGTTGAACGACTGAAGCTCTACATAAAACAAGAATGGGAAAGAGTTCAACTTTCAAAGCTTCAACAACTTGTTTCCTCAGTTCCCAAACGTTTATTGAGTGTTGTTAAAAGAAAAGGTGATGTAACACAGTGGTGAACATGCCCTTTCCCAACTACTTTGGCACGTGTTGCAGCCATGACATTTTAAGTTAATTATTATTTGCAAGGGCTTCACGGTGGCAGAGGGGTTAGTGCGTCTGCCTCACAATACGAAGCTCCTGCAGTCTTGGGTTCAAATCCAGGCTCGGGATCTTTCTGTGTGGAGTTTGCATGTTCTCCCCGTGAATGCGTGGGTTCCCTCCGGGTACTCCGGCTTCCTCCCACTTCCAAAGACATGCACCTGGGGATAGGTTGATTGGCAACACTAAATTGGCCCTAGTGTGTGAATGTGAGTGTGAATGTTGTCTGTCTATCTGTGTTGGCCCTGCGATGAGGTGGCGACTTGTCCAGGGTGTACCCTGCCTTCCGCCCGATTGTAGTTGAGATAGGCGCCAGCGCTCCCCGCGACCCCGAAAGGGAATAAGCGGTAGAAAATGGATGGATGGATGGATATTATTTGCAAAAAAAAATAAAGTTTATGAGTTTGAACATCAAATATCTTGTCTTTGTAGTGCATTCAATAGAATATGGGTTGAAAAGGATTTGCAAATCATTGTATTATGTTTATATTTACATCAAACACAATTTCCCAACTCATATGGAAACAGGGTTTGTATAAATAGTTAGGGTGTTGGCCCCAGCCGCTAGACTAGATCTGACCAATCTAAATCTATGAGCATGAACTGATGAAGCCTACTCAGATGAGCGGCGGAACATCTTTTGAGATGAACCGGACGCTCCAGTTGCGATCCATTAAATGCCCTGATGGATGAATGAGAACATCAATAGACAACACTTGCATAGATTAGATGACAATAACTAAATACATAAACTTTAGGTGGTTCCCAATACAATGTTTTAAATTGTGTTATACAATATAGATATTGGAGCCTTGAGTATTGGCCAATATCGATATTGATCCGATATGACATCAGCATGAAGCACACATACTTTTATTCTCCGTAGTGTGGACTGTTCCTAAAGGTTTGATGAAAGGAAATTGCTCAAACAATACAAGGCATGGCAAACACTAACCTATTTATTATTAACTATCTGGAATGTACCTAAGCTGTCTTTCAGTTGAAGTGGAGTGGTATTTTTTAGCTGCACATATTGGCCTCAATAATTTAGTAAGTTGAATTTAATGACAAAGTAAGCTGAATGATGCAGACAGGTTTGTTACTGGATACTTTACACCTCTGCCTTGGAGACTTTTTATGTGTAAAGATAATGGAACTATAACTATTTGATACTTGTTTGTTGACAAATATTGGGTTTTACACTGCCATGTTGTTCAATTAAGGACACTTATTTTTCATGTCTCTTGTGCCATTGTGTGTTTGACTGTTGTGTAGCTGCTAGTTCCAAGTAGCCTATAGCCTACTATGTTTACCTTTTGTAAATGACTTGAAAAAAATACAAGAAAAGACCAACCTTGTGTGCTTATTGGAGGAAATTTATTTGTTAAGTGGGTATTCAGCTTTGCACAAATAAACTTTAGAATCCAATATTTTTTCATTTTTTTTTTGCTGATTTCGGACTGACATGCAATATCAGGACAACCCTAATAAAATTATAAAATATTTAAACAATGATTACAATTAAATTGTCAATTTTAAAAATGCAATACAAATACACATAGTATAAATACAAATATAATAACATATAAATATTAGATTTTTAAAAGTATTTTGATGCACTGTATATTGAATAAAATAGTTATTTAAAAATATATATATAATTCTATATGTGTATTTTTGCCTATGTGTTGACTTATGGGACACCCCTTTGTGCAGGTGTGTCCCAACGTTTTCTTCCGAGGCCCACATACTGAAAAATGTAATATTATTAGTAATCAGTACAACATTTCACCTGTTTTCCTTATACCGTATTATACATTTTGTGCATTAAAATACTAAAATCAATCCAATTTAGATCAATATATGCTAAGCTACACGGAACATCTTTGACTTGTGTTAAAGGCAACACAGCAAATTAGTGTCATATCTAATAAAACATCTCATTATTAATAAATGAATGTCACTCTTTATTGTGATTACGTAGACAAGATGGAGGCGTTTGCGCCTCGCATCTGATTGAATGGAAGCTGAAAGGTTGTAACCTCTTTCTTAATACTGCACTGTTCTCAGCATCAGTCAGATAACACACACACACACACACACAAATGCGCACACACACTACTGACCTTCACACACACGTACACAATGAACGCGCGTATTCTTAAAAAGAAAAGAGAAAAGTGTATGCTTATCTTCCGGATTATGTTATGTGTGTTTGTGTTTCAGGTGAACCTATAGAGGATTACACATTTACACTACAGTATCAAAGGCCTTGTGTGTGTGTGTGTGTGTTTGCGCGCACGTGTGTGCGTGTGTGTGTGTGTGTGTGTGCTCGTGTGTGGTTTGGAAGGGTTGTAATAGTGACATCTGCACCGTTGGCTAAACAGCTTGCAAATATGCTGATAAAAACAATGCCGGCAGCCAAATTTACAACATCTATAAAAGACGCACATACACACACACAAACACGTACACGTACACTCAGAGGACGTATTATTGTGAGATTTACAGTGTGTGCATGTGTGTGTGTTTGGCTTTATTGCGCTTTACAGGACAGCAAGAGCGTCTATGTAAGCACGCCACAGAATGTGTGTGTGTGTGTGTGTGTGTGTGTGTGTGTGCTTGCTAGGGTGTGTGACTGTGTGTCTGCACCTCTAAAAAGGACACACATTTTAATAATCAGAGTTTGTTGCGCTTGTAATGAAATGAAATGAGCCCACTGCTTTTAATAGTTTTTGTTAGCTGTATTTGTGTTTTTAATTATGATTCATTTTGTGTTATTTAATACCGCCTTAGCATGCTAACATGGTACTTCAGCATGTCATGATGTTTAGCTTCTTGTTCCACAACAACGCCACTTGGTGCCATCATGGCTGCTAAGTCCTTGTCCCTCCGGTCTCTGCATGCATTATTGGTGTGTTGTTAAGGGGGTGTGAGAGTTTTCAACCAGTAAGTCGTTAAACTCAGCGCGGATGATATTTTTACTCGGCGTCATTCTCTAAAAAGAGCCCAAATAAAGTCTGTTTATAGAAGCTCTATAAGCATGGACTAAATTTAGTCTGGGACTGTTGAAGGGCCTGGGACGATGGGTCATGTGACCTGGCTCCATTAGAACAAGTGTGTTGGAATAGAAATGGAAGATAGAAGGATGTGTGTTGTTGGACGACAGCAGACACCCACCCCCCACGTCAACAATCTTTTGAGGAGTGCAATAGTAGTATTATCACGGTTCAGTTAATTTTGAGTACGGAACGGGAACAAAATGCTAAACATAAAACTGATTTATAGTTTTTTATAACGAAAAGTTCTCTGATAAATACAATCTTGTGAAATTACAGCTCCTTACACGTTATTACAAGTATATTTTAGAAAAATATGTATACTTGAGACTATGCCGCCATACCAGTATTTTTTGATGTAACTTTCTTATGGCAGTTTGCTCTTTTCTGCGCCTGAAGGCCGCAGCACAGAGCATTCTCTTTGGCTCAACCCCGTCCCTCACATGTTTACATAGGGTTCACTGACTCACAACAACCTTTTCAAAATAATATGGCGGCTACGGTCCCAACTTCTTGACTCTCGAGTGAAGCTCCTACTGCATTTGGCTATCGGTAAGGGGCAACAGCTTAATTTAAGCAAACACCAATTTGCTGAAGAACCCTATTTCTCTTTTTGTAGCGACTTTATCACTAATCTCATCTGTTTATGTTTTTCAGTTCTGTTAGTAACAGCAGCTAGCTCCTCATTGCTTGTGTGTTCACCAAAGTGAGCGTGTAGAAGTTCCATCCATCTTCGCGCACAAGCGTGAGGCAACAAGTATTAACCTAACGCTAATAAAAAAAATTAACAAAAACTGCTTTGACATAGTACCGGCTAACTAATTACTTTATAACATCAAGTAACACGTTGCGTTTCTACTTACAACAAAAAGTAATCTGAGTACTCTCAACACTGGTTATCTAGCCATAAAACACTCAGGCAACTCTAAAGGGGAACATTATCACCAGACCTATGTAAGCGTCAATATATACATTGATGTTGCAGAAAAAAGAGCATATGTTTTTTTAATCGATTTCCGAACTCTAAAAGGGTGAATTTGGCGATTGATTGATTGATTGATTGATACTTTTATTAGTAGATTGCACAGTACAGTACATATTCCGTACAATTGACCACTAAATGGTAACACCTGAATAAGTTTTTCAACTTGTTTAAGTCGGGGTCCACGTTAATCAATTCATGATTTAAACGCCTTTCAATTGTTCACTGTTGGAGCGATGACCTTTCACCCGTGACGTTACAACGGGAAGCAATCCGCCATTTTCTCAATCTCATTACACCCACCAAGTCAAATCAGTTCTGTTATTTTCAGTTTTTTCGACTGTTTTCCCATACCTTAGAGACATCATGCCTCGTCTGTGTGCTGTCGGAGGGTGTAACAACACGATCAGGGACGGATTCAAGTTGACTTACGTGGAGTGTTCATCAATTAGCACGGCATACTAATCGAAGCTAACATGCTATTTAGGCTAGCTGTATGTACATATTGCATCGTTATGCCTCATTTGTAGCTATATTTGCATCCAGCCTTTCCCTCCACCCACATTTAATGCCAAACAAACACATACCAATCAACGGATTGAAGTTGCACCAGTGTCAAAAGATGCAAAAGTCCCTCGTTTGTTCTGCACACCTTACGGACGATAGCGATGCTACGACAGAGATAGCACAGAGATGTGTGGATATCCTGCTACACTCAAAGCAGATGCATTTCCAACGATGAAGTCAACGAAATCACAAAGGTGAGTTTTGTTGATGTTATTGACTTATGTGCTAATCAGACATATTTGGTCACGGCATGACTGCCAGCTAATCGATGCTAACATGCTATTTAGGCTAGCTGTATGTACATTTGTAGCTATATTTGCATCCAGCCTTTCCCTCCACCCACATTTAATGCCAAACAAACACTTACCAATCGACATATTTAAGTTGCTCCAGTGGTCAAAAGATGCAATTGTTGGTTAGAAGGCGATCGCCGAATAGTTTCAATAGCTACAGCTATAGCTATTGAGCGAATAGTTTCAATAGCTATTCGCTCAATAGCTTCAGTTTCTTCTTCAATTTCGTTTTCGCTATCTGCCTCCACACTCCAACCATCCGTTTCAATACATGCGTAATCTGTTGAATCGCTTGAACCGCTGAAATCAGAGTCTGAATCCAAGCTAATGTCGCTATATCTTTCTGTGCTATTTGGCATGTTTGTTTGTATTGGCGTCACGCAGTGACGTCACAGGAAAATAGACGGGTGGTTTTACAAATAGCAAAAATCAGGCACTTTAAAGCCTTTTTTCGGGATATTCCATGATGGGTAAAATTTTGAGAAAAAAACTCCGAAAAATAAAATAAGCCACTGGGAACTGATTCTTATTGGTTTTAACCCTTCTGAAATTGTGATAATGTTCCCCTTTAAGCAGTTTGTACGTTTTGTTTAAGATACCGGTATATATCGCATAGTGCCATTTGGCCTGAAAATACTAGTTTTGATCCATATCGCCCAGCCCTACTCATAATATTACAAATTTTGTACATTTTGACTTTTGTGATCAAATGGTGACTTTATTTTTTTATTTTCTTGGTGCTGCCACTAACGACTTAGGGCATGTCCACACAAACACAGATAGTTTCCAGCGTGAAAACAATCTCCATCCACACTATTTTCAAAACACAATCGTCCGCTGTCATTTTGTCCAATCAGCAGCCCGGAAAAGTAGCCACAGCTGACTTGGTGGCATTACATCTCTGTTAATGTGATCATGTTAATTTTAATATACAGTACAAGACGTTTGCAAAGTGCATTGTTTTTAAAATCAGCCTACGCTTACAGTCCACGAGACATCATGAATGTTCTTTTTAAGTGCATTAAGTTCCTGCTGCACAAACTGAAACCAACAGTGATTGCATTATAATGCCTTGTAGCTTCATGTTCTCTTTGTAAATAAGGGTTAAAAACATAAGGTAATGTCGCACCTTTCCTATGACACAAAACAAAAAGTCTTGCTTGTCAAAGTTGTCTAACCAGATGACGCACCAACTAGGGTCTGCCTGTTGCAGCAGAACTGGAAAGTAACAACATGAGCATCAAGTCCTCAGCAAAGTAGAGTGAAAGTCACTTCCTGTTCATGAGAAAGGACGCAAAAGAAAAAGGCTCCGCTTTTGCTACCGGAGTTTTTGTTTATTCTGAAGATTTTGACCACTGATTTGCGATCACAGCCATAGGAGAGTCACCTGGCATCCTTGACCTCATTTTGGTCGGTTGTGAGGCACTGATACGCTGAAATAAGGCAAGTTGGATGAGACGTTTGCCTCAAGCCATTGGCGCCTTACCGCAACTCAAAGCGGTTGCCTAGCAACCAAAAACAACGGCGAGTTTACAGCTGTTTTAAAGTGCTTCCAACGTCGCAGAGTGTTATAAGTTGACAGACTAACCTCAAATTGATCTCTGAACAACACAAGGTACGCATTGTCGGAACAACCAAGTTAAACGTGCTGCAAGTTGCTAAAGTAACTGCCGTTTAAGACACAAGAGGCACTGACGTAATCGATCTGCCGCTATGCCAAAAGCTAAAGGGAAGACGGAAAGCCCGAAATCTTCGGTGTCAGCCAACACAGGACACAACTGGGACCAAGATTTGAGACTGGACACAGGACACAATGGGGAACAAGGAGCACTACTAAAAATACTCCATGAATTAAAAGAAGGTTGGATAGAAATGAAAGAAGAAATGAAAGAAATAAAAAAAGAGCTGAAAAAAGCAATGGAAGAACACAAACAAGATGTGAAAAGTCTGCAGCAAAATATTGAAAGTCTGCAAACTCAAATCATCACCAGAAAAAATGAAGTCTCTGATATGTGCCAACAATTGAAGACCTTTCAAGAGAATATGCGCCAACAAATGAATACCCTTCAAGAAGACAACTACATGCTGTGGAATATCATAGATGAAATGGAGCAGGATAAATGAATGAATGATATCTTCGTGACAGGGCATCGAATTAAACCAAGATCCTATACGAAGGCTGTGAATAATGTAGGTGAACCAAATGAAATGGATCTTGTCTCGGCAGAACAGCAACTGGTCAACTTTCTGCAATCAAAGGAAATTGACATCGACATTAATACCATCGAAACATGCATCCCACTGAACAGAAGAGACAACAACGCCACTCCAGTTGTGCTCGTGAAATTCGTAAACAGAAAATCTAAAATGGCATTGCTGAGACAGGGAAAGAAGCTGAAGGGAACAAATGTGTACATGAATGAGCATCTCACTAAACGTAATGCTGGAATCGCCATGAAAGCACGCGACATGAGAAAGCAGGGAAAAATCCAGGGAACTTGGAGCGCCAACTGTAAAATCTACATCAAGCTGAATGGAGGTCCAGAAGCAAGAGTAATTGTTGTCAATGACATCAAAGACCTAGACAAATTTTAAGTTTACACAGCTTCCACAACAACGATGATAATGGACTCAGACAGAAAACAAGCACCTAAACTCAACATCGACACTACTCCGCTGCAAGGGACGACTAAAAAGAAGACCAAGATTCAGGACTGCATCCATCTACACTTATAGAGATTATTGAAACGACATCAAAGATTGTTGAGCAAGGAAATATGGAACTACAAAACTTCTGCAACAAAGAGCACAAACACCAGGATTTGGAAAACGATATAGATCCAGATACAAATTTTTTTTCCCACATTAGTAATAATTGTTTTTATTACACGGATGAACAATACAATAGCATCATTAAAAGTGACAACAAATTGTCAATTATTCATTTTAATAGCAGAAGCTTGTATGCAAACTACCACAATATTAAGAACTTTTTGGAACACATCAACGAACCCTTCAAAGTGATCGCCGTCACAGAAACATGGATTGATGATAAAAAAGGAATAGATTTTGATCTGGAAGGATATGAACTAAACTATATTAACAGAACCAACAAAAATGGAGGAGGAGTAGCTGTGTATGTGATGAAGAACCTGAACTACAAAGTGGTAAAAAACATGTCATTTGCTATAGATAATATCTTAGAATGTATTACCATTGAAATATGTCAGCAAAATAGCAAAAACATACTCATCAGTTGTATATACCGATCACCTAAGTCAAGTATAGAAACATTTGAAGAATGGATCAAGGCAACTTACATGGACAATGGTAAAAAAATAATTTTCTTATGCGGTGACTTTAATATTGACTTATTGAACCCTAACAAGCAAAAGTTTATTGATGACTTCATTGATACAATGTGCAGCATCAGTTTATTGATAATATTTTTACTAATGATTTTGATAATAACACTATAAGTGGTTTACTAATAACCGACGTTAATGATCATCTGCCAGTTTTTACAATATATGATGGAAACTGCAAAAAGAACATGGAAGACAAAAGGACATTTCAAAGACTGTGCACAGAGAAGAGGATGATTGATTTCAAAAGGGAGCTACAAAAGCAAGATTGGGATAATGTGTACAATGAAAATGAGGTTGATGAAGCATATGAACATTTCTTAAACAAGTTCATAATACTTTATGACAAACATTGCCCATGGAGAACACTCAGTAGTAAACAGAGAACGAATAATCAACCATGGATGACAAAAGGATTAAAAAATGCTTGTAAGAAGAAGAATACACTATATAGAAAATGTATAGTACAAAGAACTACAGAGGCAGAAGTTAAGTACAAAAAGTATAAAAACAAGTTAACAAACATACTACGATCATGTAGAAAAGAATATTACAGTGAATTATTGGACAGGAACAAAAATAATATGAGAGCAACATGTGGCATTCTCAATAGCATTATAAAAAATGGCACTAAGAGGGATTACCCCCAATACTTCTTAGACGGAAATAAACATAATGACAACATAAAGGAAGTAGTTGAAAGCTTTAATAACTACTTTGTAAATATTGGCCCAAAATTGGAAGAAAGGATTCCAGACCCAGTTTCAATTGAGGACTATTATGATACCATAGAGCGAAATCCCAACTCCATGTTCCTCAGTAATGTGACACAGGAGGAAATAATTAAAATTGTGAAAAAATGTAAATCAAAGACTTCAACTGATTGTAACGGAATTGATATGGATACGATAAAAAAGGTTATTGATGAGATCTCAGGACCATTAATGTATATTAGTAACATATCATTTCAAACAGGTACATTTCCAAACAAAATGAAAATAGCTAAAGTTGCATCAATTTATAAGACTGGAGATAAACATCTATTTACAAATTATAGACCTGTTTCTTTCCTTTCACAATTTTCTAAAATCATCGAAAAACTGTTCAATAACAGATTAGAGAGTTTCATAAATAAAAATAGAATACTCGAAGAGAACCAATATGGATACAGAGCTAATGTTTCAACTTCAATGGCTTTAATTGAAATCACAGAAGAAATTACCAATGCAATAGATAGTAAAAAAAGTGCGGCAGCAGTGTTTATGGATCTAACTAAAGCATTTGACACAATTAATAACAATATTTTAATTAAAAAACTAGAACGATATGGCATCAGAGGGTTAGTCTTAAATTGGATAAGAAGTTATCTAACGAACAGGAAACAATACGTGAAGCTAGGCGAACACACTTCCACAATGCTAAATATTTCCTGTGGTGTACCTCAGGGATCAATACTAGGACCTAAATTATTCAATCTCTATATAAATGACATTTGTAAAGTTACAAGAGATTTACAGTTAGTATTATTTGCGGATGATACAACAGCGTTTTGTTCAGGAGAGAACACTCAGAAGATAATACAAATAATAACAGAAGAAATGAACAAATTTAAAAAATTTGTTTGACAAAAACAGACTATCATTGAATCTCAGTAAAACAAAAATAATGCTATTTGGTAACAGTAGAAAAGAAAGTAAAACACAAATACAAATAGACGAAATAGAAATTGAAAGAGTAAATGAAACCACATTTCTAGGTATAATGATTGATGATAAATTGAACTGGAAATCTCATGTAAAAAATATACAACATAAAGTAGCAAGACATACGTCAATAATGAATAAAGCCAAGTATGTTCTAGACCAAAAATCACTTCATATTCTCTACTGCTCACTAGTGTTACCATATCTGAGTTACTGTGTAGAAATATGGGGAAATAATTACAAAAGTATACTTCATTCACTAACAGTGTTACAAAAAAGATCAGTTAGAATAATACATAATGTTGGGTATAGAGAACATACAAACCCTTTATTTATTGAATCAAAGATACTGAAATTCCACGACATAGTGGAATTGCAAACAGCTAAGATTATACACAAAGCAAACAATAACCTGCTTCCCAAGAATATACAACAATTCTTCTCAACAAAAGAAGAGAAATATAATCTTAGAGAAAAATGTAATTTAAAACATTTGTATGCACGTAGAACACTTAAGACCTTCAGTATATCAGTATGTGGAATTAAATTATGGAATGGATTAAGCAAAGCAATCAAACAATGTACTAATATGATCCACTTCAAGAAACTCTTCAAACTGGAAGTGTTTACAAAGTACAAAAAAGAAGAACTATGATAAACACTCTGATTTTACTCACCCATTCATTCTCAAAATAATCTTACTTATCTCATCGTATGGAATAAAACTTGCTTCACCAATTATTTATTTGTTTATTTATTTTTATCGTGATTACTTATTACTTAGGGAGTATACATTGTGAATACATTGAGAACAGGAAGTGAACAAAAGTTTTAGCAAGTGTTATGTAAAGAAAAGGGGTAAGATTAAATAAGCTCTGCTTCTTCTTACTCCTTTTCGAACATGTTGAAAAGAGAAACTGGAAATTGTGATGTATCTTGTTGTATGCTTGCATGTTCGAAATAAACTCAAACTCAAACTCAAAGTAGAAGTATGTTTACATTCAAACACATGACCCACCTTCTTTAGGGGTTTAACAATAGATTACATTTTAAGTATATCGATCTGTGTTTGGCAAGTTTGCCTTCCAAGAGACGGGTTTTGAAAGGGGAATCAATCGGTTTAATCAATGCTAGAAAAAGAAAAACGTTGGATTTGAGAACTGCAGACTTTATATGATGTTTAGCACTTTTAATAATTAAGAGTTTGGGCGTCTGTGTTCAGTGTTTAAACGTGAGTTGTGGCGAACAGCAGCTCTTGTGTGTTTTGACTCCCTGAGTTAACTGTCTCTCCTTCTCCACATTTCAATATCATAACTTTTGGTTACCGCACGATGTAAATGTAAAATCACTAATGCTAATCAGAAGCATGTCAACAGCGAAGCCTGTGTATATTAGCATTAAGTTAGCATGTTTTTGGAAAAGTGGAGCCTCACTCTATCTGCATTGAACCATTTATTTTTTATTTATTTTGAGTCAACTGCCCTGTTGGCATTGAAAGTTGTAACATTACCTGAAGGTAGTTTGGCTGAGTCTGCTCTCAGTGCTGCTGGAGTGATCGCCAAGTGCCACAGTGTGAAGAGCCGACAACTGGGCATGACGTCACCCACAACCCAGATACAATAACAAGCAACCGTTGGATTTTACGTAGGACCGGCGGGATTCTTTGCTGTGTAGAGAGCCTGGTCACCTTAAGGTCACACATGAAAATTGCTCCTCTCAACCCTCATCACCTTCAATCATTTTTTAATAAAGGTAAAAGTGATGTTAAAAGTTAATGTTCTCTTTAAAACTAAAACAGAGGTACCCCTGTTTTTAGTAAATGAGAAAAACCAGTGTGAATGATTTTTTTTTTTAATGTTTAATAAATGAAAGTTACTTATTGGCTAAGTGTTCATTCTTTATCTCGACTGAACAGTGGTGCCACACTGCTTTTGTCTTTTTAGGGTTCTTACAAAAACATGTAAAGTTTTGAATTTGATTTTTATTAATTTGCACTTCTGAAAATCTAAGGACAATGGAAATTTGTGTTTGAAAAATTATTAATGTTTTCAAGAATGTTTTTTTTTTTTCAGAAATGTAAAATTATGAATAACTTAAAAATAAATACATGAATTGATCTGTTTTTCTAAGGTGCTAGCAAAATGTAAGCAGAGGGTCCATGGAAACATTTGGGAAGATTGACGAGTTGAATGCTCTGCTCTATTCCTCCTTCATTTAAGGCCCGCCCAGGCGTCAAAGTTTTACTGCTGCTTCAACTGCTAGGTGATGTCCACACACCTGTGACATCTATTCTTACTCCAAGAGATTTAGAGGTTGAAGACGGTACAAATTAATTATTCATATGCAACTTCAAATAATGGCGTATATTTTCCCCCAAAATTTAAACAAATGTTTAATTCCATGATTTGTTTACGTGATACTATTCACTCAATTCAGGGTTGGCGTTAACGGCGCTTTTGTGTCTTTTTACGCATTGAAATCAGAATAGATGCGAAATTCCGGAAGTCCGCGCGTCCTCTGGACGCAGATTTTTTTAATTAAATTTTTTTTACCGGTTATCGCTTTCCGCCAGTGTTTTGTTCTGTTTATATTTGCCGGGTCAAATGATCAATTATTTGTCGACTTCAAAGTAACGCACTTTCCGGTACAATTTCTTAAATTTGCATTTGACAAAAGTTTTATCGATCACAAATACGGCATTTCCGGTATTAGGACTCTCGGGTGTTATTGTTTTCTTCATGGCGAGCAATAAACCCAAGAAGCAAACCTTCAATGAAGCCACTTTTCAGCAAATGGCTCACTTATGACGATGGAAATATGTTTTGCACACAATGTAAACGGTAGAACACCTTTGCGACCGAGTGCACTGATTTTTAGAGATCCAGCCTCACCTGGCACCAAGAAAACCCCTTCAATTTGGGTCCCTACAATTCCGCTCTTTGGTCGATTTGTTACAACTCTTTATTTATGTTTTCCACAAAGCCAAGCGGACATTCACCATGCTATTAACACTCCTGAACATGCTAGCGCTTCTCCTAATTTGGCCACTTACACACGTCACTCACCCCACATTTTGCCATACTTAAAGGGGAACACAGAGCTTATGGCCATCACAAAACCAGAGATGAAATACCAAACTCATTGAGTGCCATTAAATGACATTGAAACTAACTTGCCAAATTCTAAGCTTGTTGCATTATTTGCCATGGAGATGTGGTGGTTTTTAAATGACTGATTATCTACATACAGGCGAAAATAATCAATTCCATTTGTCATATGCATGTATGCCCTGGCACACGATTATTATAACTTAATGACCGAAGCAAAAAACTTTTTACACTTTTATACTGAAATACATCTACAACTTATTAAATAAAAATATAGAAAAAAGTATTGCCGGCAGTAAAGTTTAGATCCAAGAAGGAAAGAAGAAAGTGAATGAATGTGTACAACTGAATAAATTTACATATGCATAAAAATATGTTTTCTTTTGTAATATTTTTTTAATGAATTAAGTATCGTTTATGACAACTTTTTTCCAAAACACAATATAGAATATGAGATACAACAGGATAATGCATAAATTTAGCATTTGTTTTCAAAAAGGTTACAAAGAAGTGGGACCCCATTTTAAAAATTCCAAGCGCCAACACTGCAACTGTCACAATTTTTTTTTAAGGTATTGGAGTTAGTATAAAACCTATCTTATCCACTTGTCTATGTTGCTTTTCTTTATTTCATCAATAAGGCCAAGTGTTCCCAAACAGTAGACTTTAACAACACTCAAGAGTTTTCAAACTCTGGCTTCTGCTTGGCACTATTAAAGGCCTACTGAAACCCACTACTACCGACCACACAGTCTGATAGTTTATATATCAATGATAAAATATTAACATTCCGACACATGCCAATACGGCCGATTTAGTGTACTAAATTACAATTTTAAATTTCCCGCGGAGTTTGTTGTTGAAAATGTCGCAGAATGATGACGCATGCGCGTGACGTCCCGGGTTGCAGGGGACATATTAGCGCAGCACCATTTGCGGCTAAAAGTCGTCTCTTTTCATCGTGCAATTAGTATTCTGGACATCTGTGTTGCTGAATCTTTTGCAATTTGTTCAATTAATAATGAAGAAGTCAAAGTAGAAAGATGGAAGTGGGAAGCTTTAGCCTTTAGCCACACAAACACACGGTGTTTCCTTGTTTAAAATTCCCGGAGGTGAAGCTTTACTATGGATCAGAGCTGTCAAGCGAACATGGTTCCCAACCACTTGTCAATCGGCAGGTTTCGGCGAGAAAATTGTGGTAAAAAGTTGCCTCTTACCGGAGAGCAGCTGAGCTTGCACCGTCCATGCAGCTGCCGTCGACTTCCCTCAGACACTGGCGTCAAGACACCTGTGGAGACACCCTTCCGACTATCAGGTACTATATAATCTCACTAAAACACCTGCAAAACAATAGAAAGATAAGGGATTTCCCGGAATTATCCTAGTAAATGTGTCTAAAAACATCTGAATCCGTCCCAATGCAATCGCGTTTTTTTTTTAACTTTATTTTTAATTTCTTTTTATTTTCTAATCCTTCGCTATCAATATCATCATCCACAAATCTTTCATCCTCGCTCATATTAATGGGGAAATTGTCTTTTTCTCGGTCTGAATAGCTCTTGCTGCTGGAGGCTCCCATTATAAACAATGTGTGGACGTGAGGAGCCCTCACCCTTGTGACGTCATCGTCTGCGACTTCCGGTAAAGGCAAGGCTTTTTTATTAGTGACCAAAAGTTGCGAACTTTGTCGTCGATGTTCTCTACTAAATCCTTTCAGCAAAACTATGGCAATATCGCGAAATGATCAAGTATGACACATAGAATGGACCTGCTATCCCCGTTTAAATAAGAAAATCTCATTTCAGTCGGCCTTTAATAGCTGTATGACTCCTACTAGCCGACATATTGTATTTGTTGACAGAGTAAACAACTGTATATTGTGATCCACTTGCACTTCCTGTACCACTGCGTGAGAAACTTATAAACCTCTGTTCAGATTTCAAATACATGCACTGTTACACTCCTACTTTGTTGCCTTAAAGTCCAGACTGAGGGCAGGAATGTGAATCCTCACGCCATTCTGTCCTCCCCCAACCCTTCATCCCACCCTGTGGTTGAATTAGACAATGAAAACAATGAATTTGGTGTCTGTTTCTTTCTGGGTTCAAAAAAGCCCCCATCCCTCACTTGACCTGGTGACTCTCTTTCTCTCTCTCTATTTTGCCCATGCCAGCGACCCCCGTCTCTTCTCGTCTTTCGCTTCCTCACTCGTGTCATTTTCTTCTTGCAGCCCCCCACCCGCTTTCTTTTTGTGTGATTTCATGCTCCAGCTGCTCTGTTGTCAGCCTGAACCAGCTTGTGTTAACATCAACGCATCATCTTACTTTTAGCTTACATTTTATCAATACGTGTGCTTCGCGTGAGCCTCAGAAAGCAGAGTCAAACGAAGGCTGTCTTCAAAACGGAAACCTTACATCAGTTTACTTCAAGTACTAAGTATACCGTGTACAATGTGTGCTTAGTTCCTGAGTGTGCGCATTTTGACAGTGTAGTGCGGTCCGAAATCCATTAATGTTGTTCTGCACTTACCAGATATGATGTAGATTTACCTGCTTCTTCTTCTTCTTCTTCTCTCCTTTTTCAGTGGGGAATTGAGAAGAAATTGGATCGCCCCATGAAATAATTTCCTGCTTGGAAAATGCCCCCAAAAATTCATTTGTTCATCCTTTTTCATCTCTACAAAAAATTACTCATAACTTATTGATGTTCACAACTTTCCACCACTACTGGTTGCTCCTGAACAACCATTGTTTCAAGTTAGTCACTTTCCTTCTGCTGTATAACGATTATTAAGGGTGGTGGGTGACCAATGCTGTCTCTGAATTTGCACACTTCCATACTTACATTTACCGAAGGTTTGCGTGTATTAAAACACATGCCAACTTAATAACACACGCAAAGCTGATCTGTTAAACTTGTGCGCAGAGGATTGCATTTCTTTAGTGTAAGTGAGCAAAATAAGGAGCGTAGTCTTTTTAGTGCACCTGTCCTTATAAATATGTAGAATATATGCTGATCATTAGAACGCAAAAGTAGTGAGAGGAGAAAAGACTAATCTAATTATTTAGCACACGTAGTGTGACCCATCAAGGCAGAAACTCTTCCGCGGGCGCTGTGTTGCGTCTTTGTTTAGTACATCGAGAAAGGATGTGCAGAAATAGTTGTAAGAAAGGAAGCGATCACGCTGCGGCCCCATGTTACAAATTCTTGTCATATATGGGCTGTCAAAATAAAAAAGATTAGACCGCTCGTCTATTCAGTAATGTAATATATATATATATATATATATATATATATGTATATATATATCCATCCATTTTCTACCGCTTATACCGTTTGGGGTCGTGGGGAGCACTGGTGCCTATCTCAGCTACAATCGGGCAGAAGGCGGTGTACCCCCTGGACAAGTCGACACATAATCGCAGGGCCAACACAGATAGACAACATTCACACTCACATTGACACACTAGGGCCAATTTAGTGTTGCCAATCAACCTATCCCCAGGTGCATGTCTTTGGAAGTGGGAGGAAGCCGGAGTACACGGAGGGAACCCACGCAGTCATGGGGAGGACATGCAAACTCCGCACAGAAAGATCCCGAGCCCGGGATTGAACCCCAGACTACTCAGTACCTTTGTATTGTGAGGCAGACGCACTAAGCCCTCTTACACCATGAAGCCCATATATATATATATATATATATATATATATATATATATATATATATATATATATATATATATATATATATATATATATATATATATATATATATATATATATATATTTTTTTTTTTTTTTTTTTTTTTTTTCTTAGCTTATGGATGACTTAAACGAATTCCATTGATACCTTTTGGGGTCTTTCCATTTTGAAGAGGTATTATTAACATAACTTCTTTATGATTTTTTTTGTTATTGCAATATGCATTTTGTTACGTCTGCAACATTCCAGGGAACACTCAGAGTTAGTGCCAGCATCTTCCTTAATGCGCTTTCAGCATGCTTAAAAAGTAGTTTCAGTTGTAGATGCATTGCAGGACTGCGTCTACAATGCCCACAAAAATTGGCTTTTGAAACATAGCAAAACACCAGATGACTGGCTCAAAGTCATATTTAGGAATTAATCGCAAAACTGCATTGGGCAAGGTGATGAAGCTCTAACTTTTGTTTGGTGACGTTCCGATGAGATTTAGGACGACCCTGCCTGAGAAAAACATGCTAATTTTCATGGTTATCAATGATAAAGGCTGTGTGTCAGGTAATGGCACTTTCATTACAATGTCAACAACTGCTCAAGTTTGCATTCACGTTTTGGACACTTTTCTTGTTCCATCAATTAGGGCTGGACGATTATGGCAAAAATTATAATCACAATTATTTTGATTGAAATTGTAATCAAGATTAATAACACAATTATTTATTAATTTGAAAGCAGTATTTATTATCCCACCAAAACTGAAGTTTAAATACACAGATATAAATTAGTAACGTATAAACTGCAACAAATAATACAAATAATAATAAAATATTAACAATACATTTAAATAACAATAGCAATATACAAAACCCCAATAAAGTAAACTTGTTCTGTTTTATATACTTTTCATTCAGTTTTTTATCTTTTACACTTATTTTACCACTGTAGAGTGCATGCTTTGTGTGTCAAAATTGTATGAAGTGTTTCTGGTTTTGAATCCAAAAATCCCCACATTTGTCAGTGCAATACATCTTTGGACTATTTTGACCTATACTTTAAGTTAAAGCATAAAAATTGTGAACATGTATCAATAGGTGCTTTAAGCAGATTATGCTTGTGTAAAGTACTTTTTTTGAAACCTTTAAGTTGTTAGCGCAGTCAGACAGGATATGGCGCACCTCACGAATATTGTGAATAGTGGAAGTGTACTTAAGTGTGCTGTGCTGCTGTTCTCAGCTTGACGAGTGAAGAAAGGATTTGTGGCTGTCAATAGGAAGAGAGCGACTCAAATTGTGGCTGCTGTACTCCTGTCTGTACATTGATCTTACATCGATGATGTCATTCACGACAACACAAGCAGATGAGATATGTTCTGTGTGTATGGACTTTTCTTGCTAGCCATTGTGACGGTCCTTGTTTCAAGTGACCATCACAATGTTTAATTTAGGTTAGGAAGTGTGTCAGGGATAATGAGCACTATTGTTTCCAAAACTAATGTTCCTTCTCCTGACAATGACAGCATTTTACTCACATTTATGTCAATTTCCTTTATTATTTTGCATTCATCAGCGCATTCCGTTTTATTGGCCGATTATGTGACTCCGTCCACAGTTACGTGAATGCGGAAATAAATGCCTTACTTTGTTTGTTGATTTTAGTGATGGAGCATACTAGCTCTGCGTCAAGTAAAAAGCAGCAACCATGATAAGGTCCCAAATTTTTAGTAGATGTCTTTTTTTCCACTCACACGTTACAATCTCTAAAGTTTACATGCTTGTTGTGCGGCCCATTAATCTTTTTTTTTTCATATTCGTAAGAAGCCATAATTGAAATCGAATTTAAAATTTGATTAATTGTCCAGTCCTACCGTCAATCGAAAGAATGTTTTCAAAACGATAATGTATCTTGCCATGGAGCAAAAACTATAAAGTCTTTCTCTCAAGGAAGATACATGAAGTCAATGTCATGGCACTAATAGTACACACGCTTTTATAGCTTGCACAAGCTGTTTAGCACAAGATATTTGGATCTCAGTAGATGAGGCCCTTTTGACTTATGTGTGCACTGAAGTGCAGCAAAATGCATTTCACTGTCAGGACCAGGATCTTGCACTTAACACGACCAAAATGGTAAATGCTGGGTTGTATTTTAAATGGAATACTTCTGCTAGACTTCAATAATATATACACTGTTTACTTAGTTCCTGAATGCATGTACAGTATCAGTCAAAAGAGTGTGTATGCCATGCTGGACACTTATCACCCTCAGTAATTGTCCTCCTGGCTATGTAGCAGAAATGAAACCCCTGGATTTCCACAAGATACATCTGCTGAACAGTTATGCTGCAAAACGTTTCCGTACTTTGCCGTCCATCAGTGCCCACTGGCAGGCGTCTGACTTGACTTGACTAGCGGAAAAGATGGCAGCTTTGCCTTGCAGAAAACCTACTTTATTTTTGGACTTGTAGTAGCAATTACATCCCTGGCAAGTTACCACACAGACTTGTCATTCAACTCCCTCTAACCACTCCTTAGTTTCTCCCGCATCGGTCAGGTTGTAGTTCACCCAACATAGCTGTCCAGGTTATGCCTGTTACATAATTGTTTGATTTTGGACCACCAAGGTAAAATAACATCTAAAACTTCCCCTTCCGGTCTGTCAATGCTCATTAGGAAATTTACACATTGACTAGAATAGAAACGTATTGGCTCTGCTGCAGTAGTTATGCATCTCGTAGAAATCCAGGGTAAGGCCAAACTTGAAATACCGACGACCCAGGCGCAACTTGTAGCGGCGGAAAGTAGTGAACAGAAAAAGATGAAGGTGGTAAATATTGTGATTGCCATTATCAGTACGGGCCTAAATATACTTGGGTGAAACATACAGTACACGGAACGGAGTAGCAGAGGTCATGCGCAACACTTTACTCAGAGCAGCCGGTAGCAAGTACTCAGAGCAGCAGTCGTCACCGTCTGGCTGCTTTGCAGCCCCAGCAGGCATAGCAGCTCCCATTTCCTCGTCAGTGCCGGTCGCCATTCACAGACAAATGTCAACATCCATCCATCCATCCATCCATTCCCTACCGCATGTCCCTTTCGGGGTTGCGGGGGGTGTTGTAGCCTATCTCAGCTGCATTCGGGTGTAAGGCGGGGTGTACCCTGGACAAGTCGCCACCTCATCACAAGGCCAACACAGATAGATAGACTACAGTCACAATCACAAACTGTTGGAAATGTAGTGTTTCACAAACATTTCAAAGGTAACTGCAAAGCGGCAGCGGGCACTGCTATGGAAGCTCTGATGAATTTTGACCTGTGACGTGTTGTCAGGGGAGGCAAGTGAGGCAGTCCCTCACCTTGCCACCAGGTGGCTTAACCGTGAGATGTTCAAAAACGAAGTAGTACAATTAAATAAGTTTGAATATTTCTCTTTTGGTCTATGCTTCCTATGTGATTTTGGTGTAGTTCCTGTATATTTTGATAATTTTCCTGGTCAAAATCGCAAAAAGTCTGTGTTTTCAGATCAAAACAGCGTGGCAGACGAGAAGTGAGGCAGACACAGGTGGTGCCTCCACGGCTACACACAAAGTGTATTGAGCGGGTGCGTGCGAGAGGGTTCGCGCTATTTGCCAGGGGAAAAGGCAGGCCATAAGGCAGCAAGTACCTCTGCCTCAAAGTAGGGGGCAATATATTGTCAACTTGCAATTCAATGCATCAGCAGTACTCTGACTTGCCAAGTGGAAGCGCTCAGGCTAGCAGACACATGTCTCTCCAGCGGAAGCTAGCCTTTTTTTTAACTGTATTTATAACAAAAATGGCAAACACTCACTGTTTATAGCCATGTCCTATTTAAAAACAACAGGAACTATATATATTGTGACTTTAGTAGGTAGACATATTCACGTTGCACTTTACTGTTGTGTTTTCTTTTTCTTTTTGTCTACGCATGGGAGAGTGAGAAACATCATTTTGATTCCTTTGTATGTCTTACATGTAAAGAATTTGACAAATAAAGCTGACTTGACTTGACTTGACTTGATTTTCAGTAGAGTAAGCCAGCGTTTGTGGGTGTTTTTTGTCAGATGCAAAAATATTGTTTTATTGCTTGGAATGAAATTGAATTAAATGAATGTGTCTGACAATGTGGAGGATTATATACTGTATCCAAGATTAATTACTTCTCTAAACTGGACTTTAGGACAAAATGAATGTGATCATACAAGGTACGTTTTCACGGAGGATAGCTATTGCTGCTTCAGATACAAATACAGAAAGGTAAGATAAACTCACAATATTGGATTTATTTTGTTAAAAGCAAATGGGACCTAAAAGTATTTACTACCAACCTTTTCAAATACTTTTTGGACCCATTTATCATATCAAAAAATCATTATGATAAAGTTTTTATGAAAGCGAATAACTCCCTTTTTTCCCCCCCTGTTACTCTTATGTGCAACCTAAATCAACAATGATTAGAGCTGCACATATGAATTTAAGTAAAAAAAATAAATAAAAAAACTCAAAGTGTCTATGCCTCACCAATGTTTCGTCCACCGCATGTCACTGATGTGGTCATTCGTTCAAGTCTATGAGCACCTTAATTGTGTGCCAAAAGGAAATTAAAGACAGCACAACACTGTTATAATGTTGGCGCTCAGGAACTAAGTACACCGTGTTGTACATATTATTGAAGGGTAATGGCAGGATAGTTTAATAACATCTCCAGTTTCAATCCTTTTTAATTCTTGGTTACATGGCTTTAGTAGAGGTCCTATTGCAGAGCCCTAAGGAACACCACTGTCAAGGGTCATCTTGATGATTTTAAGCCTATTTTTCTGGGTTTGATCATTTTAGTTCATGGACTTTTCAAGTATATGTCTCACTTGCTAGGTTGCTCTTTTCCCATACTTTTGATGTTTCTATTTGCGCTAAATGTGCACACAAGTGATTTAAATTGTGGCCCACGTCTCCCAAATAGAGGGCCCATCTATTTCCTGGATGCTCCCATGAGAGTGGGGGTATTTTAGGGTCAAACTAAATGTGATCTATTGGTTTTGGAGCGAGCTACACGTCTGTTGTGTTTTTGTGACGTCGCCGGTCGCTAACTGCATGGTGATTGTGTTCAATAAAACTAGTACAGGGGGAGAGACATGAGCTTCCTTGAATCGACCTCAGGACACGGTGACGAGAGACTTTTTGTAGCTTTAATTAGAGCTGGTGTGTGTGTTTGCCGTAAGAGATGGACAGGACTGAATGTCTTCGTCTTCCTCCTCCTCCGCTTTCATTAATCACTCCCGTCTTCACCCCCCGCTCCTAACTCCGCTCGCCTGTCACATCTTTGTCTTTCTCTTTTCTTCTTTATTCTTTCTGTAAGTGTCTTTCTTTCTTGCGCTCTGATTTATTTCACACACTTTCTTCTCTTTTCAGTGTTGTCCTTTGCATTCTTTGTCAAAGCTCGGCCATGTTTGTAGTTTTTTTTTATCTTCCTCATTTCACTCCTCATGTGGGGATTTAAAGAGGAAAGGAATGTGTGTCCTCGCGATTACGCGAGTTTGTTGTTCTGCGCTCGTACATCAGTGTGTGTGTGTGTTGAACATGAGAAAGTTTGTGTTTGCACACACACATTAAGAGCAGCATTTCCTGCCATGGAGGATGAAAGCTTTGTGATTATTTGTGTTGTGTGAGTGAGAACATGTGGTGTGTGTGTGTGTTGAATGTATGCACCTGTGTGTGTGTGTGTGTTTTCCTAATGGGGTGCTTGAAGATTCGTTGCGGAGGGCCAAGAGTGCATATGTTTGTGTGTGTGTGTGTCTGTGTGTACTTTGTTTGGAATGACCTACAAAACAGGCCGCCACATTCTTCTGCCCTCGCTCGTCTTCCCGCTGCTTCATGCTTACAACTAACAGCGACAATGATAAATAACAAAAGTTATTTAAACTCCACTTCTGACTTTTTGCAATAATGGTACATTATTTGGTTTGTATAATTTTTTCTGACCTTCATCTTGTAAAACTGCAATCATTTCTTTGTAGTGCTCTGACTTTTTTTTTTTTTCGTGAAATTGCAGTCGTTTCCTTATGAAATTATTACTTTTTTCATGAAATTGCAACTTTTTCTTGAAAAATGCAGACTTGTTTATGACTTCAAGAGGCACACTCTTACACACATGTAAGAGGGATGTGTGCTATGGCTATAAGTAGTTTTTTCCCTTGGCCTCAGTCTGGATCCCCTCTCCAGTGGCCTAGGCTTAGACCGATTATTTTTCTTTTCTCACCATCCCATTGTTTACCTGTATCTTAACTTTTTTGCTTTGTGAGCCGGAAGTTGGCAGACCCGTCAGCAATCCTGTTCTGTCTCCCTGTAATGTTCGATCATTTTATGTCTCCCTGTCTGATCTTGAATGGGATTGTGCTGAAAATTTTAAGATTCCTCTCGGGGATTAATCAAGTATTTCTGATTCTGATTCCCACAATAATAAAGAGGATGTTTTTTGTAACCACCTTTTTTAAATGGTTAATTTATATATATATATATATATATATATATATATATATATATATATATATATATATATATATATATATATATATATATACACCGTACTTCCTTGAAATGCCGCCGGGCATATAGTATGCGCCTGCCTTGAACTACTGCCGGGTCAAACTCGCTTCACAAAATGATTAGCGCATGCTTAGTATTACCGCTGTCACGAGTGACACTTCCCCTGTCATCATTTTCAAAATGGAGGGGGCTGATTTCAATACCGGTAATTTGAAATCGCATAAAGTCAAGAAGATTAAGAGCTATTCAGTAGGATTTAAGGTCCAAGCTATTGAATACCGGTACGCTAAAAAGAACATTAAGCAGCTATGTTTTATTAATATAGCTGTGGAGAGGTGGAGACAACGGTCCGACAGACAGGCAGGGCACGCTGGAGCCCGGCCCAAGATGGCGGCGACGAGGCGGCGTTGGTGAACGAGCGGAGAGGAGGAGCGGAATAGCGACCTGGACTGAGGTTTTATTGAAAAATAAACAAAGTCAAACTGCTCAAGCCATGTCCTTCCTTGGTGGTCTTGGAAACCTGCAAGACGACAGCTTGAGACTGTCACAATACCGTAGTTGTGTGTGTCCAATATGAGTCATTAAATGACTCCCGCCTCCTGGTGGGAGAGGGCGCTAGTGATGCTTCTTGCGACTACACGGCTGCAGAAGAAGTGACAATGAGTGACGTGAATTGTGCTGGGACGGATATGACGCGGCGGGTGCACAAGGGACCTTTTAGGATGTAACACCTATACTGGCTTTGTAAACAACCGGGCTGAAATAAAGCATGTTCCAGTCCTAAATACCCAGTGTATCATTTATACAATAACATTTCCTGGTGGCAGCGATGGGATAAAGAGATCACCTACGGAGCAGAACGGGAGGGGAAGTTGTCAGAGGATAATTCTGTCGTCGCCCCCGCACTTGAGGAGCCGAGCTAACTGATAGCAGCTGTCTGATAGCAGTTTTCTAAACTGGACTTTCAATCGAAGCAGGACGTAATCAAGGAAGATCTCCATCGAGACAGAGAGACTTTTAAAACTGAAGAAATATAAGGAAGACTTCTATAAACAAGTTATTGATGCTTTTGATCAGAAGGAGCCTGCATGGATTTCATTTATAAGTATAAGTAAGACCATAATAACATATTTTTTTTATTAAATGTGCTTTTCATGATGGTATCCTTACGTCACACTCAAATTTTTACTGCATGCCTTTGGTAAGTGCCGGAGTGAGAAGAGGTGTTAAAATAATTGGCGCATGCCTACTTTTACCGCATGCCTTTGGTAAGCGCAGGAGTGAGAAGAGGTTTTAAATTAATTAGCGCCCCGGCGGCAATTCAAGGAAATATATATATATATATATACAACAGTACTTTATTGACTCCTGAAGGAATCAATAAGGTACTATCTATCTATCTATCTATCTATCTATATATATATATATATATATATATATATATATATATATATATATATATATATATACACACACATATATTACGAGAGGAGCCAGATGAGGTGGTTCGGGCATCTGGTCAGGATGCCACCCGAATGCCTCCCTAGGGAGGTGTTTAGGGCACGTCCAACCGGTAGGAGGCCACGGGGAAGACCCAGGACATGTTGGGAAGACTATTTCTCCCGGCTGGCCTGGGAACGCCTCGGGATCCCCCGGGAAGAGCTGGACGAAGTGGCTGGGGAGAGGAAAGTCTGGGCTTCCCTGGTTAGGCTGCTGCCCCCGCGACCTGACCTCAGATGGGCGGAAGAAGATATATATATATATATATATATACACACACAAAATTTTTGTATGAAAAATAGTATTTTTCATTTTATTTCAACGTGAGATAGTATGTTATTTGTATTGTATGTAAAATATATATATATATATATATACATATATATATCTTAAATATATATATATATGCTTAAATATATATATATACTTAAATATATATATATATATATATATATATATATATATATATATATATGTATGTATGTATGTATGTATGTATGTATGTGTGTGTGTGTGTGTAAATATAACATTTCTTATCATTATTAACTTTTTGTATAATGTACTTGCAGCATGTTATGTTGAATGAATGAATGAATGGTTTATTTTGAGCCATACAAACAAAACAAGAGAATGAAATGAAATACAAAAGAAATATATAGATACATTATTTTTACACCTACATTGAAAACATTACATGTGACTAATCTTTATATCATATGGCGAGACTTTTAGGTACACCCTAACTTCTCGGCATCCTCACAATAACAAGAAGCTCTTCAGTCAGCTGTAATTAACACAGGAGCGACGCAGACTATATTAAAGCCGCTGAATGCTGACTCAGCAACATGCCGTGAAGGCATAATGATCACGGTGGCCGGCTTCTGGTTTAGGAGACAAAATTGGGATCCGTGTGAATGCCGCAGATGACATGTGTTCCTTGAAAGGGGGCAACCATGTGACCAACTCTGGGCCGGATGGTTACTGGAAGCATGAGCAAGCCTTTCTATCATCAGGCTGCTGAGTCATGGAGGAGAGAGAGTTAGAAACATCGGCATAGTATTTTTTCATAGTGGACTCAAATAGAGAACACCATGCCTGTGTTCACTTCTTGTTGCTCCCCCTGTGCGTCCTTTAATGTAGCATGACAAGTGTGCTGTTTTGGGAGTTGCTGGAAGCTTCTGACGCGTCATTTTCTTTTTCGGACATTTCCTCTAGGAGCCACACATTTCAGAAAAGATCACATGTTCAGCTACAGTGTGCTTCAGTGAGTGCACTTGGAATTTTCAAGTCATAAAAATGGGGTCCAACAGTAAATTTTTGGGTTCCCACTTTTTTGTAACCGTTTTGAAAGCAAATGATAAATGTATGCATTATCCTATTACAGCTCACATTCTATATTGTGTTTTGGAAAAAGGTTGTCATAAACGTTGCTTAATTCATAAAAAAAAATACAAAAGAAAACTATTTTTTTGGCATATGTAAATTTATTCAGTTAAACTTTCATTCACTTTCTTCTTTCCTTCATGGCTTTAAACTTTATTGCTGCCGCCAGTTTTTGTTTTTGTTTTAAATCTGTATTAAATAAGTATTTGTTTTAACATAAAAGTGTAAAAAGTTTGTGGCTTTGGTCATGAAATTATGGTAATCATGTGCCAAGGGATACATACATTATTTATTTAACACTTAAATCTCTAGAGTCTACATCAACTTCGGATCTGTCAGTCAATTCTGATTTTTGTTATCTTGTTTTTTGTTTGTTGGTTTTCTGCCCTGTTTCTCAAAGAAAATTGTTTTTTTATGGCAAACACACTTAAGTATGCAAAATCTTTCACAAAAAATATTTTTCAAAGTGTAATATTTGATTCAATAGTTCATAAAACATTGATTTTGATTCAATATTATGTTTTGACAAATGACAGCTTTGTTGAATTAGTCAACATTGCAACTTTTTCTGAATTACATTTCACCTGTCAGCTTGTCAATGCCACTTGTATTGCCTCCGGGCCACACTTTTGAAACCTGTGCTAAAGATAATAAAAAAAATTATATCTAATAAGTCGCTTTTTTCCCCCCAAATATTGTCTGTCATTCACTTTTCTTATGTGAGACAAGCACATATGTTTTTCTTTATGCATTTTAATTAGTACATAAATGCTAGCAAGAGTCGGCTACAGGGATTTGATATAGACCGCCTATAAAGCGCTCTAAAAATATCCATCAAAATTTTTATATGCACGCTGTAAGTATATATGTACTGTAGTAACAGGTACATTCATTAAGGAATAACTATTTAATATTTACATATTTTGGTCATTTTAAACATACAGCGACACATTAATTTCACGGACGCATCACAAAGTTTGCTATTTTCATCAACCAAATAGCAAATGCTAATCATAGTAGCCTTTGGGTCATTGGGACAAATGATGATCCAGAAGCTTATATTTTTTAGCCTGAATATAAGGAGGATTAGCTACAGATTTTGGAAGACGAGCAATAAGCACATCTAGCAAGTAGCACTATTAGGGGTGAACAAGAAATACTAACTACAAACATAATAAAACAATCCCTTACTGGACAATGTCTGTTCTCACTAAGATACTAACTGATTAAATGTCCACATCTTCCCTTTTAGATGAATAATTAATCATAATGCTAACGCACGTTTCTAAAAAAAAGTGGGTGCAAACGCGTGTCTTTTCGTGTCTCTATTTCTAAATTTAATGTCATATTTGACCAAATTCTTTGGTTTTATTGCCACAACTTTCTACTATCCAGGCGGGATGCATGATTTATAATATAGAATTAACTTTCACCAACTCAAGAGGTGATGCAGCAACTCACTGCCTCACTCAGTATATCAATAGCTGCGAGCTAGTTAACTCTCTATTATCAAGGTGCCGCTTAAAGTAAATAGCGCTTGTAATAACAATATCGCTAAAATACTTGGTTATTATTCAGGTCACGACATAAAAATTGAGTATTATTGGCATTTTTGGGAGGATTTTTAGAGGACATCACAGTATGGGCGCAATAAAGGACCCCCATTAGTTTCATTGATAATTACCTCGTACTTAGTGTATATTACAAACTAGAATGCCTGAAAACAATAAACTTACTGTGTGTTGTTGTCTTCCAAAAGGATTGTGAAAGACAGACAAAAGTCCATTAAAAGTGCAGTTACCTTTATATCAGAGAAAAATCTGTTATTATAGGACATTACTATCCTGTAATGTCACACAACCTGTCCATTGCTGTGATTGGATGGTTCTTTCGCCTACAGGCTGGAGGTGGAGTTCAGCTCAGGGTTAGCGGTGCCTTGTCATGAGGCCTGCTTCCCACCTTTATTGTAACTGATGATGATAATGATGATTTGAGGGGCTGGTCTAATGTTTATTTAGGTCATATACGCAAGCTCAGAACTATTTGGCAGTTTGTATCTGTAAAACTTTACAACTCTGTTTTATTACATTACTGTTAGTGTGTGTGTGTGTGTGTGTGTGTGTGTGTGTGTGTGTGTTTGCTTGCCTGACCATCGTGACCCTCTCTCCACCCGTCATTCCCTGCGCTCAAAGTGTGTGTGTGTGTGTGTGTGTGTGTGTGTGTGTGTGTGTGTGTGTGTGTGTGTGTGTGTGTGTGTGTGTGTGTGTGTGTGAGTGTGTAAATCTACAATAATAATGATAATAATATTCTGGGAGATTCAATGTGTGTGTTCCTGAACACACTGCAAAAGGTGTGTGTGTGTGTGTGTGTGTGTGTGTGTGTGTGTGTGTGTGTGTGTGTGTGTGTGTGTGTGGGTCCTCTGTGACCCGGTGTAAACTAATATTGATTCAGCTGTTGGCGTTATACACGAGTCATAAAACTGGACTTATTGTAGGATCCAGGCTTTAGCCCCTCAGTGCGTGTTTGTGTGTAGTGGTGGTGGGGTTACTGGGCACATGTGATACATGTTGTTGGGTGGTGTGTTGAAAAAAAGACACTTGTGTCAACTTTTCGTACAGTTGACATGATGATATTTTACATCGAGGCCCCGCCCAAAATGCACAGACTCCTTCTTCTTCTCTTGTTGCGGCATCCTCTGCTTCTTCTCGTTATCGTGTGTCCTCCTTTGTTCCCTCGCTCTCTTCTCCTTCTTATCCAAATAGAGGACACAGACAATCCAATAAACCCCCGCCCCGCCACCACCACCTTGTCTCTCAACAGCTGGAGTGTGTGTGTGTGAGAAGCACCGACTCAGCAGAAAAGGAGGATGACACCCTCCGAGTCGGACAGGAATGTCATGGAGGGGAGAAAAAACAAGAGAGGGGGGGAGACAGATGGGAGAGAGAGCGGGTGAGGAAGGACGTGAGGATGAGGAGGAAACTCTCGGGACTTTACATCATCATCAACATCATGGAGGCCACGGCGTTTTACCTTTCTTATCATTCCATGCCCTCCGTTTTTGGGTGCAAGTCCACTTGTGACCACGCATCAGTGCTGAGAGATAAGGATGGCGACATACAGTGGGGCAAAAAAGTATTTAGTCAGCCACCGATTGTGCAAGTTCTCCCACTTAAAATGATGACAGAGGTCTGTAATTTTCATCATAGGTACACTTCAACTGTGACAAAACAGCCCCAAAGCATGATGTTTCCACCCCCATGTTTCACAGTAGGTATGGTGTTCTTGGGATGCAACTCAGTATTCTTCTTCCTCTAAACACGGCGAGTTGAGTTTATACCAAAAAGTTCTATTTTGGTTTCATCTGACCACATGACATTCTGACAATCCTCTGCTGTATCATCCATGTATCCTTTTTGGTATAAACTCAACTCGTCGTGTTTGGAGGAAGAAGAAGAATACTGAGTTGCATCCCAAGAACACCACACCTACTGTGAAGCATGGGGGTGGAAACATCATGCTTCAGGGCTGTTTTTCTGCTAAGGGGACAGGACGATTGATCCGTGTTAAGGAAAGAATGAATGGGGCCATGTATCGTGAGATTTTGAGCCAAAATCTCCTTCCATCAGTGAGAGTTTTGAATGGTTGACCAAATACTTATTTTCCACCATAATTTACAAATAAATTCTTTAAAATTCCTACAATGTGAATTCCTGGATTTTTTTTTTTACATTCTGTCTCTCACAGTTGAAGTGTACCTATGATGAAAATTATAGACCTCTGTCATCATTTTAAGTGGGAGAACTTGCACAATCGGTGCTGACTAAATACTTTTTTGCCCCACGGTACACACACGCGCACACACACACACCAGAGTGAAGGAGGACTTAAGCGATGGCGAGAGGAGCAACATGGAGGGATGAAAGATGACAGGCGGCGAGCGAGCAAGGCAGAGACTCATGGGAGAGGAGGAAAAGAGAGAGAGAGAGAGAGAGATAAAAGATGGTGGAGTGGGGGGAGATGACAGGGCGATGAAGAAGGAGAGGATGAGGAAGAGGAGAGGTGAGCGTCCTTGCACTGTCAGGGGCGATCGATGGCACATCATTTACATTACACTGACTTAACGGCTGGGGGAGGACAGGTTGGGGGTAGGGGGGTGAGGAAGAAGAGGGATGAAGAGTCACGGGGGCAGAAAATGAACTCCCGTCAAGATGCATGGATGAAAATTGATTTGAAGGAGGCGGAGCAATTCCAGCGTTCTCTGACGACAACACTTTGCGCCTTTTGCTTTTGAAGTGTCCATTTTGAGTAATATTATAATCAAGGCATTCCGTTGAAATGAATCCATGTTGTGTTTCTACAGTCCACATTCCTTCTCATCGTGCAGCATCGAAAACTTCCTGTTGTTCCACTTTGTTAGGGACTACTTCAAAGCTCATGGCGGTTGGTGCGGGGGGGGGGTCTGTTATAGTTTTACCTCCTAAATGCTAACATGTGAGGTGTGTGTGCGTGTGTGTGTGTGTGTTTGTGTGACGAAGAAGTAAGGTAATGACGCTTGAAACCATCACACACACACACACACACACACACACACACACACACACTCACACTCATTTGTACAGACATGCAGACACACGTTAGCCCATCGACCTGTATAACTTGTCTCGTCAGCGATCGTGTGTGTGTGTGTGTGTGTGTGTGTGTGTGTGTGTGTGATGTGTTTAATATTTAATAGGTGCTGGTTAAAAATGCAGCAGTGTTTCTTGCCTCTCGTACTGAAGCCCACCTGTTCCTCCATACAGAAAGGATAGATGGATGAATCTGATGGGATGGACAGGAAGTGTATGCGTATCATTAGTCAATTAGACTTCCTGTTTCTTCTTCTTTGTTTTTAAGGCGATTTCTATTTTTTTTCTCTCCGCCCTTTCAGATTATTTTTGCTCTACTTGTCTTATCAATCAATACTTGTTATTGGCTGACTTATCCTCGTCTCTCTTCTTTTAGCACACACACACACACACACACACACACACACACACACACACACACACACACACACACACACACACACACACACACACACACACACACACACACACACACACACACACACACACACACGCACGTAGGCACAATGAAGTCATTCATCTGTCCAATCAAAGAGACGGAAGGCCTGAGGAAAGTAAACATCCATCCCTCTTTCTGTGTGAGTGTCCATGATTATGATGTGTGTGTGCGTGCGTGCGTGTCAGCGGACCAGCGTACATCCCATTTCTCTGGTGTCTCTTCAAAAAGAATAGATTGTTCTTCTTTCACAAAACAAACAATAAAGACACACAAACACAGAGGATGCATGTGTGTGACAGGATTTATGACCATGTCGGGAGGACAGGGAGCGGACAGTCAGCGACATCCAGATAACAAGTTAGAGCAGTGGTTCCCAACCTTTTTTCAGTGATGTACCTCCTGTGAACATTTTTTTAATTCAAGTACCCCCTAATCAGAGCAAAGCATTTTTGGTTGAAAAAAAGAGATAAAATAGTAAAATACAGCACTATGTCATCAGTTTCTGATTTATTAAATTGTATAACAGAGCAAAATATTGCTCATTTACAGTGGTCTTTCTTGAACTATTTGGAAAAATGTATAAAAATTACTAAAAACTTGTTGAAAAATAAACAAGTGATTCAGTTATAAATAAAGATGTCTACACATAGAAGTAATCATCAACTTAAAGTGCCCTCATTGGGGTTTGTAATACAGATCCATCTGGATTCATGAACTTAATTATAAGCATTTCTTCACAACAGAATAAATCTCTAACATCAATATTTATGGAACATGTCCACAAAAAAATCTAGCTGTCAACACTGAATTGTTGAAATTGTTGCATTTCTTTTCACAGTTTATGAACTTACATTCATATTTTGTTGAAGTATTATTCATCCAGCCGTCCATCCATTTCTACCGCTTCTTCCCATTTGGGTCGCGGGGGGGGGGGCGCATGTGCCTATCTCAGCTACAATCGGGCGGAAGGCGGGGTACACCCTGGACAAGTTGCCATCTCATCACAGGGCCAAGTATTATTCAATAAATATATTCATAAAGGATTTTTGAATTGTTGCTATTTTTAGAATATTTAAAAAAAAATCTCATGTACCCCTTTGCATACCTTCAAGTACCCCCAGGGGTACGCGTACCCCCATTTGAGAACTACTGAGTTAGAGGATCCTTGCTTTTATATGCTTTAGATCTAGCCTCGTATAAAGTAGACATGATTCCAGGTCGCTTAACGGCAATTGAATAGGAAACACCAGTACGACTGCGACAGGATAAAGATAGTCCTGCAGGACAAACTGACGGCTCCCAGATGAAAGATGCTAGCTAAAGAGGGGCCGCCTCTCTTTCAGCCCAACGTATCGACTGCACCCGCCTTTGATAAACTGCAGTGTGTGTGTGTGTGTGTGTGACCTCTGCTCGTCTCCCGCTAAATCAATCCGTCAAACGTGTTAGCAAGCCCGTGCTTATTCACCGCCATGCCTGTTTGTGTATGTATGTGTGTGTGTGTGTGTGTGTGTGTATGTGTGTGTGCATGAGACTGACCCTGACCGGCCATCAGAGCCAATGACGAAGTATTGATCAAGGCTCCGTCGCCATAGAAACGGCCATTTGGGAGGACTGGGCTGTGTGGCGTGTGTCAAAGTGGGAAGACTTACTTCAAGGTGGTTCATTGGGCTGTGTGCGTATGTGTGTTTTTGTGAAAAGGTCATTAAATGATGAAACGGCCTGCGTCGTCTTGTGTTCTTAGTGCGACTTTTTGTTCTAGTGGATGGCGGTTCAATAAGAAGTGAAGAAGGACATGAAGGAAGAAAACTAACTATTTAGGGCTTTGAACACCTTCAAGGTTAAGTGTAACAAATGAAAGTGTGTGGTGAGTGTGACCTGCTCTTTATGAACAAGTTCTGTGCAGAAAAGAGAGTGGACGGCTGATGAGGATTAATACCCAACATATGGCAACCCTACGGGACACAAAATCCAACACAAAGAACTGTATGTTTAATGAGAAGGCGATATCATGTGTCTTTTTACACACACTCACACACACGGTCATCTAGTACAGTAATACGTGTGACAGTGAGAGAGAAGGGGAAAGGGGTGAATCAGAGTTCAGATGAAAAGTGAATCTTCATGTTTTCTTTTCTTCATGCTTCTTTGCATCACTATCCTCGTGTGTGCGTGCCTGTGTGCGTGTGTGCGTGTGTGTGTGTGTGTGCGTGCCTGTGTGCGTGTGTGTGTGTGTGTGCGTGCCTGTGTGCGTGCGTGTGTGTGTGTGTGTGTGTGTGTGTGTGTGTGTGTGTGTGTGTGTGTGTGTGTGTGTGTGTGTGTGTGTGTGTGTGTGTGTGTGTGTGTGTCTCACACCTAGAAACAATCTCTGCTACTTTTCCCTGCCTATCTCTTCACACCCTCCACCGGACTCCTCCCAGTGGGGCCTGGGACGCAGTGAGCTTCTTCTTTTCCTTTTTCCTCCTTTTTTCTTCTCCCACAAACACAATAATTGAATTTGAATTCTTGTTATTGGACTGCATTTGGAATTGTCCTTTAAATTATTTTTTAAATTAGTTTAATTCTTCTTTTTTTTTATCAATCAATCCATCCATTCTTAGAATTCTTCAAATTTGGGAAATTCCAATTTGAATTCTTCAAATTCCTTGAATTCATCAAATTCTTCTTTAAATTCTTCTTTAAAATCGTCAATCCATTTTTTTTTTTCATACATTTTTTACCGCTTATTCCTCTTTTGGGATCGCGAGGGGCGCTGGCGCCTATCTCAGCTACAATAGGGCGGAAGGCGGTGTACACCCTGGACAAGTCGCCACCTCATCGCAAGGCCAACACAGATAGACAGACAACACCCACACTCACATTAACGCACTAGGGCCAATTTAGTGTTGCCAATCAACCTATCCCCAGGTGCATGTCTTTGGAAGTGGGAGGAAGCCGGAGTACCCGGAGGGAACCCACGCATTCACCGTGAGAACATGCAAACTCCACACAAAAAGATCCCGAGCCAGGGATTGAACCCAGGACTGCAGGACCTTCGTATTGTGAGGCAGATGCACTAACCCCTCTTCCACCGTGAAGCCCTTCTTTGAATTCTTCAAATTCTTTGAATTCATCAAATTCTTCCTTAAATTCTTCTTTTAAATCTTTGGATTATTTAAATTATGAGAATTTTCTTTGAATATATTTTTAAATTGTTCCTAATATTTTTTTAACAAGTTAAATTCTGAGAATTCTTTCAATTCTTCTCAGAATTTGAAATATGTTCAGAATTATTCTTCAAATTATTCTTACAATTATTTTCAAATTATTACAATATTTGTGAAAAAAATATTTTTAATTGTTTTTCAATTTTTTTCTGCAAATTCTTTGAATTATTATTGAATTTTTATTTTAAATATATTTTCAATTGTTCTTTGAATTCTTTGTAAATAATTTCTTAAAACTCTTCTTTGAATTGTTTTTTTGATTTGTTCTTTGAATTCTTTATAATTATTTTTCGTAATTCTTCTTTGAATTATTTTTTGTTAATTGTTCTATGGAATCTTAAAATCCCGTTCTTTAAATGTAAGTCCTTTTCGAATTCTTAAAATCCTCCTTTAAAGTCTTAGAATTCTGTAAATTCTGAGAAATCTTCTTTTATTTATTTTTAGAATTATTTCTTAAATTCTTCTTTGAATTCCTAAAATTCTTTTTTTTATTGTTGTTTGAATTTTTCTGTAAAATTATTCAAAGTATTTTACATTAGAAATCTTTTTTCAGTAATTCTTTGAAGCCTTCTTAAAATAATTTTTTGAATTATTTATATTTGTAGCATTCTTATTGCTATTTAAGGGACGGCGTGGGGCAGTGGGAGAGAGGCCGGTGCGCAACCTGTAGGTCCCTAGTTCAATCCCTTCCTAGTACCAACCTCGTCACGTCCGTTGTGTCCTGAGCAAGACACTTCACCCTTGCTCCTGATGGGTGCTGGTTAGCGCCTTGCCATTAGTGGGTGAATGTGTGTTAATGGGTAAATGTAGAAGTAGTGTCAAAGCGCTTTGAGTACCTTGAAGGTAGAAAAGCGCTATACAAGTACAACCCATTTATCATTTATTTATTTATTCAAATTCTTATTCATCCCTGTAGGAGTACGTCAGTGTTTCTCGTCTCAGCCACTTTCGACGGCAGTCGCAGTCCTGCTAACTTACTGACTAACTAACTAACTAACTAATTAGCACGTTAAACAGCCAGCGGTCCAATTGCAGTCATGTTGATGTTTACTAGGAAGTCACATGACCATCAAACATCATGTCTGAGTGTGTCCATAGTGCTCTTTTGGTCCGCTCTCTCGCTCTTTCTCTCTTGCCTGCTTGCTAGGTGTAAATGACATTGCGAGGCCATCTGTTAGCGAGCCGCCCTGCCGAGAGTTGGCCTGGGTGCGCGCCTCCTGAGCGTGTGCACGTGTGTTTTGTCTGTCGTGTCATCATGTTGGAGTGTGCTCGTACCTACGTGCACGTGCATAAACAGCCTTGTTAATGTATTTGTGTGTATAAGCTGCACAAGGCACACTTTCACATTCAGCCTGTGCCTTCACAATAAAAGAGTTTGAAAAGAAAAATGCTAACAAAAACATTATGGGATGTCGTTCATTTGTGATTTCTGTTTCTCGCCTGCAGCTCTCGCCCGGGTCGTCCTCCCAAGCGTTGTTCTTCCGGCGCCGGGATCCAGGAAAGCCCCAGGCTGCTTCACCCAGGCCTCCCCGGGCTGCTGTCCCCCAGCATACTCTCGCACACCGGTCAGAACCTCTTTGTGCTTCTTTAGTCCAAACTGGGCCACTGCATCCTCTCCTCCTTCCTGTCTTCTCTCCTGGTCCTCACCCGCACCTGCCGGACGCGACGGATAGAGAGAAGGACGGAATTAGAGCATCTTGGGAAGGTTTGGAGGGTGTAAGAAGAGATGGAGAGAGTAATGAGTGAATAAATGGAGGGAGTAACAGGAGACGTAAGAGAGAGAGAAGGTGAACGAGTGCAGGCAGCATGCTGGTGTGATGAATGACTCGTCTCCTGGGTCTCACTCCTCCATCTGTCCATCTCTCCCTCCTCCCTCCCTTTTTTCCATGTGCTCTCTCCTCGCTCCTTCCTCACTTTTCTCCTTCCCTCCCAGTTCACTTTTGTCCCCCTCTGTCTCCTCGTGGCCTTCTTTCCTCACATCCATCCTACCTTACTTTCCTCCTTTCTCTCCTTCTTTTCTCCCCTTTCCTTCATCCTCTATCGCCCGTCTCTCCTTATTCTTCTTTCAAACTTTCTTCTAGTTCTCTCTCTTCTTCCTTATCATCCCTTTTTTCCAGGATTGATAAAACATGGTTGTGTTTAGTGACATATGGACACGGCTCACTGTGGCATACTAATCTCTCTCTCGCTCTTGATCTCTCTCACACACACACACACACACACACACACACTGCTGCACTTAACCAGGTGTGTGTGTGTGTGTGTGTGTGTGTGTGTACCTAACGAAGAGTGTGTTTGTTGAACATTAGTGAATCCCAGAGAAAACATTTGCTCACTTATGAGCGCTCATTAGTACACACACACACACACACACACACACATGCACGCACACCAACACACACACACCCACAGTGTTGGCAGTCATCACATGTCACATTCCACTTCTCTCGCAGACACACACATACGCAGAGCTGGTCGTGCAGGCGGGCCTCGCGTCCATGGAGACGGCAGGTTGCCGGGGGAGACGGGCTGTTGTTTACGACCTCGCGGGCACCGGTGGGGGGCGTCGGCCAATCACAGATGGACATTTATCACACTGCTGGAAAGCAGGGACCGCAGAGAGGCGCTTTGAGGAGGGCGGAGTGGGGGGGCGTGAGAGGGCGGTCCAGGGGGTGAAAAGTGTCAGAGATATTGAGATGGACAGGAAAGGAAGGAGGATGAGGACATGATGAATGCTGGGTGCGACAGATGTTGACACGCAACTTTCCACATGAAGGGGGTGAGAAAGTGGGGTGCGAGAAGGCGTGGTCTACGAGCAGATAACGTTATCATTAATTGGCCTCACCTTGTCCAACAAAGACACTGTGATGGTCAGCGTGGGAGTTTGCATGCTAACCTTTGCAGGCGCTGATTTGACTTGTTAATTCATTCTCTTTAAACACACACACAAACACACACACAGCTCAATGATGCCCCTTGTCTTTCACACACAAACACACACGTGCAGCACTTCCTCGAATGCATAAATCCACGCTGCATCGACAACTTATTGCACTCGCACATTCGGCACTGATAAAACACACACACTCACACAAACGCTAGTGATGTGTGTTGATTACAGATGAAGGGCTTTCAATCTTCTCCTGAAAAGAATACACTCATCTCAAGACTCTCATGTGCACCTGCAGAGAGCCAGGATGAGCGATCGGATACGAGATGAAGGGGAGTGTGTGTGATGGGTGGTGGTGGGTGGGTGCGGTGGCGTGGGTGGGGTGTCATAAGATGAGCTAAAGTGGCTTTAAGTCTTTTTCATCTTCTCATCCTTTCTTCTCTCTTCCAAGGTTAAACTGTAGGGAAGTTGCTAATTTAATACTGTCTATTTACAATGTGATACTTGGCTTAAGAGTGGACAGCAAAAGAAAACAGAAAAAAAAACAATTAGATCAACTCTGGGAAGTAGTTGAAAAGAGGAGAAATTGAGAAAACAAACAAAACAAAAATTACAACAGCAAAACCAACACAGGAAAGTACAAACCCCGTTTCCATATGAGTTGGGAAATTGTGTTAGATGTAAATATAAACGGAATACAATGATTTGCAAATCCTTTTAGACCCATATTCAGTTGACTATACTACAAAGACAACATATATGATGTTCAAACGATAAACATTTTTTTTTTGCAAATAGTCATTAACTCTAGAATTTGATGCCAGCAACACGTGACAAAGAAGTTGGGAAAGGTGGCAATAAATACTGATAAAGTTGAGGAATGCTCATCAAACACTTATTTGGAACATCCCACAGGGGTGCAGACTAATTGGGAACAGTTGGGTGCCATGATTGGGTATAAAAGCAGCTTCCATGAAATGCTAAGTAATTCACAAACAAGGATGGGGCGAGGGTCACCAATTCGTAATGAAATTGTCGAACAGTTCTAGAACAACATTTCTCAACGAGCTATTGCAAGGAATTTAGGGATTTTACCATCTATGGTCCGTAAAATCATCAAAAAGTTCAGAGAATCTGGGGAAATCACTGCACGTAAGCGATTATATTACGGACTTTTGATCCCTCAGGCGGTACTGCATTAACAACCGACATCAGTGTGTAAAGGATATCACCACATGGGCTCAGGAACACTTCATAAAACCACTGTCAGTAACTACAGTTGGTCGCTACATCTGTAAGTGCAAGTTAAAACTCTACTATGCAAAGCAAAACCCATTTATCAACAATATCCTGAAATGCCGCCGGCTTGGCTGGGCCCGAGCTCACCTAAGATGGACTGATGCAAAGTGGAAAGGTGTTCTGTGGTCTGACGAGTCCACATTTCAAATTATATTTGGAAACAGAGGACGTGGTGTCCTCCAGAACAAAGAGGAAAATAACCATTCGGATTGTTATAGGCGCAAAGTTCAAAAGCCAGCATCTGTGATGGTATGGGGGTGTATTAGTGCCCAAGGCATGGGTAACTTACACATCTGTGAAGGCACCATTAATGCTGAAAGGTCCATACAGGTTTTGGATCAACATATGTTGTCATCCAAGCAACGTTATCATGGACGCCCCTGCTTATTTCAGCAAGACAAGTGTTACCACAGCGTGGCTTCGTAAAAAAAAGAGTGCGGGTACTTTCCTGGCCCGCCTGCAGTCCAGACCTGTCTCCCATCGAAAATGTGTGGCGCATAATGAAGCGTAAAATACGACAGCGGAGACCCCGGACTGTTAAACGAATGAAGCTCTACATAAAACAAGAAGGGGAAAGAATTGCACTTTCAAAACTTCAACAATTAGTTTCCTCAGTTCCCAAAGGTTTATTGAGTGTTATTGAAAGAAAAGGTGATCTAACGCAGTGGTGAACATGTCCTTTCCCAACTACTTTGGCACGTGTTGCAGCCATGAAATTCTAAGTTAATTATTATTTGCAAAAAAATAAATATAGTTTATGAGTTTGAACACCAAATATCTTGTCTTTGTAGTGCATTCAATTGAATATGGGTTGAAAAGGATTTGCAAATGCTTGTATTCCGTTTATATTTACATCTAACACAATTTCCCAACTCATATGGAAACGGGGTTTGTAGTTGCTATACTGGATGTAAGAGGGAACAGAAATAATTAGCAAGAGCAAAAGACAACCTTGGCATCAACATTAATTAGCTAGTATTTGCCTAAATGTGACAGAGTGGAGCAATAAAAAGTTAAAGTCCCAACAATAGTCACACATACACTAGGTGTGGTGAAATTATCCTCTGCATTTGACCTATACCCATGTTCACCCTCTGGGATGTGAAGGGAGCCGTGAGCAGCAGCGGTGTCCGCGCTCGGGAATCATTTTGGTGAGTGGGCAATGGGTCCCATTTTTATAGTCTTCTTAGGCTGGGGTTTGAACTCACGACCTTCCAGTCTCAGGGCGGACACTCTAAGCACAAGGCCACTGAGCAGCACAAAATGACTAACAAGTTAACCCAACTTTCTCATACTTGACTTAAAAGGGGACAGAAAGAGAAAAAGATCAAACTCACATCAACATTAGAAAGTAGTTTGTTTAAGAGGGGGCAGACAGAGAAAATATTAACATTAAAAGGTAACACCAGCAAAAGCTTTTGCTACTATTTTCCTAAAGATGGCCATACAAGCAATGTAATACAGCAACAATAGAAATGAAGAGAACTCTTAAAGAAACAACATGAAGAGCAGTAACACTGGAAAGTAGTTTATTTTTAAGAGGGTACAGACCGAGAAAAACTAGCAATAGCAAACCAGCAGAAATGTTGGCTAATATTTTGTGTAAGGGTGGACACATAGAAAATAGCAGTATAAATAATACAGGAAGAGTCTTAAAAGGAGACAGACCAAAATGAAGCAGCAATAGGAGGCGGATTCAGATTTAGTTTTTACAGGACGAAGGCTCCAACTGTAAACTTATTCTTAACCTTTATCAATTACAATCCCTGGTAATGTCCAGTGGGCCAGTGTTTTTGAACCACTGTGCCGCGGCCCACCAGTGTGCAGTGAGATACAGTCTTGTGTGCCATGGGAGATTATGTAATTTCACCTATCTGGGTTAAAAATATTTTTTGCAAACCAGTAGTTATAGTTTGCAAATGATGTGTTGTTGATGAGTGTCGGTGCTGTCTAGAGCTTAGCACAGTAACCTTGTAATACTCTTCCATATCAGTAGGTGGCAGCCGGTAGCTAATTACTTTGTTGATGTCAGAAACAGCGCGAGGTGTTTAGTGTTTAAACCAAAAATAAAAAAAGGTGAGTGCCCCTAAGAAAAGGCATTGGAGCTTGGGGAAGGCTATGCAGAACGAAACTTAAACTGAACTGGCTACAAAGCAAAAACAAAAACAGAATGCTGGATGACAGCAAAGACTTACTGTGCAGCAAAGACTGTGTCCACAATGACATGACAATCAACAATGTCCCCACAAAGAAGGATAAAAACAACTTGAATAGTCTTGATTACGAAAACCAAGCAGGTGCAGAGAATAGTGTTTAAGAAGGACACGAAACTGCTATAAGAAAATACCAAAAAAGAGAAAAAGCCACCAAAATAGGAGCACAAGACAAGAACTAAAACACTACGCACAGGAAAACAGCAAAAAACTCAAAATAAGTCACGGCGTGATGTGGCTGGTCGTGACAGTACACTTACTTTGAGACAAGAGCTACAGTATAGTGATTCATGCTGGCTTATGGTTTAAAGTCTTATCCAACAATTGCGACGACTTTTTACTGTCAACTGAATTTCGTTTTTTAATAATTTCTGCTGGTGGTGTGCCTCTGGATTTTTTCAACGCAAAAAATGTGCCTTGGGTCAAAAAAGGTTGAAAAACACTGCAGTGGGCCATCAAAAATATAAAAACAAAAGGTGGCTCAAAAGTGTAAAATGACTTGATACTTCAGCATCGTTTTTGTGAGCCTAGAGCACCAGAGATTGTTTTGGCAAAAGGGAACGCTATGCTTAAAGCTAATGTTGACTAAACAAATTATCGGCAAAAACAGTAGTCGTGAGCGAAAAATGTTTGTGACATGTTTGAATGTTTTTGACTTTTTACTATTTTTGTAAGGCTGGGCTGTATACCGATAATATGAATGATTCCAGTATATTTTAGAAAGAAATATGTATTGGAGACAACACCGGTATATGTAACCCTTAATTTCTCTGTTCATTACGTCTGCACTGGGTGCTGTCTCGCCTCCTCAAGCACAGATTGAGGTGTGGTCGTAGCTCCGCTCACTTGACAAAAACTCCACAATACGAGGAGTGTGAGAAGTATGCTTGTCAACCCTTCTCTCCGCTTTGTTGGGAAATCACTTGTTTTGTCCTCCTGTTTTGCTGATCATCTTTTCTACAGGATTTCACTCAATGAAAAAACTATCCTCCGCAGAATTGCCAGCAATCAGGCGCGTTTGACACAAGCCTCGGCATCACTGGGGGCAACGTGTTCACCACAGCAACGTGGCGACTTGGAATTTACGTAATTCTATAAAATCAACAACGCGAGAGAGATCGATGCACTTAAAAATGATGAAGACATTTCTGTCAAAAAAACAACGTTGTATAAATAGATATGTTACTCGTTGCAACGGTATGACAAAAAAGGAAATAATTAGTTACTTCAGCTTCCCAGTCACGACTCCTTTGCTCAAGAAGCACTGGCACAGCAAATATACACAATCTGAAAGCTGCAGTGGAAATATTGTCATTTGCCACACAGCATCCTGCGCTTGACAGCTTCTTGTTCCTGGCTTAAATGTTTAAAGGAACAAGGGTCTTATAAAAAGGTTGAGTTAAAAACACTATTGATGATAATTTATTTCAAATTGCTGCTGATGTTTAAAATGTCCTCTTAAACCAGGGACATTATTTTATATTTTATTTTGTGCTATTGTTATTAGCTGATTTTGTTTTAAGAAAATTATTGAATATTATACTTTACTATACTTATGCATGTTTTTCAAGGCTTTTACATATTTCATGTGCATCTACAGTATCTATGCATGAAACTTCAACATTTTCAGAAATTTCAATGAAACAACTTGAAGCGCATATTTGGGTTTGACTTTGTCTAAATTCACTTTCTGGAAAATATATTACAATATATATCGCTTATCAGTTTTCAGACCAAATACATCAGGATATGGGTTTTGATCTAAAATTTTACTTTGATAGTTGATTTTTAATACAAGTAGATTTCCTGGAAATTAGTCCATATTCTGATCGCCACTGTAACAAAACAAGAGGTCTAGCTTGATGCTATATGTGTACAAACACCGTTTCCATTTGAGTTGGGAAATTGTCTTGGATGTAAATATAAACGAAATACAATGATTTGCAAATCATTTTCAACCCATATTCAATTGAATGCACTACAAAGACAAAATATTTGATGTTCGAACTGATAAACATTTTTTTTGTGTGCAAATTAATCATTAACTTTAGAATTTGATGCCAGCAACATGTGACAAAGAAGTTGGGAAAGGTGGCAATAAATACTGATAAAGTTGAGGAATGCTCATCAAACACTTATTTAGAAAATCCCACAGGTGTGCAGGCTAATTGAGAACAGGTGGGTGCCATGATTGGGTATTAAAGTAGATTCCATGAAATGCTCAGTCATTCACACACAAGGATGGGGCGAGGGTCACCACTTTGTCAACAAATGCGTGAGCAAATTGTTGAACAGTTTAAGAAAAACCTTTCTCAACCAGCTATTGCAAGGAATTTAGGAATTTCACCATTTACGGTCCATAATATTATCAAAGGGTTCAGAAAATCTGGAGAAATCAATGCACGTAAGCAGCTAAGCCCGTGACCTTCGATCCCTTAGGCTGTACTGCATCAACAAGCGACATCAGTGTGTAAAGGATATCACCACACGGGCTCAGGAACACTTCAGAAACCCCCAGTCAGTAACTACAGTTGCTCGCTACATCTGCAAGGGCAAGTTAAAACTCTCCTATGCAAGGCGAAAACCGTTAATCAACAACCCCCAGAAATGCCGCCGGCTTCTCTGGGCTGGGCTCATCTAAGATGGACTGATACAAAGTGGAAAAGTGTTCTGTAGTCTGATGAGTCCACATTTCAAATTGTTTTTGGAAACTGTGGACGTCGTGTCCTCTGGACCAAAGAAGAAAAGAACCATCCGGATTGTTATAGGTGCAAAATTGAAAAGCTAGCATCTGTGATGGTATGGGGGTGTATTAGTGCCAAAGACATGGGTAACTTACACATCTGTTAAGGCACCATTAATGCTGAAAGGTACATACAGATTTTGGAGCAACATATGTTGCCTTCTAAGCAACGTTACCATGGACGCCCCTGCTTATTTCAGCAAGACAATGCCAAGCAACGTGTCACATCAACGTGGCTTCATAGTAAAAGAGTGTGGGTACTAGACTGGCCTGTCTGTAGTCCAGACCTGTCTCCCATTGAAAATGTGTGGCGCATTATGAAGCCTAAAATACCACAACGAAGACCTCCGGACTGTTGAACAACTTAGGCTGTACACCAAGCAAGAATGGGAAAGAATTCCACCTGAGAAGCTTCAAAAATGTCTCTCCTCAGTTCCCAAACGTTTACTGAGTGTTGTTAAAAGGAAAGGCCATGTAACACAGTGGTGAACATGCCCTTTCCCAACTACTTTGGCACGGGTTGCAGCCATGGGGTTCTAAGTTAATTATTATTTGCAAAGAGAAAATAAAGTTTATGAGTTTGAACATCAAATATTTTGTCTTTGTAGTGCATTCAATTGAATATGGGTTGAAAAGGATTTGCAAATCATTGTATTCCGTTTATATTTATTTATGTATTTATTTATTTATCCAACACAATTTCCCTACTCATATGGAAACAGGATTTGTAATTCCATCCATCCATCCATTTTGTAGCGCTTATTCCCCTTTGGAGTCGCGGAGGGCGCTGGTGCCTATCTCAGCAACAATCGGGCGGAAGGCGGCGTATACCCTGGACAAGTCGCCACCTCATCGCAGGAATTTGTAATTCATTTTGTCAAATTAAGTTAAGTAACTAAAGTGCATACTATGTTATATGTTAGCATGCTTGTTGTCTTACAACAAGAGAAAATGGTCGTCTCGGACCTTTCGGTGAGAGCCAACGAGGGCCGACTTAAGTGCCCGGGCTTCAAATCACTCACGGGAGCAGAAGAAAGAAAGAACAGTGTGTTTCTAAATCCAGAACACAAAGAGCAATTCCTCTCTTTTGCAGTTTGTTTTATTCAAAGTGTCACTCTGTCTCTCAAAGTGCGCCATCAAATATTAACGAGTCGAATGGGGCTGGTTTTTCACGCGAGCGCGGTTGGGGCGGTGGTCTTTGGGTCGAGAAGATGTTCCACCAGCTCCTTAATGACCAGCAGTGGTCCACTGTTGCAACGTGACAACGTGGACTGAAGTTGCGTTGGAAAAGAGATGAGTAAACAATGTACAGACAACCCACGGGGGAACCACAAGCGCACACTTGCATACAGTTAGCAAACACACACACACACACACACACACACACACACACACACACACACACACACACACACACACACACACACACACACACACGTTGTGATGATGCAAGTGTCTTTGAAGCACTCTGTCAATCAATCACACGCTAATTCTCAAGCTTCCTTGGTCGCCATTAGCGACGGGGGTCGATGCTCAGTAACCGTGGACGCAGCGGAAAGCCATCGATCTGAGGAGGCGTGTGTGTATGTGTGTATGTGTGTGTGTGTGTGTGTGTGTGTGTGTGTGTGTGTGTGTGTGTGTGTGTGTGTGTGTGTGTGTGTGTGTGTGTGTGTGTGTGTGTGTGTGTTTGAGTGTTTGCGTATGAGTCACGATGTAGAACAGTATTGTGACTCTGCTCTGGCTATTGATTGTCTTCTGCTTGTATTGAAGTGAAGCGGCCATTCAGTGTGTGTGTGTGTGTGTGTGTGTGCGTGCGTGCGTGCGTGCGTGCGTGTGTGTCTTACAAGTGTAGGCAACTGATGAGCTTTATCTTCAGCCACTCCCTTTTCTGTTCGTATTTTTGTGACTTTTTATCGTTTGCCTCGCTTCATCCTTCCAGAAAGTTATGTGTGCGTCAACAATGATTTCCAAAATGTTACAAATTCCTCTTAAACCCCCCACCAACCTAAATGAGATATTTTATTTACTGCACCCCTCTTCATTTCTCTTAAAGCTTGCAGATAACTGTAGTCTGTGTGTGTGTGTGTGTGTGTTGGACATTCCACCAACGCCCTCAACCGTGATGGGGGCACAACCAGCACACACACACACACACACACACACACACACACACACACACACACACACACACACACACACACAGATACATGTTATGCACAAAAAACATGCGTGCATTCCTTCATACACACATTCATACAAGGAATCACACACAATGTGATGGAACAATGAGACAAAACACACACACACTCACACACACACACACACACACACACACACACACACACACACAGATACAGAGGGGCATCGCTCTCACTCTGCTGGTTGTTGTGTATAGAAGTCAGTTCCAGGTCAGTACACTGAGCCAGAGATCTTAGTCCATACAAAAGAGTGTGTGCGATGTGTGTGCACTATGCATGCGTGAGTGTGTGTGCATGCATGCGTGTGTGCTTTGTCTTCCTGCATGTCGGTGAAAGTGGCCTCTGGGAGGGGGTGGGCGTCTGAAACTGGCCCAAACACTTGGACACAACCGACTTCAAAGGAAACATGTGCACAATGAAGGCCAGAGTTAGGGTGTGTGTCGCCTCAGTCACACCACCTGGAGGAGACAAGAGGAAGTTATTCTCTCTGAGTATTGACTTATTGAATAGTGTGTACATGTGTGTGTGTGTGTCAGGTCTGACAGCAGCCGCCATGGCCGAGCTCCAAAAGCTGCAGAAGATGAAGATGATGATGAGTCTCCAGAATGGAAACGAGTCGGACAATGACGACTTGCACTCCAACGCAGGTAACACACACACACACAAATACACACAGATGCTTCTTCTTTAAATGAGACTTGATTACTCCCAAAAAAACAGAAAGTTAAAGGCCTACTGAAACCCACTACTACCATGCAGTCTTATAGTTTAATATTTCAATGATGAAATATTAACATTGCAACACATGCCAATACGGCCGGTTTAGTTTACTAAATTGTAATTTTACATTCCCCGCGGAGTTTCTTGTTGAAAACGTCGCGGAATGATGACGCATGCGGGTGACGTCACGGACTGTCAGGAAATATTAGCGCAGCACCACATGCGGCTAAAAGTCGTCTCCTTTCATCGCACTATTAAACAGTATTCTGGACATCTGTGTTGCTGAATCTTTTGCAATTTGTTCAATTAATAATGGAAAAGTCAAAGTAGAAAGATGGAGTTGGGAAGCTTTTGCATTTAGCCACACAAACACACGGTGATTCCTTGTTTAAAATTCCCGGAGGTGAAACTTTACTATGGATCAAAGCGGTCAAGCGAACATGGTTCCCGACCACTTGTCAACCGTCAGGTTTCGGTGAGAAAATTGTGTTAAAAAGTCGCCTTATACCGGAGATCTGGGGAGTTTGCGCCGTCCTTGTATCTGCCGTCGACTTCCCTCAGATACTGGCCTCAAGACACCCGTGGACACACCCCTCCGACTATCAGGTACTATTTAATCTCACTAAAACACTAGCAACACAATAGAGAGATAAGGGAATTCCCAGAATTATCCTAGTAAATGTGTCTAAAAACATCTGAATCCGTCCCAATGCAATCGCGTTTTATTTTTTAACTTTATTTTTATTTTTTTTATTTTTTTTATAGTGCTTTGCTATCAATATCATCATCCACGAATCTTTCATCCTCGCTCAAATTAATGGGGGAATTGTCTTTTTCTCGGTCCGAATAGCTCTTGCTGCTGGAGGCTCCCATTAAAAACAATGTGAGGACGTGAGGAGCCCTCACCCTTGTGACGTCATCGTCTGCGACTTCCGGTACAGGCAAGGCTTTTTTGTCAGCACCAAAAGTTGCGAACTTTATCGTCGTTGTTTTCTACTAAATCCTTTCAGCAAAAATATGGCAATATCGCCAAATGATCAAGTATGACATAGAATGGACCTGCTATCCCCGTTTAAATAAGAAAATCTCATTTCATTCGGCCTTTAAGCTTTTTACTGGGTGACCTCATTGTCAATTAAAACGTGTGTGTGTGTGTGTGTGTGTGCGTGCGCGCACGTGTGCTTCAGGCTTGAAGTGCATTAAACAAAGAGTTCACGTGCACTTTTCCATCTCTGCCGTGTTTGCTGGTGTAAATTATTGAAAGGAAGAAAAACAAAAAACAGAGAAGAAAGGCGAGCGATTGTGGCGCTGACCCATCAAACCGCTCAATCTTTTTTCTTTTTTTAATAAATGTTTTTATTGAATTTGACAGGCATTACAATGCACAACAGAACAACAGTCAACACATTTTCCCCTTTTTTTCCCACCCACTTCCAAAAACAGCAACCCAACCCATACCCCATACACACATAAACCCCCCTCCCCCCCAGGTCCTACATAAGTTAAAGGTACAGTCACAAATGGAAAATAATTAGTACATCACTTTCTTCTCAACATAGGCAGATAGTAAATATACACCAGGAATAAATATAAAAAAATAAATTAAAAGAAGTTGGTTTATGAAAGGTGAAATTTCCATGTGTCCTGTAGCGTCTTTAATTTGGCTATGTAGTCAACCATACAGCCCCAAACAAAATAAAACTTCTCAGGTGCCCCCCTAAGATTGAACTTTATTTTTCCAGATCTAAATACATCATCAGGTCTTTAAGCCATAAGGAGGCTTTGGGGCAGAAAGGTGACTTCCACTCCAGCAAAATTCTCCTACGTGCTAGTAAGGATGCGAAGGCGATACTATCCTTGAATTTTCTCTTTATTTGGGGATCTGATACCGTCCCGAAAATAGCCATTTCTGCACATGTTGTCAGATTTAAATCCAGTGCCTTAGCAAGGTGTTTGAAAATAGTTGTCCAGTAATCAAGCAAATGGGGACAAAACCAAAACATGTGCGTCATGTTTGCAGGTGACATGTGACATCTGTTACAAGTATCCGAGATATTGGGATATATTTTGGAGTTTGGAATTAGTGAAATAAATACGGTGGACTACCTTAAATTGTATTAAATTAAGCCTTGAACAGGATGTACTGTTGTTAATTTGGGTTAAGGCAGAATCCCAATCTCCTTCATCTATGGATCTGCCAAGCTCTTCTTCCCAATTCCCTCTGATTTTATCAAGAGATGTTTTACCAAACTGGGAGATTAAGGTGTAGATTTTGGAAATTAGGCCTTTCTGATTTGTGGGAATATCTAAAATTGAATCAATTAGCGAATTTGGTGGAGTATTAGGGAAAGAGAGACTATTTGATTTAACAAAAGTACAAACCTGAAAGTATCGAAATAGGTGAGATTTTGGTAGGTCAAATTTTTCACATAGTTCACTGAAACTAGCGAAAACATCACCAATATATAAGTATTTTAGCCTGCTAAGGTTTGACTGCTTCCATAGTGCTAGGAGGGAGGAAGATGTGGTTATTATGAATGGGGCTATGGTTGGATAAGCCCTGCAGGCCGAAAGTATTTCTAAATTGAGACCAGATTCTAAGGGTAGAAATGACAATTGGACTACAAGTAAATTGGGATGGTCGATAAGGTAATTTTGATGTAAGCAGATCCAAGAGTGAGGTAGAACAGGAACTAGCTTCAGATTTGCACCAGATTAATTCAGGTTATTGGATCCAGAGAGTCACTTTGTGTATGTTAGCTGCCCAATAGTAGTGTTTTAGATTAGGGAGTGATAAACCAGTTCTCGCCTAATCCTGGGAGTCTTGCCTTTCCATATAAAGGATGAAATTAGTTTGTTTATTATGCAAAAAAAGGATTTGGGTAAAAAGATAGGCAAACATTGAAACAGATACAAAAATAGAGGAAGCACATTCATTTTGACACAGTTTACCCTGCCAGCTATAGTTATATGTAAATCATTCCACCTTTCCAAATCTAATTTAAGTTTGTCGATTAGGGGTGGAAAATTGTCCTTGTAGAGAGCTGGTAGCTTACGACAAATATGTACACCTAAGTACTTGAAGATGTTCCTGGACATCCTGAATGGAAAATATCCATCAGGGATCTCAAGGGCCAAATTATTCACAGGGAAGCATTCACTCTTAGCGAAATTCAATTTATAGCCAGAGAATGATCCAAAATTGTTAAGCAATTCAATAACATTTGGAACGGTAGAGATTGGATCAGATGTAAACAATAGTAAATCATCTGCGTATAGAGAATGTGTGAGTTCTAGACCGCATCTATGGATTCCTTTACTGATACCAGCCGATTTAAGAGCAATGGACAAGGGTTCGATTGCAGTAACGAATAATAATGGGCTTAGAGGGCACCCCTGGCGTGTGCCTCTGCCAAGTGTGAAAAATTGGGGTAACATCCCATTTGTGCTCACGGCAGCCCTAGGAGAAGAGTATAGAAGTGCTATCCAAGATATATATTTGGACCCAATGTTAAACCTCTTTAAGACCGCTAATAAATATCCCCACTCCACCCTGTCGAAAGCTTTCTCCGCATCCAAAGAGACCACCATTTCTGGCCAAAGAGACCACCACTTCTGGCGTCTCCTCGGATGCTGGAGAGAAAATAATGTTAAGAAGGCAACGAATGTTGGAAAAAGAGTGCCGGTTTTTCATAAACCCAGTTTGGTAAGGTGATATGATGTTTTGTAAAATTGATTCAAGGCGAAGGGCCAGTGCTTTAGCTAAAATCTTATAATCAGCGTTTAAAAGCGAGATGGGACGGTAAGAACTACAATCGGAGTCTATTTTGCCCGGTTTTAACAATAAAGTTATTGACGCTTTGGTGAGAGTTTGAGGCAAGGTACCCCGATCCAGAGAGTCATTGTACATATTTAAAAGGAGAGGAGTCAGTTTATCTGAGAATTTTTTATAGAACTCTGTAGGATAGCCATCTGGGCCAGGGGCCTTGCCGCTCTGCATTAGTTTAATTGAATCTACAATTTCCCGGCTCACTAAAGGTTGATCCAAAGCGCTCTCTTGAGTAGCAGTTATGGATGGAAATTTCAAGTTATCCAGGAAACTCATCATGATTGTTTTATCAGCAGCGCATTGTGAAGTATACAGTTCAGAGTAGAATGATTTGAAGGTGTCATTAATGACTGAAGGAATGACTGTTAGTTCACCTGTGGGGGTTCTGATTTGTCGAATTTGCCGAGATGCTGACTGGCTTTTAATTTGGCGTGATAGAAGGCGCCCTGCCTTCTCACCGTGCTCGTACAGGAAGCCACGCGATCGTAAAAGTAATTTTTCTGTTTCTTGTGTTGACAATAAATTGTAGTTCATTTGCAGATTTTTCTATCTTTAACCAGTTCAGGGTATGGAGTTACTGATAGCTGTTTGTCCAATTCTGTTATACTTGCCATGAGCTGCTCCTGTTTTTGTCTTCTCAATTTTTTTTGTCTAGCTGAATAAGAAATAATCTCTCCCCGGACTACCACCTTTAATGTCTCCCAGAGTAAAGACGAGGATATGGAAGTAGAGTTGTTGGTGACAAGGAAATCATCTATCGCTTTGGAAATTGTTTTGCAGAATTCATCATTGAGTAGTGTGCAATTAAACCTCCATGGAGTCTGCGGTTTTTTTAAGTGTAAACGAAAGATCAAGTAACAATGGAGCATGGTCAGATATCACTATTGTTGAACATTCTACATTATCGACAACCGGAAGGAGATTATCATCTATGAAAAAGTAGTCAATCCTTGAAAAAGTTTTATGGACCTGGGAATAAAAAGAGAATTGTTTTTTATGTGGGTAAAAAAAGCACCACGGGTCCACACAAGCTATTTGACTCATGAGTTTTGAAATTGTTTTGGCCATTTTTAATGGGGGGCCCTGCCTTGGACTAGATTTGTCTAGCAACGGGTCTATTGCACAGTTCAGGTCCCCCCCAATATTAAGCGATGGGAACTAAGGTCAGGCAAAAATGAAAACACTTTCCTAATAAATGCTTCATCATCCCAATTGGGTGCATAAAGGTTGGCAAGGACAACAGACATATTGTTAAGAGAACCTGAGACTATTACAAAACGACCTTGATGGTCAGTTATGACATTTGTTGGGCTAAATTGGGTTCTTTTGTGTATTAAAATAGCTGTACCCCTTAATTTGCTGCTAAAATTTGAGTGAAAAGATTGTCCAACCCATGAGGCCTTCAATCTATGGTGATCCTTAGTGGTCAGGTGAGTCTCTTGTAGGAAAGCAATTTCAGTTTTAAGATGTTTTAGATGGGAAAATACTCTACCTCTTTTGACTTGCCCGTTGATCCCTTTAACGTTCCAAGAAACAAATCTCAAGCAAGATAACCCTTTTTTGTGTGTATTAGCCATAATCAAATTTGTAAAAAATATGGTGAGATGACACAATGCCTTGTAGAAGGAAGTGGAATTAACATACAGACAGGACTAAAAGAAAAAACAAATTTGTAGGACCTAACACACAAAAACCTCAAAACAAAACCCTTAGAAACAGAAAACAAATAAACACTCCTAAACCACCCTAAGCTTGTTCTAAGAACTAGAACTAGCAGCGGGAATCCATAAACTCTGTTACTTCCGTATAACATTAATCTGTGCACTAATATCACCGAGCAGATAGGGCTCCTGTATCTGCAAGTGTGTCTATAATGTACAGTAGGTGCCACTTAAATAGAGATAGCCACCATCCATCCATCCATTTTCTACCGCTTATTCCCTTTCGGGGTCGCGGGGGGCGCTGGCGCCTATCTCAGCTACAATCGGGCGGAAGGCGGGGTACACCCTGGACAAGTCGCCACCTCATCGCAGGGCCAACACAGATAGACAGACAACATTCACACTCACATTCACACACTAGGGCCAATATTGGCAGCAAAATTATACATAGAGAATAATAATGGGAGAGAAAAAAAAAATATATATATATCCTCTCTTAAATAAAATAAAATAGATAAATACAAATAAATAAATAGATAAATAAATGATGATGATAATAACAATAATAAGTAGCCCCTGGTAAGTGACCGTTTCAAACTGGAAAAAATTAGATAAAATAGAGAAATAAAAATTTCAATTTATAATATCTAAGGTAGTCTAACTTTTAAGGAAAAAAAAAATAAAAATTTGAAAAGTTGCAGTGCAAAAATTGACCGACAGATATAACCATACCTCAAATAAGATGCACAACAGGATGATTAGTTGCAAGCCTGAATAAACAATGCCCATTGTTTTTCTCACACACCCGTTAATGTCCTCTTCAACGTACTTTTGGCCTGAAACGCCTTCTATACAAAGTCATCTTCCACTAACTTGTGGGAGCGATGCGCTCATCGTAGAAGTCCTGGGCTTTTTGTAGAAAATCAAAGTACAAGTTCTCATTTCTGAAGGACACCTGGAGACGGGCGGGATGCAGCAATCGGAACTTTATTCCTTTCAGGTAGAGCATATTTTTGACGGGGTTGAAAGCAGCTCGTTTCTTGGCCAAAGCAGGGCTGATGTCCGGGTAAACTCTCAGCTCGGTGCCGCGGTAATCCAGCTTGTGTTGTCTGGCCCATCTGAGGACTTTTTCTTTCTCCTGGAAACGGAGAAATTTAACGATGAAGGTCCGCGGTTTTCCGGCGCCAGCATCCAGTGGTCTGGGACCGAGGGAGCGGTGAGCTCTCTCTATCTCCGGTGGGCTGCTGAAAACATCAGGACCCATTATCGCCATCAGCAAGTCAGACGCAAATTTGGTCGGATCCTGTTCTTTCTCGCTTCCCCCTGGGATGTTGATAATTCTCAAATTGGAGCGGCGGGACCGGTTCTCGATGTCGTCCACTCGTTCCAGGAGCACCGTAGTTTGGGACTGTAGAGACTTCACAGCGGCTTCCATCTCGGTGAGTTTTTCAAAGTTTTCACCCACTGTGACTTCGGTTTTAGTCAGACGGCTGTTAAATGACGGCACCTGTTGTCCTAATGAATCGACTGATTGCTTCAGTGACTCAGTCGACTGTTGAATCCATCCATCCATCCATTTTCTACCGCTTATTCCCTTTTGGGGTCGCGGGGGGCGCTGGAGCCTATCTCAGCTACAATCGGGCGGAAGGCGGGGTACCCTGGACAAGTCGCCACCTCATCGCAGGGCCTGTTCAAAAAAGTCATATTAGCCTTGAAGCTATCGCGCTGTTTATTGAGGAGAGCCTCGATGTCGTTCTTGGTGACTGGGTCACATTGACCCTCGAGTTCGGCTCTCTTGTCTTCCGACCCCGAAGCTGCTGCGGCCGCCATGTTAGCTAGCTTAGCTGAGACGCTAGCTGCTCGAGTTGTTGCTGTTGTCGGCTTTGTCTTCGAGTTGCTCATTGCGTCGCAATAACCACAGTTTTTCGCACAAAAAAAGGGTGCGTCAGTCAAAAAGAAAAAACAACACCGTAAAGTAGTTAGACTTAAAGAGTAAATGAAAGGTTTGACCGGAGCCCTCCTCTCGCACGTCTGTCCCTTACCTCATCAGACCCTCAATCTTTTTTCTCTTTACTTTTTTCATGAATCCTTTTTCCTCGACCCTCCATCTTTGATATCATTCGCAAAGGCGGCGGTTTCAATTCACATTTAAAAAGGAGTGAAGAAGAATAAGCGGGTAAATATTGCCATGATACGTAATGCATTTAGGAAGGCACTACTGTGAAGTACACGTTCTACAGTACAAAGTACGCTTAAAAGTGCACTGACTGAAGCATTTGGGACACAGCACTTTTTACACACACATCCCTTTTAGCAAGACCATATATCTGTTTTCATGTGTGTGTGAGGAGAAAGAGAGCGAGAGAACATCAGCCAATCTGTTTATACTTCTTTTCTTCCCTGGTGTCAACGCAGAGGGGACGCAGCCCAGCTGTCTCACACACACACACACACACACACACACACACACACACACACACACACACACACACACACACACACACACACACACAGTGAAGGGAATTCAGTAGGCAATAATAAAGAGAGACGGCTGCTAATTCAAACTAATGGAGGGAGATGAAGATGGATGAGGGAGGGAAGAAGAGTTGAGGTGGCGGCCGAGCGAGGTAATGTTATAGAGAGAGAGGGGCCTTGTTGTGTTTGTGACAACATTCAAAGTGAAAGTGAGGCAGGAAGTAATACACATGACGTGTATGCCTTTGTGGGAGTATAATATTATTACAATATATGTATAAAATATCTGTGTGTGTGCCCAGGAGGAAGTGAGTGCTCCTGGGACAAGGAGCGCCTGAGCAGCCCCCCGGCCGGAGCCCACTGCGGTGGTCCAGGAGGAGGGGGCGGAGCCACTACCCCAGCAGGTGCGATGGGAGGCGGAGGGCGGGGCCCCTCTCTGGGAGCCGTCAATCAGCAGCAACTCCAGCAGCAGCAACTACTTGCTAACAGTAAGCACACACACCTCGCTGTCTCCATGACGACATGACAGTGTCCATCGTGGCTTGTAACCGCTTGATGACCTTGTGCGGTTGTGTTACATTCTACTAAACCACTCACAGCCCCACACTCAAGTCACTTTAACTGTCATGTGTTGCGTCCTAAAATAACTTTCAAAGTGTCTAAAAGGACTCTCAATGAAAGGTTCTAAAAGTCTTCCTGATAACAACAACACAGCACATGAGGCGAAAGAAAGATGTGTGTGTGTGTGTGTGTGTGTGTATGTGTGTGTGTGTGTGTGTGTGTGTGTGTGCATGTGCGTGTGCGCGTGCACGCGTGTGTGTGTGTGTGTGTGTGTGTTAAAGGGGGTGGCAATATGTGTTAATGTACACCATTTAATCTGTACCCATCTCCTGTATTAACACTCTGCCTGGATTAATCACCACACACTCAACTAAATGACTCAATTCATCAACATCACACACACAAACATGTGCAAACATTGTGCTTCTTATTGCGTACATGTGTTTTGCACACACACAAAAACACGCGCACGACGGGAGGTGACAAACACTCACACTGATTGTTGTCACGACAACAGCAATCAGCTTTATTGTTTCATAGACGTGAAAGTGGCCGCCGTGCATACACACATACACACACACACACGCGTACACTGACTGTTCACGTGCACGCTTCCAGCTGAGGCCACCGACGTCTTCACGCGTGAGAACAAAGAGCTGCTTTGGGAGCAGAGTTGAAAGGTGACGGCCTTTGGACGTTATTTCACCTTCCCTCTTTAACCTCGCCTCCTGGTTGCCCTCGCCTGTCTTGGCCACACATTTGACGCATCTCAACAAGGTTGAAGTTCAACAGGAGGTCACAGTCGTCGCCTGTCCGCCTCCATCAATGACGATGTTGATTATGTCATTGCTATTGTCTCATCCTCCCAGGGCTGGACCTGCCGTTCATGATGATGCCCCATCCGCTGCTACCCATGGGCTTGCCGCCTGCCTCCGTTGCAATGGCGATGTCACAGATGAACCACCTCAGCACCATCGCCAACATGGCAGCCGCAGCTCAGCAGATACACGTTCACCGGGCGCCCGTTATCAAGGTGACGTCATCAAGTGGAATGTCAAATCACGATGTACAGGGAGGGCGATCTTGAAAGGCCAACTGCACTGTTTTAAAGATTGTGCCTATTGTTCACAATCATTATGAAAGACATGACGACAGGTGGATTTTTTAAAATCCATTCTAAATATTAGATTAATTCGATCAAAAGTCCACTTATAATGGCGCCTATGGGAGCTGTTTAATTCTCCCTATAATGCCCCTAAAAAACATCCGGACACCTCCATTAGGGTTTTATATACATTATGTAAGTATATATGTAATGTAGTAACAGGTACATTTATGGTAACATGTAATATTTGCATATTTTATTAATTTCAAGTATACGTGGCGCGTTAACTTCAAAAATGCATCACGTTTGCTTTTTTGTCTCCATCACTGATTTTTGCTCACTGCAGACTTTATGACAGTCAACAAATATAATAAAACATCACTTACTGTACAATGTATGCTGTCATTTAGATGCCGACTGCTGGGATTTTTACATATTCCCATTTAGGTGAAGAATGAACATGTGCTTTTCGTGTCGTTCTCGGAAGTTCCAGATCCTGAAACGGCTTTCAGAATGTCCCATACTGTCAGATTATATTTTCAGCCATCTACTTTTTAGGTGAGAGCCATGATTTGGGATTTACAATAAATTTACATGGATCAGGGAAGCAAGGAAACAGCAGAAAACTGGATTATGTAAACATACGCACAGAAGCTTGTGATCACGGCACCGTTATAAATAGTTTGAATGCGTTAGCGCTTGTAATAACAATATCACTAATACTTGAATAATATTCAAGTCACCAAATGCAAATTGAGTATTGTTAGCAGTTTTTGAATAGTTATCTCAAGGTCGAGAGGAACAAGCGGTAGAAATGGATGGATGAATGGATTTATCGGATTTTATGGGGGGAATTGTGGAGCTCCTATTGGTTCCGTTGTAATGCATATTTAGAATGCGTTAAAAAAAAAACATCCTTTGTCATTTATTTCATAATGATTGTGAATGATAGATAGATAAATAGATAGATAGATGGATAGATAGTACTTTATTGATTCCTTCAGGAGAGTTCCATCAGGAAAATTAAAAATTCCGGCACCAGTGTACAGATTTGAGATCAATTTAAAAAGTTAATATTTGGGGTATAAATGGGAAAAAAATAGATTTTATTATAATATGATATACTATAATATTACAATAAGAATAAAAATAAAAAGCAAAAATGGGAATAAAAATATAACAGTAAAAAAGGAATATAACAAGAGAAACTAGGCAGTACTGACCATATTATGAAAAAGTTATTGTTTTGCATCCCCTGTCATCCTAGTGCCCCCCGTCCCAGAGAGGAGTTGTACAGTCTAATGGCGTGTGGGTCAAAGGAGTTTTTTAGTCTATTAGTCCTGCACTTGGGATAAAGCAGTCTAGCACTGAACAGGCTCCTCTGGCTACTGATAACGGTATGCAGAGGGTGACTGGCATCATCTGGGATGCTCACTAGTTTTTCCACAGTCCTCTTCTCTGCCACCGTCACCAGTGAGTCCAGTTTAATTTCGATCATAGAACCGGCCCGCCTGATCAGTTTCTCCAGTCTGGAGCTGTCCTTCTTGGATGTGCTGCCCCCCAACCCCACCCCAGCACACTACCATTTAGAGCAGAACACTGGCAACCGCAGACTGGTAGTACATCCACTAGTACATCCAATAGGCAAAATTCCCCAAAAAGTGCAGTTCCCTTTTATATTCTGCGATGAAGTGGGAACTTGTCCAGGGTGTACCCCGCCTTCCGGCCGATTGTAGCTGAGATAGGCGCCAGCGCCCCCCGCCACCCCAAAAGGGAATAAGCGCTAGAAAATGGATGGATGGATGGATACATTTTTTAAAATCTTTTTGATATTTGTTATATTTTTTTGTGTAAATTTTTAATGACCTTTTTTAAATTTATTTTTTAAATATGAAATAATTAACTTGGTATTATTTAAAATACATTTTTTAAATTCAGAATCTTTGTATTTTCCAAACAAATCCATGTATTAATGTATCCTTGTGCATTTATATATTATTGTAATACTATGAATACAGTACAATTACAGTAGTATTACATCTATTATATATTCTAATTAAATTATAGGGGTGTCAAAAAAAAGATTTTAGATTAATCATGATTCTTATTTGTAATGATTCTTAATCGATTCCAAAAAATCAAATTACTATTGACATTTTTTTACATCCCCCCCCCCCCCCAAACATTCCTGTCCAGCCAAAAATCATATTGTTGATGTATATTCCCACATTTGCTGTACAGATTGACTTTAGAAGTGTTGGATACTTCTCTTGTTGCCTTTTTTCTATTTGACTTTATTAAATGTTTGGGAAACATTTTATTAAACAAAATCGGTTTTCTTTTAAGAAAACTGATTTTGATGAAGTAGAAGTTGATTAGAGCTGTTTATTTATTTTATGGAGGAATGTAGTTAATCATAGAACTTTCAGCCAATGTTATTAAAAAGGTACAGATTTTGAATTGAGAATTGATTCTGAATTGAATCGTTACCCCTACGAATCGAATGGAATCAAATTGTGTGGTTCCCATAGATTCACACAGCCTTATTGGATTATTTTATTTTCATATGCACTTTTACCTACGTGTCCAAACATTAGTGACATCCTGTATTCTACATCTTTTCACTTTGTGTGTGTGCTTGTGTAGGAACGTGTGTGTGACAGCCCCTCTCTCTCACCCTCTGTTGATGACACCAACACCCCTCTGCAGTCGCAGCCCAGTAGCTCGGCTTCCAGCTCGCCAGAAAGACTTGGTACCCAAACAAACACACGGATGTATACACACACACACACTCACACACTCACGCTGGTTTTCCTTCTTCAGGCCTGCTTTCGGCTGATGCAGATGTTGCACTGGCCAACTCCGCAACACCCATCAAGAAAATAACAAAGGACAAAGGTAAGACCGCATGCACACAAACACGCGCGCACACACACACACACACACACACACACACACACACACACACACACTTACATTATGCACCTTCATCCAAACATCCATTGTCTTTTGACAACTGACAAATCATCCTCGCTTTCTTCATCACCTATATTTGCTCACACACACACACCCCACACACGCAAGTGAAGTGTCAGGATGTTCCGTAGCTACTATTGATCACCTGTCTCCCAGCCATCAATCAACCAATGAGGAAGCGGATGGGAGCTTATGTCTGCATGTGTGTGTATTGGGGTGGGGAGGGGTGAAACAAGGCAGGGCTAAAAGGGGTCAAGAGGCCACCCACTAAAAGCAAACAGGGCCTCTCCCATTATTTTCCATCCGTAGAACCAACATGTTCTCCCGGGTAGAAATAAAGCGCCTGCTGGCGTTCGACTCTGAGGCCGTCGCTTTGTCTTTAACGAGTCAAAGACGCGTTAGAGGAACTTCAGCACACACAAGCACATCTTGTGTGTGGGGGGGCGAAGGCTGACCTCTCGGTGTGTTTCGCTTCTAACTAAGCAGGGTTCCAACAGTAAAATAAGTAATTGATCACCTGCTAATTTTGAAGTTTTACCTTCCGGCAAAAAAACAAAAAAATCACGAGTTATCTCATGTGATGAATCGGCAAAAATGTTCCCAATATTCATGCATCAACACAGATTAATCACTCAATTCATTTTGAGCGTACATGCTCCTTTATCTCAACCGCGGATGGTTACTTGAAAGGTGGCGCGAGTTGTTATACGATGAGTGCAGGTCAATGCATATGTCAGTGAAAGAGAGTAAAGACACTCCTGCTGGTGAGTTTGCTAGCAAATTTCACTCCAAAATAAACTCAGACTATACTTTAAATGAGACTGTAGATACTGTACTTGGCTAAAAGTAAATTAATGATCCGCACCCAAAATTAGAAATATGTTGCTCTATGACATTCTGACAATAGAATTGTAGTCAAACGTTGGCATCTTAAAATCTAATTTAAATTATGCACAGAGGTAAATGACCTGTGATGAATCCAAATTAAAGTCTGATTACTGTGATAAAAAAGACCTGAATCAGTTAACGGCACAATTTATTTTTTACATTCTATATATCGCTTTTATAATACAACTACCATAAAAAATATGGTTGGTTCTTATCTTTGTAAGAAAGTAAGAACGAAGAGGATCAAATACCCTTTTTGTTGGGCGAAAAATATATGTCAAAAGAATATTTGACATATTTACTTTAGCATCTTTCATCTGCCTCTTTTTGTCCTTCAATTGCGGCGTCCGGTAACATTATTGGTAAAAATTGACAAAAGCTTTTTAGTCTGACACGGCTCAAGGCTGCGTCCACTTATTCTATATTTTAGCTTTAAGGAGGAAAAAAAAAACATAATAAAATAATATGAACTGTAAAAATGAAGGAAGAAAGAAATGGTAAATATATATATATATATATATATATATATATATACATGAAGTTAACAGAGGATGTTAGATAAGGGTTTAAGAGGAGGAGTAGACGTACGGATGAAGAGGTAGATAGGAATGCGCGTGCGTATGCGGGTGAGTGCGTGTGTGTGTCTCTGCACGCGGGTGTGTGCTAGAGTGCATCTTAATCAACGTTAATTTCACAGCAGAGTTAACTCTCTTGTCAGTATGTTAGGCATTAAGAGCTGAGCAGACACTGTGACACACACGCACGCACACACACACACACACACACGAAGGGTATGTTTAATCCTTGCCAATTAGTACCTCAGATGATTGTCTGAATACTAACGAGCCTTGTGTGTGTGTGTGTGTGTGTGTGTGTGTGTGTGTGTGTGTGTGTGTGTGTGTGTGTGTGTGTGTGTGTGTGTGTGTGTGCGTGTGTGTGTGTGTCAAGTGTAATTGATCCCTCTGATGCTGCATCATTGACTTTTACACTTTATTAACAACACGTCTCCAACTTCTATGAGAGCTACTTCCGTGTACGTCTTTCTGTCTTGAGGCCCACTCTGCAAATATTCCACCTTTGCTTTGTCCTTAGAAGTGGAACCCTTGCTGGGACAAGCCCTGCCCCCAGGCTTCCCCACGCCCTTCTTATTCGGCGACAGCCTGTCTTCAGTGGAGACGCTCCTCACCAACATACAGGTACTCCTTTGTTGTTCTTGTCAACTCCTTGTGCACTCTCTTACGATGTGTGTGTGTGTTTGTGTCCGTGTGTGCGTGCTAAGGGCCTTCTGAAGGTGGCTGTAGAGAACGCCCGTGTACAGGACAAGCAGATTCAGGCAGAGAAGAGGGAGCTGAAGATGGAGCTCTACCGGGAACGAGAGATGAGGGAGAGTCTGGAGCGACAGCTGACCTCCGAACTGCAGAGCAGAGGTTACAGACACACATGCGCACACTAACACACGCGCGCACACACACACACACACACACACAAGTAATAGACCTACACAATAGTTAACACATTCCACCAACAGTAGGGCTGTACAGAGTGCCGCCACTATTTTCTTATTTCCCCACAGCATCATTAAACAATATAAAAACGTTGCAATGTTGAATTTACAAGATATTATAGATTGACCAATATGTTTTTTTTAAGGGCTGAAACCGATTATTAGTACTTTTAGAGGCCGATAACGGATATTTGCAGCCAATATTTATTTGCAGCAAAAGTTGGCTAAACATTGCTAGTGGACTGCCGTAAACAGCTGGACTTGGTTTTAAGTTTTTTAGGAAACGTCGGCCCAGGTGTTCCAAATTCCCAGCGCATGCAATATATAAAATAGTTTGTAATGGGCGTGTTGCGTATGATCTACTAAGACTGCGTGTACAGTCTAGCATACACCAGATTGTTTTTGTGGGTGTGAGGTGTCCCGTCTTTAGGATGCACCAGTCTCTTACGCGGGGGATTCCAACTATTTTGGACTGGTAGTAATCAATCCACAACGATCGTTCTGCCACACAATACTTCAATGCTAACAAGGGGAAATTGCACTTTAACGACTGTCTTTGGCTTTGACAGTTAAGATTGCTTGTTTGCATCAAAACAGTTGTTTTTCTCACCACGATAGGGAGAAACAATCCTTGCCCAGGCACACCCTACTGTTTTTTTTTAGTATAAATTTTGGCACTAACTGCTGAACTAGATATGACTGAAATTTTTTGAACACCAACTGATGAAGGCTACTTGGATGAGCAGCCAAACGTTACGTCTTCCAAGACAAACCAAGCAGTCCAGTTGCGATCGATGGAACTCCCTGAGATAACAATGACCCGAATGAATGAGAACATTCATAGGTATCTTAATTGTCTATTTTTGGTCCTCAAAAATTATCCTGCAGGGCAGGCGGCCTGATGTTATCCAAAATCACTAGAGTGTCCACAGTTCTGCCCCCATCGTCTAATCATTTGTGGCCTCTCTAGGATACTTTGAAGGCTGCCAGGATCTTCCAATTTGTCAACGAACCAGAGCAATGCTTACTCCAAACAGCAGATGTCCTGTTGTCCTAATTCCGAAGAGGTAGATATCTTCAACGTCCTCGTCCCAAGAATCCATCGTATGTCCAGCAATAACCGCTCCGTCAAGACAGACAGATTTCGTTCAGAGGCCAGTTGGTCAATTCCATTGTTTAGATTTGGAGAGCAGTGCAAAAAGAGGAAACAAGAAGTTTAAGACAAGACAAAACGAAGAAGCAAGCAACAAAGATAAGAGAGAGGAAAAAGGAGCATTCGCCCACGATGAGTGCCAATGAGAAAAAAAAAGAAAGAAGCAAGCTCTTGGGACGTGGAACTTCACTTCGCTTAGAGGGAAGGAGCTTGAGCTGATGCAAGAGGTGTAGAATTAACGTCTGGATCAAGTTGGACTCACTTTGACGCACAGCAAGGGCTCTGGAACCAGTCCTCTTGAGAGGGGATGGACTCTCTTTCACTCTGGCGTTGCAAGCAGTGAGAGGCAACAGGCTGGGGTGGCAATTCCTGTTGCCCTGCAGCGCGAAGCCTGTAAGTTGGAGTTTAACCCAGTAGATGAGAGGGTAGCTTCCATCCGCCTTTACGCTTACACACCAAACAGTAGCTCAGAGTACCCGCACTTTTTGGATTTCCTCAAGGGAGTACTGGAAAGTGCTTCCCCAAGTGATTCCCTTGTTCTGCTGGTCAACTTCAATGTTTTCTTTGGCAACGACAGTGAAACCTGTAGAGGCGTTATTGGGAGGAATAGCCGCCCGGATCTGAACCCGAGTGGTGTTTTGTTATTGGACTTTTTTGTTCACCCCAGATTATCCATTACGAACACCATGTTCAAACATAAGGGTTTCCATATTTATACTTGGCACAAAGACACCGTAGGTCGCAGTTCGATGCTCAATTTTGTGTCGTCGGATTTGCAATCTCATGTTTTGGAATCTCTGGTGAAGAGAGGGGTAAAGCTTTCTAACGAACACCACCTGATGGTGAGTTGGCTCTCATGGTGGGGGAGGATGCCGGTCACACATAGGGGGCCCAAATTCATTGTGAAGGTCTGCTGGGAATGTCTTGCAGAGTCTCTCGTCAGAGATAGTTTCAATTCCTACCTCTGGAAGAACTTTGAACATGTCACAAGGGGAGGCACTAGACATTGAGTGCAAGTGGACCATGTTCCGTACCTCTATTGTCCAGGCGGCCAATATGAGCAGGGGCCACAAAGTAGTTGGTGCCTGTCATGCCGTCAAGCTGAAGAAGACCTATCAGGTCCTTTTGGTTCATAGGACCCCGGAGGCAGCGGACAGGTACCGACATGTCAAGGGTGCGCTGCTTTAGCGGTCGCAGAGGCAAAAATTTGGAAAATGGATGAATTTGGGGAAGCCATGGAAAACCATTTCCGGACGGCTTTAAAGCAGTTCTGGACCACCAGCCGCAGCCTCAGGAGTGGGAAGCAGTGCACTGTCAACACTTTTTATGGTGAGAATTGTGTGCTGCTGACTTAGACTCCGGATGTTGTTGATCAGTGGAGGGAATGCTTCGAAAACCTCCTCAATCCCACTTATACGTCTTCCTCTCTGGAAGCAGTGATTCTTTGGTAGGCGATCCAATTTGTGTGCTAAGGTTGCGAGGTATTTAAAAAGCTCCTTCATGGCAGGGCCCAGTGGTGAATGAGAGCCACCCGGGGTTTCTTAAGACTCTGAATGCTGTGGGGCTGTCGTGGTTAACAATACTCTGCAATATTGCATAGACGTCCGGGGCTGTGCCTCTGGATTGGCAGACCGGGGTGATGGTTCCTCTCTTTAAGAAGGGAAATCGGAGGGTGTGTTCGAACTATCATGAGATCACACTCCTCAGCCTTCTCCGTTGGTCTATTCAGGATAGTCGTACCTGGGATTCAGGAAGAGCAGTGTGGTTTTAATACTGGTTGTGAAACTGTAGACCAGTCCTATACTCTCAGCAGTGTCCTTAAGAGTGCATGGGAGTTTGCCTAACCGGTCTACACGTGCTTTGTGCACTTGGAGAAGGAATTTATGAGAAGAGAAGTCCAGTTGGGAGTACTAAGAGAGAATAGGATATCTGACTGTCTAATTGTGGTGGCTCGCTCCTTGTATGATCAGTGTCAGAGCTTCGTCCGCATTGCAGTAGTAAGTCGACCTGTTCCAGTGAGGGTTGGACTTTGCCAGGGCAGCTTTTTCTCACTAATTCTGTTAGTAACTTTTATGGACATAATTTCTAGGCACAGACGTGGCGATGAGGGGATCCGGATTGGTGGCTGTAGGATTAAGTCTCTGCTTTTTGCAGATGATGTCCTGTTGATGGCTTCATCTGGCAATGATCTTAAGTGCTCAATTGGTTGGTTGTGTAAAGCAACTAGGATGAGAATCACCACCTCAAAGTCTGAATCCATGGTTTTTGCCCGCAAAAGAGTGGCTTGCCATCTCCAAATTGGGGGAGGAGATTTTGCCCAAAGTGAAGGAGTTCAAGTATCTTGGAGTTTTGTTCACAATTGAGGGAAGAATGGATCGTGAGATCGACAGGTGTATTGGTGCAGCGTCTGCAGTGATGCGGATCCTGTACTGATTCGTCAAGGTGAAAAACAAGCTGAGCCAGAAGGCAAAGTTTTCAATTTACCAGTCCATATACGTTCCTATCCTCACCTTTAGTTATGACCTTTGGGTTTTGACCAAAGGGACAAGCGCTCCTTTAGAGAGAGGATAAGATTCTCAAGATGGTGGCGCCCTGTTCGGCTGTGGCTGCTGAGGCTCGTGGTAGTAATGGAACTTTTTTGGCAACTATATCGCTAAAGTCTGTAAATTTCAAAGTGGACTGCCTCGGTAGCGTGGGGAAACCTACGCTGGCTACACCCAGCGGCCTGTAAAGCATCGGCGGCAAGTACCAGCGGGGACCGTCGACGAAGGAGACGTAAGTGGTGTGATTGGAAGCAGAAACGGGGATTCCGAGCGGGGCTAACAACAAAGCTAAAAGCTAATCCTCATAGAACGCCAATTCCTTCCATCCTCCTTTTAAATGTCTGCTCCCTGGAGAACAAACTGGACTACCTGAAGCTGGATTTAAATGCAAGACGAGAGATGAGGGACTGCTGCGCCATATTTCTTACAGAAACGTGGCTGAAAACATCCATTCTGGACAAGGCAGTTAGCGTCGAGGGGCTAACAATGTTTCGGTCGGACAGGAGCAGCACCGGTACATCCCGAGGCAGCGGTGTTTGCATATACACCAACAACAACTAGTGCACCAACGGGAAGGTAGTCTCATATCACTGCTCTCCCGATGTATAACAAATCACTGTAAATGTTATTTACCCCGGGAATTCAGTGCTATGATCTTCACAGAAGTGTACATTCATCCCAGTGCTAACACCAAAGAGTCCCTGAATGCTTTGTACTGCTCAATTAATGAACTACTATCTACACATCCAGAAGGAGTTTTCATCGTGGCAGGGGACTTCAATCAAGCTAACATGAAAACTGTATTCCCCCATTTCCATCAATATGTGAATTTTGCAACCAGAGGTGGAAGGAAGAAAGACATTGTCTACAGTAACACCAAGAATGCATTCAAAGCTGCTCCCCGCCCCCACCTCGGCTCCTCAGACCAACTCCATCCATCCATTTTCTACCGCTTATTCCCTTTGGGGTCGCGGGGGGCGCTGGTGCCTATCTCAGCCCTGTGATGCTAATTCCTGCATAAAAGCCCCTGCTGATCAGGAAGCAAGCTACAGTGAAGCAGGTGAGAATCTGGCCAGAGGGAGCAATGGAAGCATTACAAGACTGCTTCAAAAACACATACTGGGACATGTTCAAGGCAGCCACCACAGACAATCATCAGATGTGTGGAGGAGTACGCAGAGTCTGTGTCCGCATACACTCAGAAGTGCAATTAGGATGTTAGTGTGATCAAGAAAATCCCCACACGGGCCAATGAGAAACCCTGGATGAACAGTGAGGTACACCCAGCACACCTTACAACAGTGGTAATAAAAGATGCAACCTATGCTTAAAAGAGAAACTGTTTATTATATATCACCCAGACCTGTCATCACTCAACAAGTGCAGTGAAATCATATCAGCATGCCGTCACAGACGGAAACACCTCCTAGGTAACACATGAGCCAATCACCACGTCCCTACGCCTGCCTGTACCAACCCACTCCGCGCCCTATATCAACCATTGTATGTGAATGCTTCCATTAAAATCTCCTGACGATTGAGGGAACCCCTCATGAAACAGTTCTGTAGAGATTAAGTAGTCTTGTGATTTTTCCCACACATACATACATACATATATATATATATATATATATATATATATATATATATATATATATATATATATATATATATATATATATATATATATATATATATATATATTAGGGCTGCAAATCTTTGGGTGTCCCATGATTCGATTCAATATCGATTCTTGGGGTCAAGATTCGATTCAAAATCTATTTTTTATTCAATTCAACACGATTCTCGATTCAAAAACTATTTTTTCCCGATTTGAAATGATTCTCTATTCATTCAATACATAGGATTTCAGCAGGATTTACCCCAGTCTGCTGACATGCAAGCAGAGTAGTAGATGTTTGTAAAAAGTTTTTTTAATTGTAAAGGACTATTTTTTTATCAACTGATTGCAATAATGTAAATTTGTTTTAACTATTACACCAAAGGGACAAAAATATAACTTATTTTATCTTTGTGAAAATATTAGACACAGTGTGTTGTCAAGCTTATGAGATGCGATGCAAGTGTACGTGTAAGTCACTGTGACACTATCCATCCATCCATTTTTCTACTGCTTATTCCCTTTCGGGTTCGCGGGGGGCGCCGGCGCCTATCTCAGCTACAATCAGGCGGAAGGCGGGGTACACCCTGGACAAGTCACCACCTCATCGCAGGGCCAACACAGATAGACAGACAACATTCACACACTAGGGCCAATTTAGTGTTGCCAATCAACCTATCCCTAGGTGCATGTCTTTGGAAGTGGAAGGAAGCCGGAGTACCCGGAAGGAACTAACGCATTCACGGGGAGAACATACAAACTCCACACAAAAAGATCCTCAGCTTGGAATTGAACCCAGGACTGCAGGACCTTCGTATGGTGAGGCAGACGCACTAACCCCTCTGCCACCGTGAAGCCCCAACTGTGACACTATTGTTCTTTTATTTTATCTTTATAAATGTCTTATGATAATGTCGATGAAGGATTTTTAACCACTGCTATGCTGAAATTATAACTAAAATTGAAACTGTTGTTGATAATATTAATTTTTGTTTCACTACTTTTGGTTTGTTCTGTGTTGTGTTTTTGTCTTCTCTCAATTGCTCTGCTTATTGCAGTTCTGAGTGTTGCTGGGTCAGGTTTGGTTTTGGAATTGGATTGCATTGTTATGGTATTGCTGTGAATCGCACAACGTGAAAATCGCAATTAAATTTCGAATTGATTTTTTTCCCACACCCTTTATATATATATATATATATATATATATATATATATATAGGTGTGGGAAAAATCACAAGACTACTTCATCTCTACAGAACTGATATACTGATATATATATATAAAATCTCTACAGAAACAGTTCTGTAGAGATGAAGTAGTCTTGTGATTTTTCCCACACCTACATATATATATATATATATATATATATATATATATATATATATATATATATATATATATATATATATATATATATATATATATATATATATATATATATATATATATATATATATATATATGTTTTAGGGCTGCAAATCTTTGGGTGTCCCACGATTCGATTCAATATCAATTCTTAGGGTCGCGATTCGATAATATATAGATTTTTTTCGATTCAACGCGTTTCTCGATTCAAAAACGATATTTTTCCGATTCAAAACGATTCTGTATTCATTCAATTCATAGGATTTCAGCAGGATCTACCGCAGTCTGCTGACATGCTAGCAGAGTAGTAGATTTTTTGAAGAAAGCTTTTATAATTGTAAAGGACAATGTTTTATCAACTGATTGCAATAATGTAAATTTGTTTTAAGTATTAAACAAACCAAAAATATGACTTATCTTTGTGAAAACATTGGACACAGTGGGTTATCAAGCTTATGAGATGCGATGCAAGTGTAAGGCACTGTGACACTATTTTTCTTTTTTATTATTTTTATAAATGTCTAATGATAATGTCAATGAGGGATTTTTGATCACTGCAATGCTGAAATTATAACTAATATTGATACTGTTGTTGATAATATTCATCTTTGTTTCACTACTTTTGGTTTGTTCTGTGTCGTGTTTGTGTCTTCTCTCAATTGCTCTGTTTATTGCAGTTCTGAGTGTTGCTGGGTCAGGTTTGGTTTTAGAATTGGATTGCATTGTTATGGCATTGCTGTGTAGTGGTTTGTTGGATTGATAAAAAAAAAATTAAAAAATCAATTTTTAAAAAAATGAGTATCGATTCTCAATCGCACAACGTATTCGATTCGTGTTCGAATCGATTTTTTCTCATACCCCTAATATATATATATAGCTAGAATTCGCTGAAAGTCAAGTATTTCTTACATATATATATATATATATATAGAGAGAGAGAGAGAGAGAGAGAGAGCGAGAGAGAGACAGATGAAATACTTGACTTGGTGAATTCTACCTGTAAATATACTCCTCCCCTCTGAACCACGCCCCCAAACCCCCACACGCCTCCCAAAATCGGAGGTCTCAAGGTTGGCAAGAATGAGCCTAGGAACACCTCGGGATCCCCCAGTAGAAGCTGGACGAAGTGGTTTGGGAGAAGGAAATCTGGGCTTTTTTGCCCCCGCGACCCGACCTCAGATAAGCGGAAGAAGATTGATTGGTTGAACTATGACTGAGTAAAAACACTGCAAGATAGATCCACTGATCAGCAGTCTTTAGCACAAAGATACCCCACAAAAGTTCCTCTAAGTCGAAAGTTCCTTTCGTTCTTCTTTCTCTCCACTGTCAGGTTTGTTGTAGAAATCCCGTTTCCATATGAGTTGGGAAATTGTGTTAGATGTAAATATAAATGGAATACAATGATTTGCAAATCCTTTTCAACCCATATTCAGTTGAATGCACTACAAAGACAAGATATTTTAAGTTCAAACTCATAAACTTTTTTTTTTTTTTGCAATTAATAATTAACTTAGAAATTCATGGTTGCAACACGTGCCAAAGTAGTTGGGAAAGGGCATGTTCACCACTGTCTTACGTAACCTTTTCTTTTAACAACACTCAATAAACGTTTGGGAACTGAGTAAACTAATTGTTGAAGCTTTGAAAGTGGAATTCTTTCCCATTCTTGTTTTATGTAGAGCTTCAGTCGTTCAACAGTCCGGGGTCTCCGCTGTCGTATTTTACGCTTCATAATGCGCCAAACATTTTCGATGGGAGACAGGTCTGGACTGCAGGCGGGCCAGGAAAGTACCCACACTCTTTTACTACTAAACCATGCTGTTGTAACACGTGGCTTGGCATTGTCTAGCTGAAATAAGCAGGGGCGGTCATGATAAAGTTGCTTGGATGACAACATATGTTGCTACAAAACCTGTATGGACCATTCAGCCTTAATGGTGCCTTCACAGATGTGTAAATTACCCATACCTTGGGCACTAATACACCCACATATCATCACAGATGCTGGCTTTTGAACTTTGCGCCTATAACAATCCGGATGTTTATTTTCCTCTTTGTTCCGGAGGACACCACGTCCACAGTTTCCAAATATAATTTGAAATGTTGACTCGTCAGACCACAGAACACCTTTCCACTTTGCATCAGTCCATCTTAGATGAGCTCGGGCCCAGCGAAGCCAGTGGCGTTCCTTGGTGTTGTTGATAAATGGGTTTTGCTTTGCATAGCACAGTTTTAACTTGCACTTACAGATGTAGCAACCAACAGTAGTTACTGACAGTGGATTTATGAAGTGTTCCTGAGCCCATGTGGTGATATCCTTTACACACTGATGTCTGTTTTTGATGCAGTACCGCCTGAGGGATCAAAGGTCCGTATTATCATCGCTTACATGCAGTGATTTCTCCAGATTCTCTGAACTTTTTGATGATTTTACAGAGCGTGGATGGTAAAATCCCTAATTTCCTTGCAATAGCTTGTTGAGAAATGTTGTTCTAAAACTGTTTGACAATTTGCTTACTAATTGGTGACCCTCGCCCCATCCTTGTTTGTGAATTACTTAGCATTTCATGGAAGCTGCTTTTATAACCAATCATGGCACCCACCTGTTCCCAATTAGCCTGCACACCTGTGGGATGTTCCAAATAAGTGATTGATGACCATTCCTCAACTTTATCAGTATTGATTGCCACCTTTCCCAACTTTTTTGTCACGTATTGCTGGCATAAAATTCTAAAGTTAATGAGTATTTGCACAAAACAAAATGTTTATCAGTTTGAACATCAAATATGTTGTCCTTGTAGCATATTCAACTGAATATTGGTTGAAAATTATTTGCAAATCATTGTATTCCGTTTATATTTACATCTAACACAATTTCCCAACTCATATGGAAACGGGGTTTGTAATAGTAATAAAAAATGTAAAGAAATAAGAAATAAACAAATTGCCTAGCATTCTGTAAATGGAGGTGCCGGGTTTGAAAAATACGTTTTAGGAAAGCCCCCAAGTATGTTCAACCAATCAGCGTTCGACAGCACAGCCTGCTCCCGAAAATGTTCCGGAAACCTTTTAAAAGACCCAGGTACTAGCTGGTAGAAATTCCGAAAAGTTCCTGAAAACTAAACCTACCAAGGTACTTTTTGGTGGAAACACGGGGGTAACTTTATTTACCTGAGTAAGTGGGAAAATTCCTGTTAAAGTTCCTACAGTGGAAAAGGGCCTAATGTTCAGTGTCCAAACATTTCCAATCCAATCCATTTTATTTATATAGCACATTTAAACAACAAGAACGTTTCCAAAGTGCTGCACAGCCATGTTAAAAACAATATTAAAAACAACATTATGCTCCACCAATGACTGAATAAAAATAACAAATAAATAAATATAAAACCAATATAAAAACAATATAAAAATACATATGATTAAAACAATTTTAAAGGGTAAAAGCAATTAAAACAGTAAAATAGAAATCAAAATGTGTAAAAAAACACAGAGGACAGAAGACCACACAACTCACGTAGTGTTAAAAGCCAAAAAATAAAAGTGGGTCTTAAGACGAGACTTAAAACACTCCACTGTGGAAGCAGTTTGAACATGGAGGGGCAGAGTGTTCCAGAGCTTAGGGCCGACCACAGAGAAGGCCCTGTCTCCCCTGGTTTTAAGTCTGGTCTTGGGCACCACGAGCTGGAACTGTAAATTTGGATGAGGTCCGAGATATACTGAGGTGCCAGTCCGTGTAAAGATTTAAAAACAAACAGCAATGTTTTAAAATCAATTCTAAAATGAACAGGGAGTCAGTGCAAACTCTGAAGAATTGGGGTTATATGCTATCGTTTCCTGGCCCCTGTTAAAAGTCGTGCTGCCGTTTGTGTCAATCTGTGATGATGTGAGCATGAATGGAATCTTTTCGCTGCAGCCTCCATCCAGAAGCGTCTGAAGAAGGAGAAGAAGGCCAAAAGGAAGCTGCAGGAGGCGCTGGAGTTCGAGTCCAAGAGGAGGGAAAGAGGGGAAGACACCCTAAAACACTCGTCTTCGTCCTCGCCGGACAACGACACAGCCGGTACGCTTCTTCTTGCCCGCGTTTTTGTCTTCATAGTTCTTTTTTTTTGACACGTCTCTCCTGTTTTGACCGTCTTCTGCACACACAGATGCTGCAGCCCAGCAGCGAGATGAAGTCAATGGAAGCCAGCAGGACGACGGAGATGTACAAGGTACACACACACACACACACACACGCACACATACACACACACACACACACATATGCACACATGGCAATAGAAGATGCGTGTAAAAACATTGATTGATTGATTGATACTTTTATTAGTAGATTGCACAGTTCAGTACATATTCCGTACAATTGACCACTAAATGGTAACACCCGAATAAGTTTTTCAAGTTGTTTAAGTCGGAGTCCACGTTAATCAATTCATGGTACAAATATATCAGCATAATACAGTCATCACACAGGTTAATCATCATAGTATATCCATTGAATTATTTACATTATTTACAATCCGGGGGGTGGGATGAGGAGCTTTGGTTGATATCAGTACTTCAGTCATCAACAATTGCATCACCAGAGAAATGGACATTGAAACAGTGTAGGTCTTACTAAGTAGGATATGTACAGCCAGTAGAGAACATAGTGAGTTCATATAGCATAAATACATTAGAAGTACATTTGATTATTTACATTAGGTTATTTAAAATCCGGGGAGATGGGATGTGAATGGAGGAGGGTATTAGTAAAGGGTTGAAGTTGCCTGGAGGTGTTGTTTTAGAGCGGTTTTGAAGGAATATAGAGATGCACTTACTTTTACACGTGTTGGGGTAACATGAACAGACATCGACAGGAAGTTGGTAACGTGTTTACAGGAAGCAGCTTTTTATTAAAATTGATCACTGGTAGTAATTCCAGGCCCAAATTTTACTGGTGCGTGCGTGTATTAGTTATCACACATGTCCTTTTTCCAGCAGCTGTCCATCTTGACATTGAGAAGCTTCTTCTGTGTGTGTCAATGACTCGCTTCCTACACTTCCTGTGTTTCTGTGTGCAAGTGTGCGTGCGTGTGTCTTTGAGAGTGTGTGTGCGTGCCCGAATTTGTGCATGTTCAAACCGCACTTGGGTGAGACGGGGAAGTCTAATTAGCTCCCTCTCCTCTTTAGACCCCTTTTAGATCCGTTTTCTCTTCTGCAAGCCTAGCACACACACACACTCTCAGACCTGATTTCATTAATGTTGATTGGCCCAGTAGGACCCCTTTTCTGCCCCCCACACACACACACATTCATCCCTCCTGCCATAAAAGCATTTTGCACCTACAGTGGTTTTAACACACACACACACACACACATGCACGCGCGCGCACACATACACGTCCCTTGCCTTTTCCACCTTCCACACTCTTAATTAACGAGTGAGGAGATAAGTGCTGAATACAAAGAAAGAAGATGTGGTGTTAGGATCAGATGCGGGGTGGAAAAAGTGGACAACATATTTTAAAAACAAAGCATTGATGAAGAAGAGGTAGAAGAGGAGAAGGAGGAAGAAGAGGGAAAAGGAGGGCAGGAGGAGGAAGAGTTGAAAAATGTGACCTTGTTGCTAGACCTGGTGACATTTACTGCAAACTGCTGATAGACTTGTAAGGCAGGTCAGCTCCATTTTTAACTGGGGCACACACACACACACACACACACGCACGCACACACACACACACACACACACACACACACACACACACACACACACACACACACACACACAACCGTGACAAATAGAGGCTTGCAGGTGGTATGCATGGACCAGGAAGAACGAAAACATGCTCTGTGCAAGCTCCACTACAAACTGAACATTTGGCGTGAAAAAAGTCATTTTGGACGAGGAGGATAAAAATAATATCAGCTTAGCAGATGGGGGCGGGGGATGCATGGCAAACAGCGGGAGCATAAAGGAGAGTGGGTGTTGAAATTATTAAAAATAGCAGAGGGCAGGAGGAAACACGTGAAAGATAAACTTTCTCTTTTTTTTTACCTGCTTGTCTGGAAGGAAGTGGCAGCAATATGGCCGCCCTCATGCACAAGATGTAAACACTTTGCAACGTTGGCACAAAACAATGACACCACAGGGGAAAGCTAGGTGTGTGTGTGTGCGTGTGCGTGTGCCCGTGGGTGACGCGCTACAGGGAGCGGAGGTGAAATAAGAGCCGAGCGCTGCAAAACTGCAACCATAAAGAGATGCTGTATCAAAGGGAAAAGAGGCGTCACTCTTTTTTTTTTTTTTTTTTTACCTTTATGAACATTGTCTCATTGTGTGTCACAGTATTCTGTAGGATAAACTCAAAAAGAACCACAGTGTCAATACACACAAACGTTATCAATCAATCAATCAATGTTTACTTATATAGCCCTAAATCACTAGTGTCTCAAAGGGCTGCACAAACCACTACGACATCCTCAGTAGGCCACATAAGGGCAAGGAAAACTCACACCCAGTGGGACATCGGTGACAATAATGACCCAGTGGGACGTCGGTGACAATGATGACTATGAGAACCTTGGAGAGGAGGAAAGCAATGGATGTCGAGCGGGTCTAACATGATACTGTGAAAGTTCAATCCATAATGGATCCAACACAGTCGCGAGAGTCCAGTCCAAAGCGGATCCAACACAGCAGCGAGAGTCCCGTTCACAGCGGAGCCAGCAGGAAACCATCCCAAGCGGAGGCGGATCAGCAGCACAGAGATGTAGCCAGCCGATACACAGGCAAGCAGTACATGGCCACCGGATCGGACCGGACCACCTCCACAAGGGAGAGTGGGACATAGGAGAAAAAGAAAAGAAACGGCAGATCAACTGGTCTAAAAAGGGAGTCTATTTAAAGGCTAGAGTATACAAATGAGTTTTAAGGTGAGACTTAAATGCTTCTACGGTGGTGGCATCTTGAACTTTTACCGGGAGGGCATTCCAGAGTACTGGAGCCCGAAATTAAAACGCTCTATAGCCCGCAGACTTTTTTTGGGCTTTGGGAATCACTAATAAGCCGGAGTCCTTTGAACGCAGATTTCTTGCCGGGACATATGGTACAATACAATCGGCAAGATAGGATGGAGCTAGACCGTGTAGTATTTTATACGTAAGTAGTAAAACCTTAAAGTCACATCTTAAGTGCACAGGAAGCCAGTGCAGGTGAGCCAGTACAGGCGTAATGTGATCAAACTTTCTTGTTCTTGTCAAAAGTCTAGCAGCCGCATTTTGTACCAACTGTAATCTTTTAATGCTAGACATGGGGGGACCCGAAAATAATACGGTCGAGGCGAGACGTAACAAACGCATGGATAATGATCTCAGCGTCTTTAGTGGACAGAATGGAGCGAATTTTAGCGATATTACGGAGATGAAAAAACGCCGTTTTAATAACGCTTTTAATGTGTGCCTCAAAGGAGAGAGTTGGGTCGAAGATAATACCCAGATTCTTTACCGTGTCGCCTTGTTTAATTGTTTGGTTGTCAAATGTTACAGTTGTATTATTAAATAGAGGTCGGTGTCTAGCAGGACCGATAATCAGCATTTCCGTTTTTTTGGCGTTGAGTTGCAAAAAGTTAGCGGACATCCATTGTTTAATTTCATTAAGACACGCCTCCAGCTGACTACAATCCGGCGTGTTGGTCAGCTTTAGGGGCATGTAGAGTTGGGTGTCATCAGCATAACAGTGAAAGCTAACACCGCATTTGTGTATGATGTCACCTAGCGGCAGCATGTAGATGCTGAAGAGTGCAGGGCCAAGAACCGAACCCTGGGGAACTCCACACGTTACCTTAACGTAGTCCGAGGTCACATTGTTATGGGAGACGCACTGCATCCTATCAGTAAGATAAGAGTTAAACCAAGACAGGGCTAAGTCTGACATACCAATTCGTGTTTTGATACGTTCTAATAAAATATTATGATCGACGGTATCGAAAGCAGCGCTAAGATCGAGGAGGTATTTAATATTTCTATTAAATAGGCTTTACTTTGCATTTTAATTCACGTGGGATTATTTTCTGTATTTAGAAATAATAGTACCAACTTTTATTTATTTATTTTTTCTCCAACATTTGTGGCACTGGCGTGGCGCGCCCTTAGCATTTGTCTATACGGCAGTGGTTCTTAACCTGGGTTCAATCGAACCCAAGGGGTTCGGTGAGTCAGCCTCAGGGGTTCGGCGGAGGTCAAAACACACCCGACTCATCGTGTCAGTAAAAACTTCTCCCTATCGGCGTATTACGGATACAGCAACAGCAGAAGTCAGACTGATTTCCATGTCTGTAATTTGTTGTGAGTTTATGCAGTCTAGTGTGAGTTTAGTGTCGGTTTTGTTCTTTGAGCAAGGTGACGTTCATGCACGGTTCATTTTGTGCACTAGAAATAAAACATGGTAACACTTGAGTATGGGGAACATATTCACCATTAATTATTGTTGCTTATTAACATGCAAATTAGTAACATGTTGGCTCTTAACTAGTCATTTTTAAGTAGTTATCAATGCCTAATTCGGCATGGCCTCATTATAACCCTAACCAAATAACTCCAAATTAAGTCTTTGTTACTTAGAATATGTTCCCCGAGTGTCCAACAACCTCTAAATTAAGTCTTTGTTACTTAGAATATGTTCTCCAAACTAAAGTGTTACCAAAAACACATAACTTTGTCTTGAATTTGAAATAAAAACATTTTATTTTTCCCTAGGAAGGCTTCGGTGAATGTGCATATGAAACTAACTGGGTTCGGTACCTCCAACAAGGTTAAGAACCACTGCTATACGGCCTATGCCACGGGCCGGCCCTGGCACCAGGACACTCAGCAAATAGTGAAAAAACAAGTATAAAGAAAAAGCCGTAAGAACTGCTTAATTTTGATACTTAACAACTGACAAATAAAGAAATGAGGAGGAGCCTCAATTGATTGCACTTATGTTACTCTTGGTTATTCATAGTAACATTTCAGTTTTCTCTCTTTACATTGTTCCTTTTTAATCTCTATTTTGCCATTGTTGTACCGACCACATTCCATTGGTTCTACACGGTATGGAGTCACATAAAATCAAGCGGTATCATATTTTGATAACTTTGTTGCATGTGATGTCACGTACGGTTGCAAACTGGGCACCGGCTCAAGCACTTGGCTGGGAAACAAGCAGTCAAAGCGGACTCTGCCAAACTGCCTCTCTGTAATGTTACAATTTTTCATGCCAACAAAGCAAACATGACCGATAGAAAGCGCTTACAGGTACAGTAAGGCTCCACCTTTCAAAATGCGTTAGCTCAATGCTAATTTTCATAAGATATGCAATATAAATTATACCAATTATTATTAGCGATTTTACATGGCGAGTTCAACACCTCCAAATTTGGTAATAAAAACTACAAATAATGTTACAATCAAACAGCTGGTATGTAAAAAAAAAACCCCACATAATTTAAGTGCAAACACTTTGTAGGGCTCAACAATAGATAAGATTAGCACATTCAACTTAATGGAAATGACTATGTTTAGCCAAGCAACACAATGTAGCCTACACAATACTGCTGTGTAATATTTTTAAAAGGTAACTACTTATCAAATCTACTCTATTATACATGCAAATGAGATTGAGAAGTTTAAGAAAACAAGCTATAACAATTGGACCGCAAACTTATCATTTCTGGTATCATTTGCCACGTACTGGGAATTGGTACTGTATCGATTCGAATGAGAAAGGTACCCTTCCTTTCCGCAGGGAACTAAAAAACAAGTCACAGGCCACAAATGGCTCCCAGGCTACACTTTGGACCCTAATATGCCTCTCGCAGTTATTAAACACATTTTAAGTTCAGTTTTAGGTGAGGGTTCAAAATTACAAGCATAGGGTACTGTACTTACATTACAGTACAGTACAGTTACACAACATCACCTCCTATAAAGCAACATCCTGTTGTAAGTTGTTGACTGAATAGACTCATGCGCCCTCTGCTGGATTCATAGCAACAGCACAACTTTTTACCCCCTGCAGATAGCGCCATCAAGCTACTTTGTATTAGAGCAGGGGTCACCAACCTTTTTGAAACCAAGAGCTACTTTTTGGGTACTGATTAATGCAAAGGGCTACGAGTTTGATACACACTTAAATAAATTGCCAGAAATAGCCAATTTGCTCAATTTACCTTAAACTCCATGTTATTATTAATAATTAATTATATTTATCTTTGTGGAAACACTGATCATCTTAATGATTTCTCACAATAAAAATGTATTTTTTATGACATGTTTTAAATAGGTAAAAATCCAATCTGTACTTTTTTAGAATATATAACAAATTGGACCAAGCTATATTTCTAACAAAGACAAATCATTATTTCTTTTCGATTTTCCAGAACAAAAAAAAAAAAAAAAAAAAGACTTAGAAATAAGATTTAATTTGATTCCACAGATTTTCTAGATTTGCCAGAATATTTTTTTGAATTTTAATCATAAGTTTGAAGAAATATTTCACAAATATTCTTCATCGAAAAAACAGAAGCAAAAATTAAAAATTAAATTAAAATGTATTTATTATTCTTTACAATAAAAAAATCGTTTTACTTGAACATTGATTTAAATTGTCAGGAAAGAAGAGGGAGGAATTTAAAAGGTAAAAAGGTATATATGTTTAAAAATCCCAAAATCATTTTTAAGATTGTATTTTTCTCTAAAATGGTCTTTCTGAAAGTTATAAGAAGCAAAGTAAAAAAATAAATGAATTTATTTAAACAAGAGAAGATCAAGTCTTTAAAATATTTTCTTGGATTTTCAAATTCTATTTGAGTTTTGTCTCTCTTAGAATTAAAAATGTCGAGCAAAGCGAGACCAGCTTGCTGGTAAATAAATAAGATTTAAAAAATAGAGGCAGCTCACTGGTAAGTGCTGCTATTTGAGCTATTTTTAAAACAAGCCAGCGGGCGACTCATCTGGTCCTTACGGGATACCTGGTGCCCAGGGGCACCGCGTTGGTGACCCCTGTATTAGAGTTACCAAAACAAAATAAAACATTTTTTACAAATAACTGTGAATTTGTCAGTAGCCAATGAACGGCGTGGCTCGGTTGGGAGAGTGGCCGTGCCAGCAACCTAAGGGTTCCTGGTTCGTTCCCCACCTTCTACCAACCACGTCACGTCCATTCTGTCCTTGAACAAGACACTTCACCCTTGCTCCTAATGGGTCGTGGTTAGGGCCTTGCATCAGTGTGTGAATGTGGAAATAGTGTAAAAACGCTTTGATTACCTTGAAGGTAGAAAACCATTATACAGGTATAACCCATTTAACATTTTACCATTTAATGCCTAACTTCTACACCATTTCAAAAAAATATTTGACTATTCCCTCATCTATTGTTTTTTTCTTTCTTATCAGAGTCTCGCGCTTTCCTGAAGACCACCATCATGTTCTAGGGAGAGGCGGAGCAAACCACCTGGAACGCCGCCCCTTTATTTACCACTCCCCCCAAACCCCCCGATCTTTATTTGATGCCCTTTTTGTTACTCACAAAAAACCTTCCTTCAGTCTCCAGCGTGAGCACTCATTCCCGTGCAAAGCATCCTGGGAAGGATGGACCAAACAGGACCACCTCAAAAGTTCCAAGACTTTGCTGAGTCCACCTCAGACTCCACCAGAATCGTCTTATTGGACTGGAAGGAGGAGACTTTTGGGACGGGATCAAATAAACTTGGTTTGCCTCGTCTTCATCTCCCTCCTGCCTGCAAGGAGTTTTTAGGACTGACGTGTTTTCTATCACCTCAAAGGACGAAAAAACATGTAAAAAAAACAAAAACAAACAAACCTTTTTTATGACGTTGTTTCTAGAATGTTATGTCCTCAACCTTTGACCTGCTGTGACCAGGAAGTGACTTGAGTACCACCCCTACACCCTCCCCTTGTTGTGTTCATGAGAGCAGCAGGTGAGCAAATCAAGCGCTCCTCTCAAACGCTTCCTGTCACGAGAGGGGGGAGGGGTCTGATGGAGGTGGGGCTAAAGAATTCTTGTGTGTAGATAGAAGTGACCACTCACTGGTTTTTGTTTTTTCCCCCCTCAGAGTGTCACTGTTGTGTGGCTGTGGTCGACTGCAAATATACAGTATTACAACCTTCACTGTCGCATAGTGCTCTTTTAAACACACATGGGCCACGTTCCATTTACCTTGTGTATTTACTGTTCGGGACTTGATGAGGTGGCGCCTTCCTGTCTCCTTGTGTCCTTGTCTCCTTCCTGTCACACCTTTTGATGTCCATCTCTCCGTCTCCATCTCCCTCCAAATAGCTGATGTTACTTTTTCCATTTCCCCATAATGGAGGCAGAAACACTGAGGGATGGACGTGAGGACGGACGGGACATGATGGAGGGATGAAGAGCGGACGGCGTGAAGGATGTGAGTAACCATGGGGGGAGAAAATTAGGGTGTTGGGTTGATGGAAAGTGAAAGCTGGAGGATGTGACAACAAACCAAATCACGAACCTGGCACTGTAACCATGGTAATGCCCAACCAGGACCAAGTTTTTAGTACAGTGGAACCCGTTTATGTTGACGCCCCTAGGGCTGGCTGACTCATATCGACATAGGCGGTTGGCGAGATAACCGAAACATGTTTCTCTGTAAATATTTGAATGCATTAAAAAAGGAAGACTACCAACCATTTTTCACCAAGGACCAGGTACTGAAAATTATTAAAGAATGTCAAGTCTATTTTCCAATTCTACTTAAATATGCTAATAAATTCTATGCTCACGTTACATTTAAAGATATGTTATCACTGGCAAAGCACATTATTCCAGTGGCCTATTCGTGTATTTTTAATTGTTTGTCTATGGGGGAAAAAAACAGAACATTTTATCCCCAAAATATTATTTCCATAGAATGCCCCACCAACCACATTCATACAAAGTCGACAATAATGTATTAATATTAATAAAGCATAGAACAATAACAGCATACAGGCCATGTTTCTCAAGTGCAATGAAAAGTGTTTCCAGTAGGTAGCATTATAACAGGAGCAGAGATGCGAGTCCTGCGTGTTAATACAGTGGGACAAAAAGTATTTAGTCAGCCACCGATTGTGCAAGTTCTCCCACTTAAAATGATGACAGAGGTCTGTAATTTTCATCATAGGTACACTTCAACTGTGAGAGACAGAAGGTGAAAAAAAATCCAGGAATTCACATTGTAGGAATTTTTAAGAATTTATTCGAAAATTATGGTGGAAAATAAGTATTTGGTCAACCATTCAAATCTATCACTGATGGAAGGAGGATTTGGGTCAATATCTCACGATACATGGCCCCATTCATTCTTTCCTTAACACGGATCAGTCGTCCTGTCCCCTTAGCAAAAAAACAGCCCCAAAGCATGATGTTTCCACCCCATGCTTCACAGTAGGTCTGGTGTTCTTGGGATGCAACTCAGTATTCTTCTTCCTCCAAACACGACGATTTGAGTTTATACCAAAATGGATACATGGATGATACAGCAGAGGATTGGGAGAATGTCATGTGGTCAGATGAAACCAAAATAGAACTTTTTGGTATGAACTCAACTCGTCGTGTTTGGAGGATAAAGAATACTGAGTTGCACCCCAAGAACACCATACCTACTGTGAAGCATGGGGGTGGAAACATCATGCTTTGGGGCTGTTTTTCTGCTAAGGGGACAGGACGATTGATCCGTGTTAAGGAAAGAATGCATGGGGCCATGTATCATGAGATTTCGAGCCAAAACCTCCATCCATCAGTGAGAGCTTTGAATGGTTGACCAAATACTTGTTTTCCACTATAACTTAAAAATAAATTATTTAAAAATTCCTACAATGTGAATTCCTGGATATTTTTTTTCACATTCTGTCTCTCACAGTTGAAGTGTACTGTTGATGAAAATTACAGACCTCTGTCATCATTTTAAGTGGGAGAACTTGCACAAACGGTGGCTGACTAAATACTTTTTTGTCCCACTGTAGATGCGCAGAGGAAGAATATTTTGGGTTTTTTTAGCAATCAAGTGAGTTTGCTAAGCCTAAGATAACAAGACATATTGGTACTTTTGTTTTATTTGTAGATGAAATTAAATAATGACCAAGATTGTTTACAGTGTTGGTGTAAAAGGTGAATATATAACCAATTACTGAACATTTCCATTTTTATTGACATATATTGATTGGCTCTCATCATCGTCGTGACACACAGCAAATGTCATATTTCGTCCGTTAGTGGTGAGTACAAAGTGAAAAATTTTACAATTGAAAATATGTTTGAGTGGGAAAATCATAATCGTAGATTAACTGCTGGACAGTATCGGTTTACTTCATTTACAATTCCGATATATGGGGAAGTTCCCATCTCAAACCAATGTCATCTGACATATGGTACACGGCTTTTTCCAGCCATCCATTATTATTATTATTAAGGTTTATTTGAAATAAGGACAAATAAGAAAAACATAGACATCTACAGTTATCCAATGTATGCATCATAGTGTTTTTTTAGCCAAAGCTAATTTACAATTGTCCCCAACAACAACAGATACAACATCATTAAAATAGGAAAATAAAAATAATAAGGCAAAAATGAGTCGATAATAGAAATAATACAGACAAAGTGCAAACTAGAAAAAATGTGACGTTTGCTGGGCATGCTGTTGAGGAGGCGTTCTTTCAAGATGCAGTTCGAGCTCGGACACAGCATAAAGGTAAGACGTAGATTTATTTAAACTAAAAACAGACTAAGAACAGAAAAACTGGCGAGAGGCACAAAAGGCAAAACCAATAGAACTAGCATGGGAGCTAGACAAAAACAAAAGCATAGCGCGGAAGCTAGCAAGTACAAAGGAGGTTTTACCAGAATCGGGAATCAGCGTAGTCACTAGTTGCGTGAAACAAAACTTTACGAGGCGAGTCACTGAAAGGGCAGGCTTAAATAAGGATCGTAATCAACAAACAGGTGTGAGTCCGGAAACAAGGAGCAGGTGAAACAAATAAGCAACCATGGTGACAGAACAAACAAGGAGGTGCACAAACAAACTAAAAAATCCACAAATCGTATTATCCGGGTAGCGGATCATGACATTACCCTCCCCTTAAGGGACAGATCCCAGATGTCCCACAAAAGCTGGAACCCCCCCCCACACACACACACAATAATAAAGTTAAAAAGTGAAGGGAGTGCCGAGGGAGGACATGGTAGAGGGTCGCCAGGTAATGTGTCCCCGAATTCACCGGGGACAAGTCAGGTGGCGGCGGCGAAAGGAAAGCCGCTGCCACAAAAGTCTAGGTGGGCGACCTCAAAACGGCCACATCTCCCAACGGGGAGGAGGATGCGTCCGGCGAAGAAGACGACCAGGCCACAGCCACATCCGTAGCCGACATGGAGGTGGACGCGTCGGCGCCGTCGACGTGGCGGGCTTGGTAGCAGCGGACGAGTCAGGCGTGGACACAGCAGCGGACGAGTCAGGCGTGGGTGCTGCAGGTAAAGCAGGCTCGGGTGCAGCAGACGAAGCTGGCGCTGATGCAGCAGGCGAAGCCGGCGCTGATGCAGCAGACGAAGCCGGCGCTGATGCAGCAGACGAAGCCGGCGCTGGTGCAGCAGACAATGCAGGTGCGGGTGCAGCAGACGAAGCCAGCGCTGATGCAGCAGATGAAGCCGGCGCTGGTGCAGTAGACGATGCAGGTGTGGGTGCTGCAGGCAAAGCAGGTGGCGTCGTCGTCGTCGTGGAGACAGGCGTAGTTGTCGTCGTCGAGGAAGCAGGCGGTGGAGTGTGATCCAGCCAAGGGTTATGTGCTGGAGTGGGATCAAGCGTAGAGTCAGGTGCTGGAGTTGGATCCAGCCAAGGGTCAGGTGCTGGAGTGTGATCCAGCCAAGAGTCAGGTGCTGGAGTGGGATCCAGCCTAGGAGTCGGACTAGGACTCGGACTAAGGCTAGGATTCGGACTAGGAGTCAGACTCGGACTATGACTAGGACTAAGACTAGGACTATGACCAGGAGTCTGACTAGGAGTCGGACTACGACTAGGACTTGGAATAGGACTCGGACTTGGACTATGACTCGGACTCTGACTAGGACTATGTTTAAGAGTCGGACCAAGAGTCGAACCAAGCGTCGGGCTAGGACTAGCTACAGGTGCAACCCGTGGGGCAGCTAGCCGTGGTGCAGGTGGATGCGGCCTAGCTGGTGGTTGCGGTTTGGCAGGCCGGAAAACCGATGGAGGAGGACGCACCGGAGATTGCGGGTTGGTGGGCCGAAAGACCGGTGGTGGAGGTCTCGCTAGGGGTTGCGGCTTGGCGGGTCCAAAGACCGGTGGTGGAGGTCTCGCCCGAGGTTGTGGTTTGGCTGGGCGCAGCTGTGCTACCTCCGTTGCACAGTTCCCAGTACTAGCCCCGGCCCCTCAATAAGTGGATCCCAGACGCACTCCCTGAGGTCTGAGAATGTCTTTAGGGGTGGGAAGAGGGCGGTCAGGAAGGGGGTAGACTGGGTGTGACAATAGTCACTGGGGGCAGAGCCAAAGTCACTGGGGGGCAGAACTTGAAAATCATGAGACTTTAGGGGCGGGGTACAAGATGCAGGTGACTGTGATTGACTAGGCTTACGATTAATAAAATTGTCCTGGTAGAGTTTAATCCTAGCATATAAGTCTTTAGTGGATGAATGAGGGAAAGAATAAAAAAAATCCTCATCACCACTGTCATCAAAAAATGGCTGAGAGACAGAATTTAAACAAAAGTCTTCAGTGACGTCATCGGGGGGCGTTAAAGGAGTGATGTCACCGCTGCTGTCTGTGTGAATGACAGGCCAGCCGGGGGAGTCTTCAGATTGATAAACAAATGGTTTACCAGACACGTGAGGAGAATATTGGCTTTCCTGTTGCTGGCTGTGTTATGGGAGGGGGTCGTGGAGTGGGAGCGTCACTGTCGCGAGGCAAAGCCCTTTTATGCGACTTCCACCTTCGCTGACGAGTGTGTGTGGGTTGAGAGGGGACATCACCGACCAGGTGGAGTCGAGCGGGACCAGGAACCCACAAGGTCCTCACATCATGTCCTCACCTGGCGCGCAGCGGAGCGTCTCAGCCTCCAACGCTCGGAGCACAGTCCACGTTCCTTCCTCGTCGACTTCCATTGAGCCCGCAGCGAAAGAACCATTCTTTGCTCGCCTCGGAATGTGACGTTTGCTGGGCATGCTGTTGAAGAGGCGTTCTGTCAAGATGCAGTTCGGGCTCGGACACAGCATAAAGGTAAGAAATGTTGATTTATTTAAACTAAAAACAGACTAAGACCAGAAAAACTGGCGAGAGGCACAAAAGGCAAAACCAACAGAACTAGCATGGGAGTTAGACAAAAACGAAAGCATAGCGCGGAAGCTAGCAAGAACAAAGGATGTTTTACCAGAATCGGGAATCAGCGTAGTCACTAGTTGCGTGCAACAAAACTTTACAGGGCAAGAACGAGTCACTGAAAGAGTAGGCTTAAATAAGGATTGTAATCAACAAACAGATGTGAGTCCGGAAACAAAGAGCAGGTGAAACAAATAAGCAACCATGGTGACAGAACAAACAAGGAAGTGCACAAACAAACTAAAAAATCCACAAAACATGTGGTCCGGGTAGCGGATCATGACATAAAAGCCAATAATAATGATAACAACACTAAATGCAGACTAGATAAAAAACAATTAGTAAAAACTAAACATGGGAACACGATTGCTGCTCAACAAGCCATAGTTTTGTTTGTTTTTTGAAAGTGACAAGTGCAGATATACTTTTCAAAGTGTCAGGTAAGAAGTTCCATAGTTGTGGTCCTTTTATTGAAAAGGCAGTCTGAGCAAAAGATGTTCTACATAATGGAACGGAACAGTTGCCTTTTGACATTGCTCTGGTGGTAGATCTGCTACCACTTTGCAGTCTTGTAATTGGCATGCAGAGCAATTAGGGAACAGAGTTATCCAAGCATTTCAACACCATTTTGACTGTATGTAACAAAATAAAAGTGGTAAAACTTAAATTATTGTATTTGGTTCAAATTTGGCAATGATGATATCGTATACTCTTCTTGTCTAGGACTTTCAAGGCGCGGTTATAAAGACACTCAATGGTCTTGACTGATGTCTGGTGTGCCTTGGACCATGTAGTTAAGCCATCAAATATGTGTGAAAGAATCATAGAATTCATTAAAAAAAAAAAAAAAGCACAGCTGAGAGTTAAGTAGTTTCTTATAATCTTAAAACAGCCTAGGTTGGCCTTCAGGGTTTTACACATTTTTTCAATGTGACTTTTAAAATTCAGCTTTTTTGAAAACAAAAAAAAATAGAAGGGAAAGAAAGAATGGGGTAATGAGAGGGAAAAAAAAAAAAAAATGTTTGTAGTTGTATTCCTTTTTTATTATATTTATTATTTTTCGTATTGTTCCCAAACTACCATTGCTTTTTTGTGTCACTTTGGATATGGTTTTGTCACGGTTTACTTGCTTTTTTACTCTAGTAATCACTTCTTGAGGATCCTTGATGCCGAGAAATATTCATCCATCTTGCTATGGTCTGGATCGTCTGCTGATCATGAGCCAGTGCAGGGTGGATGGATATATACAATATCTGGGTACTAATAGTCTATAGTGTAAACCTTCAGTTGTTAAAGCCCAAGTGCACCTTTCTCCTCAAGCGTGCATGTGAGTGTGGATGTGTGCATGTATGAAGGGTCTGAGTGAGCAAAGTATGATTGTTAAATGTGATTTTAACTGTAAAATTCAAAAACACATCTGCAACCGGCTGTCACTTCAGCGGCGCCGTTTTTACATACAGCTACCAAAGTAAAACGAAATAAAAAAAAAATAAAAAAGCTAATTATAATATATTATGACACACCAACTATAAATATGTGTGAGTGCGCCCATTATTTGCGGTATTTCATCATTCACTCGGTTCTCTGACTATTACCCCACAAATGGTGGGGATCCACTGACCGAATCATTATCAACCAGGCTTGTGACATATTCCGAACTGAATTGAGAATATCTCGCAAATTCTAACTCACCTCCATGAATTTAAATTTAGATTGCAAACAAGAAGTATCACTGCAATTTTAGTTTGAATTGAAGTAAGTACAACTGAAAATTGATACTTGGGGTCTACTCTGGAATTCTGCATAAGATTACCTTACATTTGTTAATACATGAAAGTTTTACACATTTCATAGAAGTATTATTTCTGATAACTTCATTTGCAGAACATGTTGTATGTGAAGCAATTGTTTCTCATTAACAACGAAGAATAAAATCATCTTTTATGGAAGGGATGACTTTATTTGATGTATTATAACTTTTGATACTTTTATACTTGTTTTAATTTTTCAAGTGTTCAAAAATCTGATAATTTATTTTTAATTGGCATATTTATGTATCATTTTAGAAAAAAATTATGTTTCTTGGCTTTGAATAATTTCTGTAATTTGCATGAAACTGAATTCCACTTCACATTGATTATTAATATAAATTCACATTTACATTTGTTTTGCTGCTCATTTTTTTTACATTCTATTTTTAGTAAGGACGACCGAAAAGATGGATGAAACCTCACACACACGCACACACACACATACACACCGTACTCTATCATTAGTCTTCATCAAAGTCTTTATGAGGAAAATCATAAAGAGACCTGCCTCCCAAAACAACACACACACACACACACACACACAAACATGCACTCACACAAACACACACACACAGCTGACGGATGTCATATGTTGCGATCAGTTGTTTGTTGAAAAATATTTGTTTTTCTTCTTCCTGTCATTTGTTCCTTGAATTGTAGATGGATGGTGGGAGCTGATTCAACTATCTCTCTCTCTCTCTCTCTCTCTCTCTCTCTCTCTCTCTCTCTCTCTCTCTCTCTCTCTCTCTCTCTCTCACAACACACATTCTTTTATTTTTTACCTTCCTGAGACCTCCCTACCTCATTAGGACCACCCTTTCTAGATCATGTCGTAAATATTTATATTTACGACATTAATAATATATAAATACTATGTAAACATAAAAAAGGTAAGCTTTTAGCTTTTTGTTTTTTTTTGTTGTAATTTTTTTAATCTTTTACATTTTTTAGTTTTTAATCTTCATTGTTTACTTCAAATTATTAAAGTATGTCTCTATATACATCTTTTTTTAATATACAGTTTGGTCAAAGGGGATGCAAAATACGGTGGCAGAGGGGTTAGTGCGTCTGCCTCACAATACGAAGTTCCTGCAGTCCTGGGTTCAAATCCAGGCTCGGGATCTTTCTGTGTGGAGTTTGCATGTTCTCCCCGTGAATGCGTGGGTTCCCTCCGGGTACTCCGGCTTCCTCCCACTTCCAAAAGACATGCACCTGGGGATAGGTGGATTGGCAACACTAAATTGGCCCTAGTGTGTGAATGTGAGTGTGAATGTTGTCTGTCTATCTGTGTTGGCCCTGCGATGAGGTGGCGACTTGTCCAGGGTGTACCCCGCCTTCCGCCCGATTGTAGCTGAGATAGGCGCCAGCGCCCCGCGACCCCAAAAGGGAATAAGCGGTAGAAAATGGATGGATGGATGGGTTTCCACACACACACTTATTTCCTATGTTGACTAGAGGGGAGCACTTTTAAAACCGACACACAGTCAATTTGAAAAATCCCTCCTTTTTGGCACAACCCTAATTTTGATCGATTTCACCACCAGGGGTGCAAATGAGATCTCTATTTTTTGTTTTTTGCAATGTGCTTAAGGCCGATGACAAAGGAGTCACGGACCACATATGGCCCCTGTGCTGCACATTGGGCAACCCAGCTGTAGAAGCTAACTGTTAATGGCCACTATAGTCTTAGTACCGTAGTGTTTCAGACATATTTCACTGGTGCACGTGCCCCAGTAAAAATTTCACCAATAAAAAAAAACGCTTCAGAGTTTTAAGTCTACATAACATAAACAACAGCGCACATACTACTTAGTATGGTAATTGATTGCTACTGTATTCACTCCACTTAACAATGAGCACATGGCTACTTAATATGGTAATTTATTCACGTGTGGATCCAGACTTCGGTTGAGAGAGAGAGAGAGCGAGGCTGCGAATCACTGCGTGAGGTAGGTAATGTTAGCCAACAACAATTTGTTAATTATATTATTTTGATTTTGATTTGACTCAAACTGTAACTCCTAGATGGATTTAAGAAAGTTATTCGCCCGCAGCAGACAAGAAGCAGCAGGAATGAGAGTTGTAAGTGAAGTCCTAGCTAGCTAGGCAACATCATTGTCTTAAGTTGATGCTAAGTTAGCTAACTTTATTCCTTGTATCAAGACAAACATATTCATTTGCTGTACGAGCTGTCGGGGGAATTTCCAATGAACATGAAACATAATGTTGGTTATTGTCTGCTGGTTCTGCTGGTTCTCGCTCTTGGGACGTGGAACGTCACCTCACTGGGGGGAAAGGAGCCTGAGCTAGTGCGCGAAGTAGAGAAATTCCGGCTGGATGTAGTCGGACTCACTTCGACGCACAGCAAGGGCTCTGGAACCACTTCTCTTGAAAGGGGCTGGACTCTCTTTCACTCTGGCGTGGCCGGCATTGAAAGGCGACGGGCTGGGGTGGCAATTCTGGTTGCCCCCCGGCTTAAAGCCTGCACGTTGGAGTTCAACCCAGTGGACGAAAGGGTAGCCTCCCTCCGCCTTCGGGTGGGGGGACGGGTCCTGACTGTTGTTTGCGCTTACGCACCAAACAACAGTTCAGAGTATCCACCCTTTTTGGGTACACTCGAGGGAGTACTGGAGAATGCCCACCCGGGTAATTCCCTTGTTCTGCTGGGGGACTTCAACGCTCATGTTGGTAACGACAGTGAAACCTGGAGAAGCGTGATTGGGAAGAATGGCCGCCCGGATCTGAACCCGAGTGGTGTTTTGTTATTGGACTTCTGTGCTCGTCACAGTTTGTCCATAACAAACACCATGTTCAAACATAAGGGTGTCCATATGTGCACTTGGCACCAGGACACCCTAGGCCGCAGATCCATGATCGACTTTGTAGTTGTGTCATCGGATTTGCGGCCTCATGTTTTGGACACTCGGGTAAAGAGAGGGGCGGAGCTTTCTACCGATCACCACCTGGTGGTGAGTTGGCTGCGATGGTGGGGGAGGATGCCGGACAGACTTGGCAGGCCCAAACGCATTGTGAGGGTTTGCTGGGAACGTCTGGCAGAGTCTCCTGTCAGAGAAAGTTTCAATTCCCGCCTCCGGAGGAACTTTGAACATGTCACGAGGGAGGTGCTGGACATTGAGTCCGAGTGGACCATGATCCGCACCTCTATTGTCGAGGCCGCAAGGTAGTTGGTGCTTGTCGTGGCGGTAATCCTAGAACCCGCTAGTGGACACCAGCGGTGAAGGATGCCGTCAAGCTGAAGAAGGAGTCCTACCGGGTTCTTTTGGCTCATAGGACTCCAGAGGCAGTGGACAGGTACCGACGGGCCAAGCGGTGTGCAGCTTCGGCGGTCACAGAGGCAAAAACTCGGACATGGGAAGAGTTTGGGGAAGCCATGGAAAATGACTTCCGGATGGCTTCAAAGCGATTCTGGACCACCGTCCGCCGCCTCAGGAAGGGGAAGCAGTGCACTGTCAACACCGTGTATGGTGCGGATGGTGTTCTGCTGTCCTCAACTGCGGATGTTGTGGATAGGTGGCAGGAATACTTTGAAGACCTCCTCAATCCCACCAACACGTCTTCCAATGAGGAAGTAGTGCCTGGGGAATCTGTGGTGGACTCTACTTTTTCTGGGGCTGAGGTTGCTGAGGTAGTTAAAAAGCTCCCCGGTGGCAAGGCCCCAGGGGTGGATGAGATCCGCCCGGAGTTCCTTAAGGCTATGGATGCTGTGGGGCTGTCTTGGTTGACAAGACTCTGCAGCATCGCGTGGACATCGGGGGCGGTACCTCTGGATTGGCAGACCGGGGTGGTGGTCCTTCTCTTTAAGAAGGGGGACCGGAGGGTGTGTTCCAACTATCGTGGGATCACACTCAGCAGCCTTCCTGGTAAGGTTTATTCAGGTGTACTGGAGAGGAGACTACGCCGGATAGTCGAACCTCGGATTCAGGAGGAACAGTGTGGTTTTCGTCCTGGTCGTGGAAGTGTGGACCAGCTCTATACTCTCGGCAGGGTTCTTGAGGGTGCATGGGAGTTTGCCCAACCAGTCTACATCTGCTTTGTGGACTTGGAGAAGGCATTCGACCGTGTCCCTCGGGAAGTCCTGTGGGGAGTGCTCAGAGAGTATGGGGTATCGGACTGTCTTATTATGGCAGTCCGATCCCTGTACGATCAGTGCCAGAGCTTGGTCCGCATTGCTGGCAGTAAGTCGGACACGTTTCCAGTGAGGGTTGGACTCCGCCAAGGTTGCCCTTTGTCACCAATTCTGTTCATAACTTTTATGGACAGAATTTCTAGGTGCAGTCAAGGCATTGAGGGGTTCCGGTTTGGTGGCCGCGGGTTTAGGTCTCTGCTTTTTGCAGACGATGTGGTCCTGTTGGCTTCATCTGGCCGGGATATTCAGCTCTCACTGGATCGGTTCGCAGCCGAGGGTGAAGCGGCCGGAATGAGAATCGGCACCTCCAAATCCGACTCCATGGTTCTCTCCCGGAAAAGGGTGGAGTGCCATCTCCGGGTTGGGGAGGAGACCCTTCCCCAAGTGGAGGAGTTCAAGAACCTAGGAGTCTTGTTCACGAGTGGGGGAAGAGTGGATCGTGAGATCGACAGGCGGATCGGTGCGGCGTCTTCAGTAATGCGGACGTTGTACCGATCTGTTGTGGTGAAGAAGGAGCTGAGCCGGAAGGCAAAGCTCTCAATTTACCGGTCGATCTACGTTCCCATCCTCACCTATGGTCATGAGCTTTGGGTCATGACCGAAAGGATAAGATCACGGGTACAAGCGGCCGAAATGAGTTTCCTCCGCCGGGTGGCGGGGCTCTCCCTTAGAGATAGGGTGAGAAGCTCTGTCATCCGGGAGGAACTCAAAGTAAAGCCGCTGCTCCTCCACATCGAGAGGAGCCAGATGAGGTGGTTCGGGCATCTGGTCAGGATGCCACCCGAACGCCTCCCGAGGGAGGTGTTTAGGGCACGTCCAACCGGTAGGAGGCCACGGGGAAGACCCAGGACACGTTGGGAAGACTATGTCTCCCGGCTGGCCTGGGAACGCCTCGGGATCCCCCGGGAAGAGCTAGGCGAAGTGGCCGGGGAGAGAGAAGTCTGGGCTTCCCTGCTTAGGCTGCTGCCCCCGCGACCCGACCTCGGATAAGCGGAAGAAGATGGATGGATGGATGGATGGTTCTGCATCAATGATGATTTGGAGTAAGCATGTGTGAGTTGAGTGCTTCTGAAATGGTTTATCTTCAGGAAGAAAAATATTTTTCCATATCATCAAGTCATGAGCCAAATTTTTGAATCATTCAAGTTTATTTCGCAGAAAAATAGCACAGTAGACTTGTCTTGTTAATCGGTGCGACTTTGACTAAAATAATCTTGTTTTGTCACCAGAAAAATGGCTACAGCTAAAGCACCTGGTTTTGTTTCCAGAAAAAATAGTAACATTTCTGTATTTGTTTTCAGAAAGATGGCTGAAAATATCGGGTTTTTTTGCCCCATTTAGATTTTTTTAAAATATATTTCCATGTCTGTCCTGAGTCCTCCTCCAACTTGTTAGTCGGTTTGCCTTTTGCTAAAATACTCACTAATAGTCTCTAGAAAAATGGCAAAAAATATCTGGTTTTGTTGCCACAATTTGATTTTTTTCTCCCTAAACTTTTTTTTTTCATGCACACATCTGACTGCGTCTCACTGAAAATGACACACAATCCACTTTTATGTCACGACCCGGCAGTTGGGAACATCTGGTCAACTGTATAACAGTTACTGTAATATTTCCATGTCTGTCCAGAGTGATTGACCACTTTGCAAAAATGAAAACGAGGCGTTACAGTTTACTTCTCAGAAAATGATTCCCTGAACAGACACACAACAGTTGTTAATTTATTCTACTACTGTGGCTTTATTTTTTTGTGAATATTTTATAGTTTTGTGTATCTGAAATAGGATTAGCCACATTGCCATAAATGGAAATTAAATAATATAAAAGAACCCAGATATGTAGGGGTACTTTATTTTTTGTTTTACTTATGTAGATGTTAAATTTGCAGATGATTACTGCAATAAATATTTCAAAAAGATTCATTGCGCTTCCTTTTTGCTTTTACCAGTAGCAGTTTAGAAGTCTGGAGTAAAAAAGTGCACAAGTAGGTCAAATGCATTAGTTAATTTCAGGTGGTTAATCAAAGATCCATACAACATAATCTGATATGATTTCATAGTTTAAAGCACTATTTATGTATTTTTTATGATAAATAAGTGCTAAAAATGTTTTTGCTTGCGCGCTTTGCACGCTCACATGAATTATTTGTGCCCCAGGTGTGCCCCAGTACAGTATTAGGTCTAGTGACGCTCCTGGACGCGAGTAGTTTTACATCAGCTTCGGAGGTCGTACAATAAGCTGTTCACCTGGCGGGTTTTTTCGGGGATGAATAGGGAAGTCCCTCATTAGGTGCTGTATGGTTTTATCATATATTGCTGCTTTTGCACCAGTCATTGTTTACTTTTGTATGCACATTAAATCAAACTAAAATCCTGACCTTGGAGCAATGTTCACGGACTCTAGTATTTGACTATCAATCACAGTGGTTCTCAACCTTTTTTCAGTGATGTACCCCCTGTGAACATTTTTTTAATTCAACTACCCCCTAATCAGAGCAAAGCATTTTTGGTTGGAAAAAAAGAGATAAAGAAGTAAAATACAGCACTTTGTCATCAGTTTCTGATTTATGAAATTGTATAACAGTGCAAAATATTGCTCATTTGTAGTGGTATTTCTTGAACTATTTGGAAAAAAAGATATAAAAATAACTAAAAACTTGTTGAAAAATAAACAAGTGATTCAATTATAAATAAAGATTTCTACACATAGAAGTAATCATCAACTTAAAGTGCCCTCTTTGGGGATTGTAATAGAGATCCATCTGGATTCATCAACTTAATTCTAAACATTTCTTCACAAAAAAAATAAATCTTTAACATCAATATTTATGGAACTTGTCCACAAAAAAATCTAGCTGTCAAAACAGAATATTGCATTATTGCATTTCTTCTCACAGTTTATAAACTTACATTCATATTTTGTTGAAGTATTATTCAATAAATATATTTATAAAGGATTTTTGAATTGTTGCTATTTATAGAATTTTTTTTTTTTTTTTAATCTCACGTACCCCTTGGCATATACCTTCAAGTACGCCCAGGGGTACGCGTACCCCCATTTGAGAACCACTGCTCTATGAGATGCAATGGTTTTCCGTATTGGGACTATGATTTCGGTCCTAACTTGTTCACCGGCCCTCATATAGAAAGTACTTTTCCTTGTTGATGTCTCAAGAAGGGTGGCAATACAAGAACACACACACACACACACACATGGTAAAAAGCACACCCTCCCAGAGAACATAGCGATGGATCGCCATCCAAATGAATATCAGTTCTTATTGTTTTTGAAAGAAAAGGCTGCTTGTGTTTGTGATACAAAAGAGGACAGGAAGGAGGTGTGATCATGTCTGCTCGGCTATCATTTCACAGCCTAAATGTGCAAAGGTCAGCTGTTATTAATGGCAGGCCCTGAGGAGTGTGTGTATGTGTGTGTGCGTGTGTGTGTATGCTAATGTTTGCCAGTGTGGAGGCTTGCATGTCACACCTTTCTGCTCCAAATGCCATGTAGTTCGCCATTAGCACCTTTGCGTATTAGCGTTCACGCCGCACGCTTTCCCCCATGCACACACGACATTTGTGTGTAAAAACAATACACAACATGTCACTAAAAGCTACTACAAAGTGTTTGCAAAGTAGACGGTCCTTAATTCCATAAGTGAACGCTAGTTGTGGTATTAATCTGTCCAATGAGGACATAATAAGCAAGAATGAATGGTTTTGTGTGGATGTTTTTAACGTCTCACAGGCAAGTGTTTCGGAGCGAGGAAGGCGTCCCGCTGATAACGTAACGCCAAATGTCACTGGGTTCTGCTCCGCTTGGTGCGCGCTAAAAGGACAGCAAATGTAGCGTGCAGTAGTAGAACCGATGGCCGACGGATGCGGAGTTTGTTTGTGTGCGACCGCTGACAAAATGGCTGCCGTGTCACCAATTTGACGCCTGTTGACCTTCCTGGAGTGAGGAGAAAGAAGATGAATGAAGGTGCTTCTGGCCTCGGTCTCACGCTAACTCTTTTTCTTCGACTTTCACCTCAAAAGGAAGCAAAGAAAACAAAAATGGATCACAGTTAGCGCTGGCGTGTCTGCTTCTGTTGTTGTTGGTATTCTTTCAACTTTTTTAAACTTCTTTTTTACGCGAATGTGGTGTTTTTTTCCAAACATAAAATTGCTTTTATAGTAATTTGTTCCAATCAGTTTACATTAACACATTGACTTCTTCTTTGAATTTCATTTTACCATTTACAGAATCGTCACTTTCTGCTGCCCCACACTGGCCAAAACGTTAACTGCAATTTTATATGCTGTTAAAGTTTTTTTTTTTATGAGAAAACTGCCGCAGATAAAGCATGTGTATGTGTGTGTTAGGGTTGTACGGTATAACAGTATTAGTATAGTACCTTGATACTAATGCATCATATTTGGTACTATACCGCTTCTGACGCCATGGGTGGATCTACACCTAACATCCACTGTAATGATACCAAAGTACAGTAGTGTGTCTAGACCAGGGGTCTCAATCTCTATTTACCTGGGGGCCACTGGATGCAGAAACTGGGTGAGGCTGGGCCGCAAGAAAAGATTTCTTAAAAAAAAAAAATCTAACTTGCACTTTTTAATGAATTCACCTTCTTTGAATGGCTTTCCCGCCCTAGCAACATTCTTGCAAGCCCTCCCGATGTTTCCGGGAGACTCCTGAATTTCAGTGCACCTGCCAACAGTCTCCTGGGGCAACCATTCTCCCGAATTTGTCCCGACCAACATTATTAAGGGTGTGCCGTTATAGCACTTTCTTTTAAAATACTCTGCAACATGTCATCGCGTCCGCCTTTTCATCATACAAACAGCGTGCCGGCCCAGACACATGTTGTATAAGGATTCTGCAGACACACACGTAAGTGACTGCAAGACATACTTGATCAACAGCCATACAGGTCACACTGAGGGTGGCCTTATAAACAACTTTAACACTATTACAAATATGTGCCACACTTTGAACCCATACCAAACAAGAATGACAAACACATTTCAGGAGAACATCCGCACCGTAACACAACATAAACACAACGGAAAAAATACCCAGAACACCTTGCAGCCCTAACTCTTCCAGGACGCTACAATATGCACCCAATAAACCGACGCACAGAGGGGGCGTTTAATGTGTTGGGGGGCGGTGTTTGGTGGTAGCGGTGGTGTATATTGTAGCCCAGAAGAGTTAGTGCAGCTAGGAGTTCTGGGTATTGTTTCTGTTGTGTTTATATTGTGTTACAGTGTGGATGTTCTCCCGAAATGTGTTTGTCATTCTTGTTTAGTGTGGGTTCACAGTGTGGCGCATATTTGTAATAGTGTTAAAGTTGTTTATAAGGCCACCCTCAGTGTGACCTGTGTGGCTGTTGATCAAGTATGTCTTGCAGTCACTTATGTGTGTGTTTATACGCCAGATACAACATATGACTGGGCTGGCACAGCTGTTTGTACAGGTTGTAGAAGGCGTTAAAGGCAGTGCCATTACGGCACCCCTTGAACATTGTTGATTGGGTGAAAATCGACAGAAAGTCGAGAATGGTTGCCCTGAAATTCGGGAGTCTCCCGGGAAAATCGGGAGTGTTGGTAAGTATGACGCTGTCAAGCGCCATTCATATAAAACTTGCGGGCCGCACTAACATTAAATTGTCATATCAAGGTGCGGGCCGCAAAATAACGTCTCGCGGGCCGCGTGTCTGAGACCCCTGGTCTAGACGATACTACTATGATTATGTCTTTCGTTTTTTTTAATTTTTTATACTATGTATATAAACTCAGGAAATATGTCCCTGCACAAATGTGGACTTTGAATATGACCAATGTATGATCTTGGACAGACTAAGATTGTTAAGCAAATTTGTGGTAGTATCAAACAACAGAAGAATAAATTATTACATTTTAACAGAAGTGTAGATAGAACATGTTAAAAGAGAAAGTAAGCAGATTTTAACAGTAATTGAACAAGTAAATTAATAATTTATTTTCTACCACTTGTCCTTAACAATGTTGACAAAATAATAGAATGGAAAATGACACAATGTGTTAATGCATACGTCAGCAGACTAAATTTGGAGCCTTTGTTTGCTTACTTACTACTAAAAGAAAAGTTGTCTTGTATGTTCAATATTTTATTTAAGGACAAACTTGCAAAAAGAAACATGTGTAATGTACCGTAAGATTTTTTTGTTAAAATAAAGCCTATAATGCTATTTTTTGTGGTCCCCCCCTCTATTTAGAAAAGTATCCAAGAGTATCTAAATAGTTTTGATACGGGTATACCAAAATACTGGTATTGGGACAACACTAGTGTGTGTCACAATAACAATAATCTCTTTCTGCCTATAGTGTACAGTCTATGTGTTTCTTCATAAGTGACACACTTTGTGCCTAAATTCAGGACAGATTGTCAAAAGAGAAACAGAAGATTTGCAGTCATGTTGTTTATGATAAAATATACATTTATTAATAGCTAAAAAAAGTGGAAATTACATTGTGTTGTTAACATAGTAATAAAAGACAAATTAAACTCAATAGAAATACATGTAGTGTTCATATGTAGAGAGGCAACACAAATACAATACAAATGCTCAATGTTATCGGGGACTGCTATTGCTTCATGCAATTGTTTGCCTGATCATCCTGTTAAAGTACCAATGATTGTCGCACACATACTAGGTGTGGCGAAATTTGACCAATCACCCTTGATCACCCCCTGGGAGGTGAGGGGAGCAGTGGGCAGCAGCGGTGCCGCGCCCGGGAATTATTCCAACCCTTAATGCTCAGTGCCGAGCAGAGAAGTAATAGGTCCCATTTTTATACTGTTTGGTATGACTTGGCCGGGATTTGAACTCACCACCTACCGATCTCAGGGCGGACACTTTAACCACTAGGCCACTGAGTATATGATTTGTGATGTTGTGCCCGAGCCCTTTGTTGCAGTGCCTTTTTGTTTTGTTGGCAGTGTAGTTTTTGTTTTCTGAATCATTGACAGTGTGGAGAATAAAAGACTTGTCAACACTCACCGCTCTTGTCCTCTGCACTTTTTAGGATCCACGTCAGTAAGCCCCGACATATACACATCATGTCCCGCTGGGTAGCAACTTCAACAACTTTTTTTTGGAAGTGTTGTGAATGCAGCGCCCTTGGACTAATGTCCGCGTGTGAAAGTGCCATTCATATAAATCTTGCGGGCCGCACTAACATTAAAGGCCTACTGACACCCACTACTACCGACCACGCAGTCTGATAGTTTTATATCAATGATGAAATATTAACATTGCAATACATGCCAATACGGCCTTTTTAGTTTACTAAATTGCAATTTTAAATTTCCCGCAGAGTTTATTGTTGAAAATGTCACGGAATGATGACGCATGCGCATGACGTCACGGACTGTAAGGAAATATTAGCGCTGCACCAAACACAGCTAAAGGTCGTTTCTGTTCATGGCGTAATTACACAGTATTTTGGACATCTGTGTTGCTGAATCTTTTGCAATTTGTTCAATTAATAATGGAGACCATAAAGAACAATGCTGTTGGTGGAAAGAGGTGGATTGTAGCTGTCTTTAGCACAGAGACACAGCGGTGTTTCTTTGTTTTTAACACAAAGCGGTCAAGCGAACATGTTTCTCTACGTCAACCAGCATGTTTTTGGATGGGAAAATTGTGATATGTATCTTACCGGAGACATCATTGGATTATTCGTCCTCCTGCAGTAGCTGTTTAAAAGGCAGCTGTGAGCTTGGGTCCCCGGCTTCTCTCTGAGACACTTCGTGTTCACCGCAGCCATCCGACCTCGAGGTATGTCTTTACAATCTCACTAAAACACTATTAAAACAATAAGCAGATAAGAGATCTTCCAGAATTATCCTAGTAAATGTGTCTAACTACATCTGAAGCGCTCACACTGCCGGCGCCTGGAGCCATCGCTTTTTTTTTAAATTTTATTTTATTTTATTTTTCCTAGTCCTTCGCTATCAATATCATCATCCACAAATCTTTCATCCTCACTCAAATTAATGGGGGAATTGTCGTTTTCTCGGTCCGAATAGCTCTTGCTGCTGGAGGCTCCCGTTAAAAACAATGTGAGGACGTGAGGTGCCCTCACCCTTGTGATGTCATCGTCTGCGACTTCCGGTAAAGGCGAGGCTTTTTTATCAGCACCAAAAGTTGCGAACTTTATCGTGGATGTTCTCTACTAAATCCTTTCAGCAAAAATATGGCAATATCGCAAAATGATCAAGTATGACACATAGAATGGCCCTGCTATTCCTGTTTAAATAAGAAATTAGGCCTTTAAACTTTCATATTAAGGTGGGGGCCAAGAATTTTAGACCCTTTCTCTAAAGCATAGTAATAATGACAATGGATTTCTATCAACTAGAATACTCAAAGTATTCATTCACTCCACAGTCGCACAAATGTGATGGTAAGCCACATTTGTAGCCACCACTGCCCTGAGGTCAACTGACAGAAGCGTGGCTGCGTGGCCCCTCCGACCACCACCTTCTGTATCATGATGTCGCATTGTTAAAAACCAGCTCTACTCCCATCCAGCGGTGATAATGTGACATTACAGCCTACACAGCGCTGCTTTACTTTTGTATAATGGTGTCTATTTCACAGTATGTGCATACTTAAAGAACTCCTTGAAGATGTTTTGGGTATTCTTGTAGACTAAACTGGTGAAAGTAACACATTTTAGCTCTCGCATCAACTCCCTGTCTAAAATGGTATGTTGTTGCATTGTTTAAAAACAGACTCTGGCTCCCTCTTATGGTGATAATGCAACACTACACTACAGTCCAAAGAGTTGCTATATTTTTGCAACACGTATTTATTTAATGTGTTTATTTCACAGTATTTATTTAAGGGGTCCATTGGATCAACCCTCTTTTTAAAACGGTATGTTGTTCCATTGTTAAAAACAAACTCTGGTTCCCTCTTGCGGTGATAATGCAACACTACACTACAGTCCAGAGAGCTGCTTTATTTTTGCAAAACGTATTTATTTAATGTGTATGTTTCACAGTATTTATTTACTTAAGGGACCCATTCGATATATTTGTTTTTGTTGTATATTAAAACTGATGAAAGCAACAAACTTTACTTGCTTTATTCATTTGTTATACTGTACTAGTACCCATAATGAATATCACAATAAAATAATGAATAATAAAATCCATCCATCTATTTTCGACCACCCCTCCCATTTGGGGTCGCGAGGGTGCTGAAGTTTATCTCAGCTAATCAATTTAAAAAATAAAAATGATGGATATTGAAGTAAATAGACGACTATTAAAACAAAATAAACCATGAGTGTGTTTAAAACATTTTATTGTCAGACAGCATAATATCACACAAATATTCAAACAAAGCAACAAAAATTCTTATAAACACACACACACAGACACACACACACACACGGTTCCTGCAGTTCTGTGGATTCCTCAGAAAGTTCATTCATATTTCCCCTCACAGCTCAGTCTTCACTCCAGACAGAGACACCTGAGGCTGAACGTCCTCTTCTGACATCCCCCCTTCCTCCGTCCTTTTTACAGGGGCTTTGCTCCTCTTCTTCTTTTTCTTCTTCTTCTTCTGGCTGTCTGATCCCCTGTCACCTGCCTGGTTCTGCTTCTTCTTCTTTTTCTTGTCTACTGCCATGTCTCCCTTCTTCTTGGGTTTCCATGCCTCCTGCAGGCAGGCTGGACAAAAACACAGGTCAGCCTGTGGACGTGGTTAAACAGAGTCGTGTGCAACGACAGCATGGCCAACTAAGCAACAGGCGCCATGACTGCTACCAAGGACGTATGCGGCTGTGCCCAGATGCATTCCATTGCTGTTGTTTTGACGTAATAAACCAAAATAATACCCTTTATATACTCCAGCTCATAAACTTAGAACAAAACATTCTCTAATTTTGTTCAAGTATAATTTTGCGGCCAAATTTTATTGTCACGCCTGTAAATCTGTTTTTATGTTTGATCATGTTTTGTTTTGTTTTCTGGACTCTTGTTCCATTTTTTCACTTCCTGGTTTGTTTTTGTTACCATAGCTACTCATTAGTTTCCACCTGTTTCCCTTAGTCACGCCCCGATCATCAGCCTCTCACACCTGTTTCTAGTTACCACGGCCACTATTTACGTCACTTGCTTTCTGTTTATCGTTCTGGGATTTTTGCATTCTGCCTCATGCCTTCACGCACCCTCGATTACCTTGCTATCCATGCCCCTTGTACCGGTCACAGTAAGTGTTTTTGTGTTAGTTATTCATAGTTCTGCCACAGTGCAAGTTTAAGTTTAGTTCCTTGTCTTTCATGCCATCGAGCAGTTGTTTTGTTTCCCTGTTTGTATTTTTGTAGCCAAGTTTTGTACCTCTTTGTGAGCGCCCTTAGTTGGTTTATTTTTGTATTTAGTATTCCAAATAAACAACCATGTACTCACAGTCACGTCTGGCTCGTCCCGTATTCTCCTTGCATCGAAGAAGCAAAAATAATCCATGTCCAGGTGTGACATTTATGCACTTTGCTGTTACATTCCTGCAGTGTTTTGTGACCAGCAGGCACTCTTAACACGCACCCGAGGGCGCAATAACAGAAATACATCCATCCATCCATCCATTTTCTGCCGCTTATTCCCGTTCGGGGTCGCGGGGGGCGCTGGCGCCTATCTCAGCTGCAATCGGGCGGAAGGCGGGGTACACCCTGGACAAGTCGCCACCTCATCGCAGAACAGAAATACACTGAAACAATAACTTATTACCCTCATTTTACCAAAATCCCTATTAGCTTTGAATTGTGTGCGAAGTAGGGCTGGGCGATACATCGATATATACGATATATCGCAGGTTTGTCTCTGTGCGATATAGAAAATGACTATATCGTAATATTCGATTATATGTTCTCACATCGTTGCTTTAAGCTGCGTGCATTACATTACTGGCGTGTCTCATTCCTTCTCGTCTCTTCTTCTCACAGAGACGTAAAATAAGCCCACCTTCTTAAATACAGTACGTCACATACTCTCGCGCGTCTAGTGTCATATGCTCTCACCGAGAGCTAACGTTAGCATGGCTAACGTTAGCTGAGGCAGGTCAAGTTGCATTTAGCTGCGGGCATTACACAAGTGTTTCTCACTCCTCGTCTCTCATTCGCACAGATACGGAAAACAAGCCCGCCTTCTTACATACGTCACATACTCTCGCGCGTCTAGCGTCATAGCTCTCGCCGATCAGAGAGGTAGCAGCATGGCTAACTTTAGCTGAGGCAGGTCGAGCGAGCGGAGCTTGTGACATTACAAGAGAGAGATGGTGCGAAACTTATCACAAATGGAGGAAGAACAATAAATGCCCAACATAAAGAGCAGGGGGTCCATCATTTGGCGGTGGTTTTGCTCCAAGTGGGAAGATATTCAGCAGACAACAGCGATATGCTGTTCAATGTATATATTATGATGATTAACCTGTGTGATGACTGTTTTATGCTGATAGTATATATGTGTACCATGAATTGATTAACGAGGACCCCGACTTAAACAAGTTGAAAAACTTATTCGGGTGTTACCATTTAGTGGTCAATTTTACATAATATGTACTGTACTGTGCAATCTACTAATAAAAGTATCAATCAATCAATACTAAGTATGCAGCAGAAGTGTTACTACAAAAAGGTAGCAACACTATTAATTTGTTCTTTCATTTAAAATGTCACCCGTGAGAGAATGAAGAGTAATTAATAAATACAGTTTTGGTCAATTGACTTTGTTGTGATTTCCTTCTCTGCATGAAAGTTTAAAAGTAGCATATATTAATGCAGTATGAAGAAGAATGTTTTAATGTGGACATATAGAATCATCATACTGCTGTGATTATATGCATCAAGTGATCATTCAAGGCCAAGGCAAAATATCGTAATACAAATCGTATATCGCAATATGGCATAAAAATATTGCGATATTAATAAAAGCCAATATCGCCCAGCCCTAGTGTGAAGTATGCTAACTGTGGTGTCTTCCTGCAATGAATCATTGTATTATTCTAACAGATCTTTCTTTTTTGTAACATGGTAAGTAAATAAGTGTAGTTTTGTACTTATTTCCCCATATTTCTGCAAAATAACTGGTAATAATGGTGAGCAGTAGAGAATATGGAGTGATCTTTGGATCAGAACATATTTAGCCTTATTCATTATTGAAGCATTTCTTGCCACTTTATGTTGTTTATTTTTTATGATATTACACTCAAACTTGGTTTCTTTTACTCTTCTAATGTATGTCTATTTGTGGTGTGTTTGACTTTCTCTTCTACAGTTACCAAATTGCAATATTATTGTTATTGTTCGCATTAGCTTCTGTGTGTTCTGTCCTGAACAAAACGCAGGCGTTGTTGTGTGATGACCTCTCACAACACCCTGTCATCGCTGGCTCTCCAGTGTTGAGGGTGAACCTTCACCTCCCAAACTTGTCTTCTTTCCAAGTTTTGGACGTAAAACCTTTTCACAATTCTCGCGGGTGGAGTAGCCCCATGCTACACAACGGTGCCTTTTTACACATAAAAAAACTAACGAGGAAGCATTGCAAATACATAGAATGACAAAAACCTCAAAGTTAGTAGCAGTCAAGGTGCCCTATAGTCATGTGAGGACCATTGAGGACATCGCCTTAAACCGAGTTGGCCATACTCTCTTTATACAAGACTGGGTTAGCCTAATCTAGTGCTTCGCAAATATTTTCTGTTATGCCCCCCCTAGGAAGAATAAAATATTTTGTGCTTTCCACCGTGACTATCCATCCATCCATTTTCTACCGCTTATTCCCTTTTGGGGTCGCGGGGGGCGCTGGCGTGACTATAAATAGTGTAATTTTTCTATAAAATGGTTATAATTATACCTCTGTATAACATTGTAAGAGTATTAACATTAAACTAACATCACACCAGTCATTCCTCGTCTGTCACCGTGGTTACAGTGAAGCCAAGCACTACATACACTTCATCATATTCTGCTACGGCCCCGAGGTCACTATTTGAGAAGGACTGGTAATCAATCGTGTGTGTGTGTGTGTGCGTGTGTGTCACCTGCATCCTTTCCTTTGAGCACATGCTTTTCACACAAGTATGTGGTCAGGTCTTCTTCCTGGCTGCCTTTATACCAGTCTTCAATCACGTCCTCGTACTGCTCCACCAGCACGTCACACTGACACACACAACAACCCATGTTACATCTACTGGTTATGTCTGTGTGTGTGCGTGTGTGTGAGTGAGATAACACACCCTCTTCTTGAGGTCAGCCACCTCTGCTGACGTTTCGTTCCACAACTCATATGGAATGTCCATCACCACATTTACACCTTTATTGACTAGACCGTGGAGGGTTGAGAAGGTCTCTGACATGCCCTACACACACACACACACACACATTTTTAGAGAGAGCTAATAAACACAGACTTACTTTGAAGCGTGACTAACTTTGGCGAATCGGTTGCTGCCGCTTCTCTCTTTGTGCAGGTTGTACTCCAACAGCCGCTGACACACGTTTTCCACGACCTCTATGAAGCGCAGGTCACTGTGGAAAGATGAAACTTGCAGAGGAGGCTGACCTTTGACCCCATTCAACGGCCAAAAGGTATCTTTCTAACAGTGTATGTATGACATGTTCAACTGACGCACGCACGCACGCACACACAGGCAGTGTCTCAAGTACCATTCCATCAGGAACTAAGATACTTAACCCTTGTGTAATGTTCATATTGTTGTCACTCAGCCAGCGTCTGTGGGTCTGATGGACCCATTGCATCTTGTGGTTTTTAATGCTTCACAATCAAACACTTTTATGTTAAAATACTCAACAGATGTTTATTGGGATAAGGTAAACATCTGTTCAGTATTTTAGCATGAAAGTGTTTGATTGTGAGGCATTAAAAGCCACAAAATGCAACGGGTCCGTCAAACCCACAAACGCTAGCTGAGTAACATCAATATAAACGTTGCACGGAAAATTTCTCTGCCAGTTTCTGCATCCCTCAGGTATTCTTCTTTTGTGTTTCTGCACCTGCGGTTCCCACACGAGGTTGCAACACTGTTTGTCAACACTGTCTGCTCTCATTTTCTCGCACAATTGACCCTCTGATGTTCTGTGTACCTACACTCTGTCCTCCTCCTGTCTAGGCCTGCTGTGTGTCTGTGTGTGTGTGTGTGTGTGTGGGGGGTACACAGAACATCAATTTCCACACTTCTAATGGTCCAGTGGACCCGGACATCTTATATATAATAGAAATGTGTTGGGGGGGGGGGGGGGGTGTATATGGTGTCTGGTCTTTAAATATGTATTCTGATATATGTTCCTCACAGAAAATGAGTCAGTAAGTCTCTGTTTGAAAAATTAATTAATTGTATCACTTTTCTTTTAATAAAAAATGAAAACGGGTCCCACAGACCCGAACACCACACAAGGGTTAATAAACACATACTTATCTCTGCATTTAGGAGTCCCGTCCACACAGGCGCATACTTTTGTCTTAAAAGACGCAGACTTTTACTAGGGCTGCGCGTATGCGTGTACACGGCACAAACGGACACTTGTGATGACGTCACAGTTGTGTGCTGTCATTTCCAAGCTCAACAACATTGTTGAGAGGACTTAATGTTTAAACATGAAATTGCTGCTATTTTCACTCAACATTAGTTAAAAAGACACATCAAAATGGGCTTTGCCACACTCCCACTGTCGCGAATGACAGTCAGCTGTTTTGGATATGATTGCTGTGGAACCTCCACCTGATGTCCAGTTTAATGACAAATCATGAAGGTTAGAGTGAAAGTACCACTGATAGTCACGCACACACTAGTGTGGTAAAATTAACCTCTGCATTTGACCCATCCTCTTGTTTCACCCCCTGGGAGGTGAGGGGAGCAGTGAGCAGCAGCGGTGGCCATGCTCAGGAATTTTGGTGATTTAACCCCCAATTCCAACCCTTGATGCTGAGTGCCAAGCATGGAGGTAATGGGTCCCATTTTTATAGTCAACTTATGTGTGTTGCTTCCAGTTTTGTAAATGAAGCTGGCGGCCGTGCTTGTGCATAAAAAGCAACAAAGCAACTAAAAACACATGATGTTGCTTCTCCTTGGAGTGTGTACTGATGTTAAAGACAATATACACTTCATTGCACATGTACAATATCGATGATTAAATGCTTTATATAATTTCCTTAAACATGCAAAATGTTTACCTTGGCTCGTTAGTGCGTGCTGATTTTGTAAGTAATGTAGTCTTGACTGCACATGTAATACATCCCCATGTTGCTGATTAAACATGCTAGAATTCTATCAGTGTGGGGTTTCACCTAACATGACTCTCGTCAGATCCTTGTAGTTCGCTGAGCTCCACACAAGGGTCTGGGATCGAGGGCATTGCAAACTCCTTCCAGATAGCAAAAAATAATGAACCAATCAGGATCGCCGGGCGGGATTTCATAGATGTGACGTAGCGCCGAAGCGACTGTTTGATTCAACCAACAAAGGCGGATCTATCAAATACTAATTCTTTAAAAGATGAAGAGAAGGCATTTATTGGTGGCAAGGATGTTTTGCCTCTTCTTCCGACGGGGTTTGAATTTCCCATCGTCGCTCTCACCAGCGTCACGGGTTGATTTGGATGTGAGTGGTTGAAGTAGCACGTCATTCAAGATAACGGACAAGTGGTTTATCCAATCACATACAATTATTTTTTTTACAAGGCCCCGCTTTCTGAAATACATCTCCTATTGAGAAGTCCCAGATTCTTGTGTGGAGCTCAGCAAACTACAAGGATTTGGCGAGAGTCAGGTTGGGTTTCAGCAGCATAGGCATGCTTTCGCTCTTTAATAATGTTCCCAGGGCTCTGTGTAAGTGCAGGCTGGTTTTAAAAATAATGTACATGTCATTGTATACGTCTAGTATATCAAAATAAACATAAAGGAGGTGTAATGCCATCAAGTCAGCTGTTGCTGCTTTTTTTCAGGATTGTGTTTGGACATGTGCATGACTGGGGCCGTATAGCTCGGTTGGTAGAGCGGCCGTGCCTGCAACTTGAGGGTTGCAGGTTTGATCTCAGCTCCCGCCATCCTAGTCACTGCTGTTGTGTCCTTGGGCAAGACACTTTACCCACCTGCTCTGAGTGCCACTCACACTGGTTTGAATGTAAAAATTTGATAGTGGGTTACACTATGTAAAGCGCTTTGAGTCACTAGGGAAAAAGCGCTATATAAATATAATTCACTTCACATGACTGCAGGAATTAAAGGCCTACTGAAACCCACTACTACCGACCACACAGTCTGGTAGTTTATATATCATTGATGAAATATTAACAGTGCAACACATTCCAATACGGCCTTTTTAGTTTCCTAAAATGCAATTTTAAATTTCCCGGGAGTTTCTTGTTGAAAACGTCCCGGAATGATGACGCGTACGCTTGACGTCACAGACTGTTGGGAAATATTAGCGCTGCGCACACACAGCTAAACGTTGTCTGCTTTAACCGCATAATTACACAGTATTTTGGACATTTGTGTTGCTGAATCTTTTGCAATTTGGTCAATTAATAATGGAGAAGTCAAAGTAGAAAGATGGAGTTGGGAAGCTTTAGCCTTTAGCCACACAAACACACGGTGATTCCTTGTTTAAAATTCCCGGAGGTGAAACTTTACTATGGATCAGAGCGGTCAAGCGAACATGAATCACGACGAAATGTCAACCAGCAGTTTTCGGTGAGAAAATTGTGGTAAAAAGTTACCACTTACCGGAGATCAGCTGAGCTTGTCAAGCCTGGACTGTGGTTATTTTTGCTTCTTCGATGCAGAGAGGATACGGGACGAGCCAGACGAGAGTGTAAGTACATGGTTGTTTATTTGACCACTAAATACAAAAATAAACGAACTAAGGGCGCTCACAAAGAGGTACAAAATTTGGCTACAAAAATACAAACAGGAAAACAAAACAACTGCTCGATGGCATGAAAGACAATAAACTTTAAACTTAAACTTGCACTGTGGCAGAACTATGAACAACTAAAACAAAGACACTTACTGTGACCGAAACAAGGGGCATGGATAGCAGGGTGCGTAGCAGGTAATCGTGAAGGCATGAAGGCAAGCACATGTGAAAATCCCAGACTGATGGACAGAAAGTAAAATCCTTAAATAGTAGCAGTGGTAATGAGAAACAGGTGTGAGAGCTGAGGGACGGGGCGTGACTAGGATGGAAAGGTGAAAATCAATGGGTTGGCATGGAAACAAACAAAACCAGGAAATGCAAAACGTGAAGCAAGAGTCCAAAAACAAAACAAAACATGATCAAACATAAAACCAGATTAGCAGGCATGACAGAGTTTGTGCCGTCCGTACAGCTGCCGTCGAATTCCATCAGACACTGGCCTCAAAACACCCGTGGACACACCCTTCCGACTATCAGGTACTATTAAACTCACTAAAACACTAGCAACACAATAGAAAGATAAGGGATTTCCCAGAACTATCCTAGTAAATGTGTCTAAAAATATCTGAATCCGTCCTAATCCAATCGCCTTTTTTTTTTTTAACTTGATTGATTTATTTTTTTCTAGCCCTTCGCTATCAATATCCTCAAGCACGCATCTTACATCTTCGCTCAAATTAATGGGGAAATTGTCGTTTTCTCGGTCCGAATAGCTCTTTTTGTTGGAGGCTCCCATTAAAAACAATGTGAGGATGTGAGGAGCCCTCACACGGGTGACGTCATCGTCTGCTACTTCCGGTAGAGGCAGGGCTTTTCTATTAGCGACCAAAAGTTGCAAACTTTATCGTCGATGTTCTCTACTAAATCCTTTCAGCAAAAATATGGCAATATGGCGAAATGATCAAGTATGACACATAGAATGGACCTGCTATCCCCGTTTAAATAAGAACATCTAATTTCAGTAGGCCTTTAAATGTGTCATACTTGATCATTTTGCGATATTGCCATATTTTTGCTGAAAGGATTTAGTAGAGAACATCGACGATAAAGTTTGCAACTTTTGGTGCTAACAGAAAAGCCTTGCCTCTACCGGAAGTCGCAGACAATGACGTCACATGTTGATGGCTCCTCACATATTCACATTGATTTTAATGGGAGCCTCCAACAAAAAGAGCTATTCGGACCGAGAAAACAACAATTTCCCCATTAATTTGAGCGAGGATGAAATATTCGTGGTTGAGGATATTAATAGCGACGGACTAGAAAAAAAATGCGATTGCATTGAGACAGATTCAGATGTTTTTAGAGAAATTTACTAGGATCATTCTGGGAAATCCCTTATCTTTCTATTGTGTTGCTAGTCTTTTAGTGACTTTAACTGTACCTGATAGTTGGAAGTGTACGTCCACGGCCGGGTGTTGACGCGCAGTGTCTCAGGGAAGTCGACGGCAGCTGTATGGGCGGCACAAGCTCAGCTGATCTCCGGTAAGAAGCGACTTTTTAACCACAATTTTCTCACCAAAACCTGCTGGTTGACATTCGGTTGGGATGCATGTCCGCTCTGATCCATAGTAAAGTTTCACCTCCGTGAATTTTAAACAAGGAATCACCGTGTGTTTGTGTGGCTAAAGGCTAAAGCTTCCCAACTCCATCTTTCTACTTTAACTTCTCCAATATTAATTGAACAAATTGCAAAAGACTCAGCAACATAGATCTCCAAAATACTGTGTAATTATGCCGTTAAAGCAGACGACTTTTAGCTGTGTATTTGCGCAGCGCTCATATTCCCTAACAGCCCGTGACGTCAAGCGTACACGTCATCATTACGCGACATTTTCAAGAAAAAACTCCTGGGAAATTTAAAATGCCAATTTAGTAAACTAAAAAGGCCGTATTGACATGTGTTGCGATGTTAATATTTCATCATTGATATATAAACTATCAGACTGTGTGGTGGGTTGTAGTGGGTTTCAGTAGGCCTTTAAGTGTAGACATAGACAGTTATAAAAGTACACTTGTGTGAATGGTGATTGTTTTAACAACTAAATAAGCGTTTTTGAAACTCTCCTTGTTCATGTGGACATGGCCTAAGTACACACGGGTACACACTAGTATACTTTTTGAAGTACTTACGACTTGACGTATTTGATTGGCGGCGCACCCTTGCTGTCGATGAATCGATAGTTTCTGTCGATGACTTCTTTAGTCTTTCCAGTTTCTTCAAACGCTGACTTCATCTCGATGCTGACAAACTTGCACACTGAAATTAAGACACACAGTCGCTAAAATCAATAATATATATTTTTCCCCATACAGTATATCCATTGCCATATTTTAAAGTGTTCTTCCGTTCATTTGGTTATAGGCTTATAGACAGATGTGTATTGTTTGGAAGCATGCAGCTCATCCTGCATGGATGGGGACTGTGTGGCGCAGTGGATGAGTGGCCGTGTGGAACCCGAGGGTCCCTGGTTCAATCCCCACCTAGTACTAACCTCGTCGCGTCCGTTGTGTCCTGAGCAAGACACTTCACCCTTGCTCCTGATGGGTGCTGGTTAGCGCCTTGCATGGCAGCTCCCTCCATCAGTGTGTGAATGTGTGAATGGGTAAATGTGGAAGTAGTGTCAAAGCGCTTTGAGTACCTTGAAGGTAGAAAAGCGCTATACAAGTACAACCCATTTATTTATTTATTTATCATCCTTCTACGCCGGTGAAAGTTTCCTAATATGTCATCATGATTACTATATTATAACTAGTGTTGTTCTTACTACGTTATAATCACAATATTGTGTAATAATCACCAGTCCGTTACCTTCACAATTGTCCGGAAGATGAACCCATTCATCGTCGCCGTCTTTCTTCTTCTCCGCTCCAGCCGCAGCAATGATGAAGAAAAGCCAAATGTGAGCAACTGAATTCATCCCAGCGCCTTTAATGATGCTACAGTTGTACTTCAGCGTTTATAAACAAGCTTTTGACGTGTCTTCTCGTTCTCTGGATTATCGAAGATGAGACCACTTCCGCCTTCTAGGTCCTCGTCGACCAATAGGAAAGCAAGAAGTGGCACAATTTGGACCAATGAGAACCTGGGGGGGGGGGGGGGGGCTCCATTCGTGGAGCAGTTTCTATTTCATCCACAGGAGGGCGCCTTGCGCACAGATTTAACGAAAGCGCTCATCAAAACTCAAAAATATTTTAGGCCAGGGGTCACCAACATTTTTGAAACCAAGATCTACTTCTTGAGTACTGATTAATGTGAAAGGCTACCAGTTTGATACACACTTAAATTGCCAGAAATAGCCAATTTTCTCAATTTACCTTTAATAAATAAATACACACACATATATATATATATATATATATATATATATATATATATATATATATATATATATATATATATATATATATATATATATATATATATATATATATATATATATATATATATAAATGGATATTTCTGTCTGTAATTCCGTCCTACATTTTTTTTTCCTTTTACGGAAGGTTTTTTGTAGAGACTAAATGATGAAAAAAACGCTTAATTGAACGGTTTAAAAGAGGAGAAAACAAGAAAAAAATTAAAATTACATTTTGAAACATAGTTTATCTTCAATTTCGACTCTTTAAAAGTCAGAATTCAACCGAAAAAAATAAGAGAAAAACTAGCTAATTCGAATCTTTTTTGAAAAAAAATAAAAAAAATTATTTATGGAACATCATTACTATTTTTTACGGATTAAGATTAATTTTAGAATTTTGATGACATGTTTTAAACAGGTTAAAATCCAATCTGCACTTTGTTAGACTATATAACAAATTGAACCAAGCTATATTTCTAACAAAGACACATCATTATTACTTCTAGATTTTCCAGAATAAAAAAAAAAAAAAGAAATTCAAAATAATTTGAAATAAGATTTAAATTTGATTCTACAGATTTTCTAGATTTGCCAGTTTAATTTTTTTGTATTTTAATCATAAGTTTGATGTAACATTTCACAAATATTCTTTGTCGAAAAAACAAAAGCTAAAATGAAGAATTACATTAAAATGTATTTATTATTCTTTACAATAAAAAAAAAGTAATTTACTTGAACATTGATTTAAATCGTCAGGAAAAAAGAGGAAGGAATTTAAAAGATAAAAAGGTATATATGTTTAAGAATCCTAAAATAATTTTTAAGGTTGTATTTTTTTCTCTAAAATTGTCTTTCTGAAAGTTGTAAGAAGCAAAGTAAAAAAATGTACGAATTTATTTAAGACCAAGTCTTTAAAATGCTTTCTGGGATTTTCAAATTCTACTTGAGTTTTGTCTCTCTTAGAATTAAAAATGTCGAGCAAAACGAGACCAGCTTGCTAGTAAATGAAAAAATGTATAAAAAAATAGAGGCAGCTCACTGGAAAGTGCTGCTATTTGAGCTATTTTTAGAACAGGCCAGCTTACGGGCTACCTGTGTTGGTGACCCCTGTTTTAGGCTATATCGGACCACGGTCTGCACATTTACTGTCACCCATTAATGTGTAATTATAAAAAAAAACGTGAAAAACACACGTTTCTACTAACTATATTAGTATGCACTTTGTTCTGAAAGGCGCAAACTTTGACAGTGTAGGCCTGTCCCAAATGGATTACTTCCGTTGCGTATTTACCGGAAATTAGGTTTGTAATAGTTAATAGGTTCCAGTTATTAGAGTCATTTGAGTTTCTGATACATAGTAGTCGAAATGGCGATGGCTGTGTTTCCATATGCGCACTTCCATACCTACAAATAGTATTCTCAGTGTAAAAGTGTTCCAACCATATAAGACAGGGGTCACCAACACGGTGCCCGCTGGCACCAGGTCGCCAGTAAGGACCAGATGAGTCGCCTGCTGGCCTGTTCTAAAAATAGCTCAAATAGCAGCACTTACCAGTGAGCTGCCTCTATTTTCTTATTTTATTTATTTACTAGCAAGCTGGTCTAGCTTTGCTCGACATTTTTAATTCTAAGAGAGACAAAAGTCAAATAGAATTTGAAAATCCAAGAAAATATTTTAAAGACTTGGTCTTCATTTGTTTAAATAAATTCATTTTTTTTTTTATTTGCTTTCTTATAACTTTCAGAAATACAATTTTAGAGAAAAAATGCAACATTAAAAGTGATTTTAGGATTTTTAAACACATGTACCGTTTTACCTTTTAAATTCCTTCCTCTTCTTTCCTGACAATTTCAAATTTAAAGCCCACCAGGCTGCACCAAACTTTTGATGCCTTGTTGACACAGAAAAGTACAGTGGTGTATGTGCAGCAGCTATAAAGGTTGCAAGCCTGTTTGGTTCAACTTATTTTTGTGAATCAGCCTTTTCTGACATGAACTTTATCAAGAACAAACACAGAACACGCCTCACTGATGCACATCTGCAAGACTCACTCAGAGTTGCAGTGTCAAGTGACACAGCAGAGTACAACACACTAGTTAACAGCATGCAATGCCAGGCTTCCCAATAACTGACAAAGAAACAGATAACAGATTTGGTGTCCAGTTCAAAGTGTGACATGATTTAGTTAAAAATTTGAGAGTTGACTTTTGTGTTTTACATGAGTTATTATTTGTATAAACATGGTGCAAAGTAATTCATGATTTGTTAAAAACTGTTAGTGGCTAGCTAGTTAAAATGGGATATTGTGATTTCACAAGACTTTCTTAGAAGTGATCATTTGAAAATGTTCAATTTGAAAAATGTGCACTTAGAGAAAATTTAAAAATAGTGTTGCATATTGATATTTTTCTGTTTCCAGATATATTTATTGTGAGAAATCATTAAGATGATCAGTGTTTCCACAAAGATAAATAATTAATTATTATTAATAAAATATAGTTAGGGCTTCACGGTGGCAGAGGGGTTAGTGCGTCTGCCTCACAATACGAAGTTCCTGCAGTCCTGGGTTCAAATCCAGGCTCGGGATCTTTCTGTGTGGAGTTTGCATGTTCTCCCCGTGAATGCGTGGGTTCCCTCCGGGTACTCCGGCTTCCTCCCACTTCCAAAGACATGCACCTGGGGATAGGTTGATTGGCAACACTAAATTGGCCCTAGTGTGTGAATGTGACTGTGAATGTTGTCTGTCTATCTGTGTTGGCCCTGCGATGAGGTGGCGACTTGTCCAGGGTGTACCCTGCCTTCCGCCCGATTGTAGCTGAGATAGGCGCCAGCAACCCCCGCCACCCCGAAAGGGAATAAGCGGTAGAAAATGGATGGATGGATGGAAAATATAGTTAAAGGTAAATTGAGCAAATTGGCTATTTCTGGCAATTTATTTAAGTGTGTATCAAACTTGTAGCCCTTCGCATTAATCTGTACCCAAGAAGTAGCTCTTGGTTTCAAAAAGGTTGGTGACCCCTGATATAAGATGTCTATGGTTCCAACTCCCAACTAGAAGCTCAACGCAGTCAGTTAGCCGCCAGCACCCGAATGATGCAGGAACAAAGTACCCGGAAGTTGAGGAACAACTACTGTCTGTGCATTGCAGGGGCAGAAGTAATTTTGTATTTCTTTCTGCTCGTTTTTATTCATGATTTACTTTAATGTTGTATCAATTATGTTATCCTATATTAGGTAAATGCAATAAAATGGACTTCTGAGTGTGAACGCACGAAGTGTGCGAAAGCAGTTTTAGTTTATTCCACTAGAGGGCGCCATGTACAACAATTTAAAGGCCTACTGAAACCCACTACTACCGACCACGCAGTCTGATAGTTTATATATCAATGATGAAATATTAACATTGCAACACATGCCAATACGGCCTTTTTAGTTTACTAAATTACAATTTTAAATTTCCCGCGGAGTTTCTTGTTGAAAACGTTGCGGAATGATGACGCGTGCGCGTGACGTCTTGAGTTGGAGGGGACATATTAGCGCAGCACCACTAGCGGCTAAAAGTAGTCTGCTTTAATCGCATAATTACACAGTATTCTGGACATCTGCGTTGCTGAATCTTTTGCAATTTCTTCAATTAATAATGGAGAAGTCAAAGTAGAAAGATGGAGGTGGGAAGCTTTAGCCTTTAGCCACACGGTGTTTCCTTGTTTAAAATTCCCGGAGGTGAAGCTTTACTATGGATCAGAGCGGTCAAGCGAACATGGATTCCGACCACTTGTCAACTGGCAGGTGTTGGTGAGAAAATTGTGGTAAAAACCCGCCTCTTACTGGAGATCAGCGGAACTTCTGTCGTGCTGCCGTAACTAATTCCCTCAGTGTTAAACCTTGGCGAGAATGTGGACTCAGGTGCAGAAGGGGGACAATTGACACAGGCTTTATTTAAGTTTTCTTTGAACAGAGTGATTAAATCAAAGCGGCTATGGAATCTATGATAAAGACATAGGCAAAACGCAATAAACAGAAAATCACTCCATAGGGAGGAAAAAGGCAATAGCAAAATTACACACAAATCTTCTAACAAAAGAACAATCTATGATTAGCTAAAAAAAGGTAAATCACTCACGCAGAGGAGACAAGAACTTTTTAACAGAAAGTGCGCTCTAAAAATCTGAGAAAACTACAAACTAAAGCGCTCCAAGAGGAGGGGGAAAAAAAGAAGGCAAAGCACTGAAATTAGACACAAAATTCTTGACCAAAAACTTTAACAAACAAAATCACTCTCTCAGAGGAAACAAAGAAATCAATAAATAAGGCAAGGCAAGGCAATACTTAGCAAAACTTGGTTCAAGGCTGTGGACAAGGCTGGAGGCACGTAGCGAGACGATATACTCTGGCACAAGACAAGAGGAAGACCAGACATTTATACACGTGAGGGAGGGTGACAAAGGTGGGCACAATCAGGCAATCAGGAGAGACATCAGACCAGTGAAACAGGAGGAAGGGCAAGTGACCTGAGACGAGAGGGAGAGTTAACCTTTCAAAATAAAACAGGAAATGACAAGACAACATGAAACCAAACAAAACCCAGACAATACTTCACCCAGGTGTGACTGAACCCCCTGTCTAAGGCCGGCTCCTGACGGCCCAGGAACCTCAGGGTGGAGTCTATCGAAGTCCCTAATGAGAGTGGGGTCGACAATGTGGCGGGATGGAACCCACTGTCTCTCTTCAGGTCCATATCCTTCCCAATCCACCAGGAATTGTCTGCCACGGCCTCGGTTGCGTACTGCCAACAAGCGTTTAACCTTGTAGACTGGTCCGCCTTCGATCATTTCGAGTGGTGGAGGGGACGTGGTAGTTGGGACCATGGTGCTTTCTTTGGCTGGTTTGATCTGACTGACGTGGAAGGTGGGATGGACGCGGAGGAATCGGGGAAGACGAAGCCGCACCGCTGCAGGTCCAACGAGTTTGTGGATTGGGCCTACAAAACGTGGTGCCAGTTTTTTTGATGAAACCTTGAGGCGCAGGTCTTTGGCTGATAGCCAGACTTTCTGACCAGGCTGGTAGGTGGGCGCAGGCCTTCTTTTGCGGTCTGCCGCCCGCTTCATCCGGTCTCCTTGTTTGTTCAATACCAGATACGGTGACAACGTTTGACCATGGCATGGGCGGATGGGACCGACACTTCCAACTCATTCTCTGGAAAGTGAGGGGGCTGGTACCCTAAAGCACAATGAAAGGGAGAGAGGCCGGTGGCTGATGTAGGCAATGAATTGTGCGCATACTCTACCCAGACCAGGTGCTTGCTCCATGTGGAGGGGTTCTGGCAGACCAAGCACCGGAGGCCGGTTTCCAGCTGCTGGTTTAGTCGTTCGGTCTGGCCATTGGCTTCCGGATGATATCCAGATGTTAGGCTGGCCTTGGCTCCAATGAGTCGGCAGAACTCCCTCCAGAATCGTGATAAAAATTGGGGCCCCCGGTCTGAAACAATGTCTTTGGGGAATCCATGAACTCTGAACACATTTGTCATCATAATCTCTGCCATCTCCTTAGCGGATGGTAATTTAGGCAAAGCGATGAATCTGACCATCTTGGAGAATCTGTCGACCACGGTGAGAACGGTGGTGTTACCTTGTGAGACCGGGAGCCCAGTAACGAAGTCCATCGCGATGTTTGACCATGGTCTGGAGGGGATGGGGAGTGGCTGGAGAAGTCCCATGCGAGGCCTGGAAGAAGTCTTGTTCCTGGCACAGACCGAACACGCCTCTACGTACTCCCGGACCTCCGTCTCCATGGCTGGCCACCAGAACCGCCGGGAGATCACAAACAGTTCTTTTAACTCCCGGATGACATGAAAGCAGCGAGGTGTGGGCCCAATGAATCACCCGGGGACGCAGCTCAATGGGGACAAACAATCGATTATCAGGGCATCCCCTAGGTGGCGGGGCCACACCGTTAGCTTGCTTTACCTCAGTTTCTATTGGCCAAGTTACCGCTCCTACCACACAGTTCAGTGGAAGGATGGTCTCAGGTTGCTTGGCCTCAGGCTTGGGGTCAAATAGTCGTGACAGGGCATCTGGCTTGACGTTGCGGGACCCCGGCCTGTAGGAGAGCGAAAAGGAAAAGCGATTTAAAAAAAAGCGCCCACCTGGCCTGGCGAGAATTGAGTCTCTTAGCCTTCTTGATGTATTCCAGATTTTTGTGATCAGTCCAGAAGATGAATGGGTGTTCGGCCCCCTCGAGCCAATGCCGCCATTCCTCCAAGGCGAGCTTTACCGCCAGCAACTCACGATTGTCAACATCATAGTTTCTTTCAGCTTTGGACAGCTGCCGCGACAGAAAGGCACAGGGATGCATCTTGCCGTCCTGATGAGAGCGTTGAGACAGGACAGCTCCAACTCCTTCATTGGAAGCGTCCACCTCCACGGCGAACTGGCGCTGCGGGTCCGGAATGGTGAGGATGGGCGCTGAGGTGAAGCGGTGCTTGAGTGTCTGGAAGGCCCTCTCTGCCTCTGGAGACCAGTGTAACCGCACCTGGGGAGAGGTGAGAGCATGGAGAGGAGCAGCTATTGCGCTGAAGCTTCTGACAAACCGCCTGTAAAAGTTAGCAAAACCCAAAAATTGCTGAACCTTCTTGCGGTTGTCAGGGGTAGGCCAATTGGCCACAGTGCTCACTTTAGCTGGATCCATCTGCACTCTTCCAGGAGCTACAATGAAGCCCAGGAAGGAGACAGTGTCGGCATGAAAAACACTCTTTTCAGCTTTAACATACAAGTCATTGTCCAAGAGTCTCTTTAAGACCTGAGTTACGTGGACTTGGTGAGTGTAACTATCAGGAGAATAAATCAATATATCGTCAAGGTAGACGTACACAAAATGGTCCAGGAAGTCTCTTAGAACATCATTGATCATTGCTTGGAACACGGCGAGGGCGTTGGTGAGTCCAAAGGGCATGACCCTGTATTCATAGTGGCCGCTAGGTGTGTTGAATCCGGTCTTCCACTCGTCTCCCTCTCTTATTCGGACAAGATGGTAAGTGTTGCGTAGGTCCAGTTTGGTGAATATTTTGGCCTGTTGGAGTTGGTCGAAGACGGAAGACATGAGGGGAAGAGGGTAACGGTTCTTGATAGTAATGTCGTTGAGTGGGCTGTAATCGATGCAAGGTCTTTCTTCTTCACAAAGAAGAACCCTGCTCCTGCTGGTGATGACGATGGACGGATCAAGCCAGCTTTCAATGATTCCGAGATATAATCATTCATGGCTGCTCTTTCTGGACCAGAGACAGAGTACAGGCGCTCCTTGGGAATAGTGGCCCCGGGCAGTAACTCAATGGCACAGTCGTAGGAACGGTGGGGTGGAAGTGACATAGCCTTAGTCTTGCTGAAGACTTGACGGAGGTGGTGGTAACAGGGAGGGACAGAATTCAGGTCCGGGAATTCTGAGTCTGTGGCAGGATTGGCAGACAAAAGATTAATTTCCTTGACATTTTTCTTTTGGACAGTAGAAAAATTACATTTATGGGTACATTCCCTTCCCCATAAACTGATCGTCCCTGTTTTCCAGTCAACACGAGGGTTATGCTGGTACAGCCATGGATACCCCAAGATTAACGAAAAAGAGGGGGAAATAATCAGGTATGGACCAATTTGTTCCTGGTGGCCGTCTATGTTCATCTGGAAAGGTTCACTGATGTGTGTGATGGTGAAAAGCTCCTTTCCATTTAGAGAACGGGCCCTAATGGGATTAGCTAGTGGTTCTGACTTGAGTCCTAGTCTCCTAGCTAAACTCCAGTCCATCAGGCTCTCATCTGCCCCAGAGTCTCTTAGCGCCTCTAGCATTGTGGTCGTGTGATGGGTTATTGTGATCTTGGTAAGAATATGTGGTATCTGAGGAATAGCCGGAACATGACTCACCGCCTGGGACCCCTTGGTTGGACACGAAACGACAAGATGGCCGCCCTCTCCGCAGTAAAAGCATCTTCTCTCCATCAGCCGCTTGCGTCGCTCCTCTGGGGTCAGTCGGGCTCTCCCCAGCTGCATGGGTTCCTCCTCCCCATTTGTGCGCAGGTGAGGATGTAGCTCCTGAGGTGGGCGCCGAGTCGTCAACCAGCTAGGTGCGAAAGGACGGGTGGTTCTTCCTGCAGCTTCCGATCCTTCACCTCGCTGTCGTTTAAGGTGGGCAAGTCGGTTGTCCGTCCTGATGACTAGCGCGATGAGGGCATCAAGGTTATCGGGTGGGTCCAGGGGAATGAGGAGGTCCTGTATGGAAGTTCCGAGCCCCTTAAGAAAAACATCATAAAGCGCCATGTCGTCCCACCCACTTTCAGCTGCCAGCGTGCGGAAGCGGATGGCATAGTCGCACACGGAACCGCTGCCCTGCTTTAAACTGCTTAGTTCTTGTGCCTTTTCTCTGCTGGAGGACACCGGGTCAAAAGTTATTGTTAGAGCAGCTTGAAAGTCTGTAAACGAGTGGCAGAGTGACGAGTTCCGCCCTCATTCGGCAGAAGCCCACGCCTTGGCTCTATCCGTAAGATGGGAAATCATAAAAGCAATCTTGGAACGGTCAGTGGGAAATGCATGGGGCATCAATTCGTGATGAATAGCACAGTCAATCAAAAAGGTTTTGCACGAACCAGGGGCGCCAGAGTATGGCGCCGGAGGGGCCAGCTTGCATCCGGCTCCGGGAGGAGGGGAAGACAGAGTGGGAGCAATGGGTGGCATGGGGGGCTGGGAGGCCGGAACCGGTCGAGCAAACTGCTCAAGTAGCCCTTGTAGCTGGGAGGAAAGGTGACCCATGTTTGTTGCCATTGCCGTCTGAAACTCCTCCTGTCGGGCGAGTCGTGATTCCTGGGTGCGCAGGATTTCCGTCAGTTGTTTTGCCTCTGCTGAGTCCATACAGGCCAGAGTATACTGTTAAACCTTGGCGAGAATGAGGACTCAGGTGCAGAAGGGGGACCATTGACACAGGCTTTATTTAAGTTTTCTTTGAAATCTCTTTGAACAGAGTGATTAAAGCAAAGCGGCTATGGAATCTATGATAAAGACATAGGCAAAACGCAATAAACAGAAAATCACTCCATAGGGAGGAAAAAGGCAATAGCAAAATTACATACAAATCTTCTAACAAAAGAACAACAATCTAGACTTTTGACAAGAACAAGAAAGTTTGATCACATTACGCCTGTACTGGCTCACCTGCACTGGCTTCCTGTGCACTTAAGATGTGACTTTAAGGTTTTACTACTTACGTATAAAATACTACACGGTCTAGCTCCATCCTATCTTGCCGATTGTATTGTACCATATGTCCCGGCAAGAAATCTGCGTTCAAAGGATTCCGGCTTATTAGTGATTCCCAAAGCCCAAAAAAAGTCTGCGGGCTATTGAGCGTTTTCCGTTCGGGCTCCAGTACTCTGGAATGCCCTCCCGGTAACAGTTCGAGATGCCACCTCAGTAGAAGCATCTAAGTCCCACCTTAAAACTCATTTGTATACTCTAGCCTTTAAATAGACTCCCTTTTTAGACCAGTTGATCTGCCGTTTCTTTTCTTTTTCTTCTATGTCCCACTCTCCCTTGTGGAGGGGGTGCGGTCCGATCGGGTGGCCATGTACTGCTTGCCTGTGTATCGGCTGGGGACATCTCTGCGCTGCTGATCCGCCTCCGCTTGGGATGGTTTCCTGCTGGCTCCGCTATGAACGGGACTCTCGCTGCTGTGTTGGATCCGCTTTGGACTGGACTCTCGCGACTGTGTTGGATCCATTATGGATTGAACTTTCACAGTATCATGTTAGACCCGCTCGACATCCATTGCTTTCCTCCTCTCCAAGGTTCTCATAGTCATCATTGTCACCGACGTCCCACTGGGTCATTATTGTCACCGATGTCCCACTGGGTGTGAGTTTTCCTTGCCCTTATGTGGCCTACCGAGGATGTCGTAGTGGTTTGTGCAGCCCTTTGAGACACTAGTGATTTAGGGCTATATAAGTAAACATTGATTGATTGATTGATTGATATGATTAGCTAAAAAAAGGTAAATCACTCACGCAGAGGAGACAAGAACTTTTTATCAGAAAGTGCGCTATAAAAAGCTGAGAAAACTACAAACTAAAGCGCTCCAAGAGGAGGGGGAAAAAAAGAAGGCAAAGCACTGAAATTAGACACAAAATTCTTGACCAAAAACTTTAACAAACAAAATCACTCTTTCTCAGAGGAAACAAAGAAATCAATAAATAAGGCAAGGCAAGGCAATACTTAGCAAAACTTGGTTCAAGGCTGTGGAGAAGGCTGGAGGCACGTAGCGAGACGATATGCTCTGGCACAAGACAAGAGGAAGACCAGACATTTATACACATGAGGGAGGGTGACACAGGTGGGCACAATCAGGCAATCAGGAAAGACATGAGACCAGTGAAACAGGAGGAAGGGCAAGTGACCTGAGACGAGAGGGAGAGTTAACCTTTCAAAATAAAACAGGAAATGACAAGACAACATGAAACCAAACAAAACCCTGACAATACTTCACCCAGGTGTGACACTCAGAGACTGGCATCAAGACACCTGTGGACACACCCCTTCGACTATCAGGTACTATATAATCTCACTAAAACACTAGCAACACAATAGAAAGATAAGGGATTTCCCAGAATTATCCTAGTAAATGTCTCTAAAAACATCTGAATCGCTCACAATGCAATCGCTTTTTTTTTTTAACTTTATTTTTTTTTTTAATTATTTTTTAGTCCTTAGCTATCAATATCCTCAGCCACAAATCTTTCATCCTCGCTCAAACTAATGGGGAAATTGTCGTTTTCTCGGTCCGAATAGCTCTTTTTGTTGGAGGCTCCCATTATAAACAATGTGAAGATGTGAGGAGCCCCCACACGGGTGACGTCATCGCCTGTGACTTCCGGTAAAGGCAAGGCTTTTTTATTAGCGACCAAAAGTTGCGAACTTTATCATCGAATTTCTCTCCTAAATCCTTTCAGCAAAAATATGGCGAAATGATCAAGTATGACACATAGAATTGACCTGCTATCCCCGTTTGAATAAGAAAATCTCATTTCAGTAGGCCTTTAAATGGATAGATGGATTTATATTTTGTTCACACTGTGGTTATCCAAACTTTGTCATAGTCAGTTATTCACAATGACGTGCATAATACCAGTTGTAAAGTTTACTGAACAGTAGTGTGCTAGCAATTTCTTCCTGTGGAGAAAATATCCCTGCTAAAACTTGAGCAACAATTCTCATTGACGTCCAGGAGCAACATTGCGCAACACACCTGCAAAATAACTTGAGAGCATTGGATGTGTTCTTTGTTTTCCATAAAATATAAAATTACAATTATTTCAATAATGTAATGATAACAGTTATTTCATTGTGAAAATGAGTGTCCGTCAGTCCTTCAATGATTGTCCAGTTATTGTGAGAGGTGCGAACATGCTGCTGCCTGCCAAAAGGACAGAAGGCTCCTTGTTGCGTGTGCGTGTGTGTGTTCGTTCTTGTATTTCTATCCTTCTTGAGACATCAAAAAGGAAAAGTATCTTCCATGTGAGGACCGGTGAACAAGTTAGGACCGAAATCATGGTCCCAATATGGAAAACCATTGCATCTAATAGAGAGCCAAATACTAGAGTCCGTGAACATTGCTCCAAAGTCAGGATTTTTGGTTGATTTAATGTGCATACAAAAGTAAACATTGACAGGTGCAAAGGCAACAATATATGATAAAAACCAGACAGAAGCTAAAGAAGGACTTCCCTATTCATTCCCCAAAAAACCCGCCAGGTGTACAGCTCATTGTACAACTTCCGGTGCTGACGTAAGACAAGCCGCTTCCCATATGTGACCATTGGATGAACAAATACACTACGGTACTAAGACTATCGTGGCCATTGTCAGTAAAATTATGAATTTTGTCATAATTTTGTCAAGTTAAATTCCGATTATTATAATAATATTGCCAACATTTTAAAGTTTTCTTATACAATTGTGACTTTTATTGAGTAAAATTCCAACTTTTATCATAATATTGCACAAATGTTCAGTTTTTCTTGTAAAATTTTGATTTGTGTTGAGTAAAAGGACAACTTTTATTATAATACTGCAAACATTTTAAGTTTTTCTTTTGAAATTGTGACGTTGTTCTTGTGAAATTCCAACAAAATTTCACTACAAGCTTTTTTATATTGGCATAGTATGTATATATTATTAATATTGTAACTACAAATCTTTACTTTTAGACCTCCACCCCAGATCACATTTCACTCCAACCCACTTCTCCAATGTGGGCTGGCTCAGGGTGGAGGACAGAGTAAAACAACTTGCACTGAGCCTAGTCTATAAAATCCGCTACACCTCCCTGATACCGAAGTACATGTCAAACTACTTCCTTAACGTAAATGACCGCCATAACCACAACACCAGGGGGAGCTCCACAAACCACGTTAAACCCAGATTCCGATTTAACAAAGGCCTTAACTCGTTCTCTTTCTATGCCACATCAATGTGGAATGCACTTCCAACAGGTGTAAAAGTAAGTGGATCTCTATATTCCTTCAAAACCGCTCTAAAACAACACCTCCAGGCAACTTTAACCCTTTACTAATACCCTCCTCCATTCACATCCCATCTCCCCGGATTGTAAATAACCAAATGTATGTCTAATGTATTTACTTGTTCTTATGCTATCTGAACTTACTATGTTCTCTGCTGGCTGTACACAGGGGCGCCGCTAGGGGTTTTGGGCCCCATGAAAAGAATCTTTACAGGGCCCCAACACATAATTTTATATAGTTTCATCATCATTAGGGACTTCTCTGGGCCCCCCTCCATCATGGGTCCCTAGAATCCGTCTCTTTTACCCCCCCTTTTCGGTGCCCCTGGCTGTACATATCCTACCAAGTAAGACCTACACTGTTTCAATGTCCATTTCTCTGTTGATGCAATTGTTGATGACTGAAGTACTGATATCAACCAAAGCTCCTCATCCCACCCCCAGATTGTAAATAATGTCAATAATTCAATGTATATACTATGATGATTAACCTGTGTGATGACTGTATTATGCTGATAGTATATATTTGTACCATGAATTGATTAACAAGTTGAAAAACTCTTTCGGGTGTTACCATTTAGTGGTCAATTGTACGGAATATGCACTGAACTGTGCAATCTACTAATAAAAGAATCAATCAATCAATCAATCAATCATTCAGTTATATACAGTATCTAGAAAGGGTGGTCCTAAAGAGGTAGGCATTTTTTTGCGGTCTCAAGAAGCTAACAAATACAAGTGTGTGTGTGTGTGCGTGTGTGTGTGTGTGTGTGTGTGTGTGTGTGTGTGT